>NW_020884967.1:985651-1221504 GCF_003945725.1 Corapipo altera
CCCGCTGTCTCCGCTCCCCCCGCTGCGCTGCCCGCTCCTCCCGCCAGGGGCCGCTCTCCTCCCCGCCTCCGCCCGCCGCCACCGCCCCTCGCGATGCACGCCGGGAGTTGTAGTCCGCTGTGGCCCGGCGGGCGGCGCGGCGCGCGCTGGGGCGGCGGGCGGGGACTTCCTTTCCCAGCGGGCCGCGCGGCGCCGGCCCGGCCGTGCCTTTTGAATGATTTCACTGCGCTCGGCGCTCGCGGCGGGAGGAACCGGGAGGATTCGCGGCGGGAGCAGCGCCCGCCCGGCCCGTCGATGGCGGCCCCAGCGGGCCCTGCCCTGGCCGCCCGCGGCCCCCGCCGCTGTTAGGGAGCGGGCAGCCGGGCTGCGCCTTCGCCCCTTCGCCCACCGGCCCCCCCCGCCGCCGACATGTCGCTGGCCATGGAGGAGGAGGAGTATTCCCGGCTGGTGATGGAGTCGGAGCCCGAGTGGCTGCGGAGCGAGATCAAGCGGCTCTTCCAGGAGCTGGGCGAGACCACCCGGGAGAAGATCCAGGCGGCGGAGTACGGGCTCGCCGTGCTGGAGGAGAAGCAGCAGCTGAAGCAGCAGTACGAGGAGCTGGAGCTGGAGTACGAGACCATCCGCACCGAGATGGAGCAGCTCAAGGAGGTGAGGCGGGGCCGGTCCGGGGCCCGGGGGTGCCGGGGGGACGGCCGGGAGCCCAGGCCTTCTGCGGGCACAGTGACAGCGCCCGGCTGCGGGCCGGCCGGGATGGGGAAGGGATGGGGTGGGGAAAAGAAAAGGCCTTTCTGCCTCCAGCCCCGCCGCCGTGCCGGGGATGTGCGAGGGAGGGGACTGAACGCTTTTCTTTCTCTTGCCGTCCGGCCTCGGGCGCTGGTGGCTGTGTCAGGCCGAGGAGCCGGGCCGGGGCTGCCTCCCCAACCCTGCCCGGGGCCGGGACCGGGGGAGGTGGCAGTGCTCTCATACCCCTGCTTTTGTGTGGAGGGAGGAATCTTGTGTCGCTGTTAAATCACTTCCTCAGCTGGGGACCACTGCAAAAATAAAACAACAGGCTTTAGTTCGCATAATGTTTGGTTTGGTGCAGTTCCGTGTCGTTGGCGTATTTTTTTTTAATAAATATTTTATTTTTTTTAAAAAGGAAAATCCAGACCTAATCTGTAATGTTTGTCAGGAGAAACGCTGTATTGGTCAATTGGCACGTTAAAATTTTTCTTGTGTAGAACGTGGGAAGAGTCACAGTACACACAGACTGGTGGTTTGCTGTCCTTGTGAGCTGATCCCCTGCCAATCCACTCCTTACCATGTCCCTTGGGAAGCTGCCTGACTGCCCATAGCCTTGGTTGGTCCGGTGATTTGCTGTGCAGGAAAACCCTGTGCCGCTTTTCAACTGATTTAGGCCTTGCCTTGATTGCAGCCCACATGGATTTATTTGGACCCTGCAAACTGTATCCAGTGGGGCTTTACTTTAACTCATTCAGTTGGAAATGGATTTCAAGTAAAATCAAAATACACTATTTGAAAGGGCAAGTAAATACTTGGAATGGACTGGTACAAATTCAGTTGAATCTGTGAACGCTCTCCCTTCCTGCCTCCTGTTCGTCTTTTCGTTTTGTAAATAAAGCTTTATTTTGTTTCTGTTATGTTAAACCAGCATAAACAAAGAGGTTAATAACTTTGAATTACATGGCTATAAACTTGTTAGCTAAATACGGGAGCTGAGCTGATTGTGCTGCTGTTCCTAAAGCCACTTGAGGTAGCAGGGTTACAGCAGCATAACAGGAGTAGAGGTGTGGAAGCCAAGGGCAGTGGCAGTCTTGAAAAGAAGGTAAGAGCTGTAGAGTTGAGCTCAAGGGAACAAAAAGTCAGTAAACTCATTAGGTGGGTGGGATGGGAAACATGGCATGGAGAGGTGAAGGGGCTGCCCCAACCTCAGTCAGCAAGGCAGTTGGAGCCAGGTTGCCTCAGTCACAGATGGTGCTTTAGCCACTGGATTGTGCTGTGTGTGTTTGGGCATTATGTGTTTTGGCTCTCAGGTGGAAAAGGGCTTGATGATAACGTCTTTTAGGGCTGCACCACTTGAGAAGCTTGTAAAAGAGATAAAAAAAAAAAAGAAAGAAAGAAATGGCAGGATCAGCAATGATTCACTCCTTTTTGCTTTTAACATGCCGAAGGATTTGCTTTGTGTGTGCATGTCCCATTGTAATTAAATCAAAACCTGGGAGGCAAACAATTCCAGGAACAGCTTGAAGACTGTTAGTTATCCTACACAGGGAAAGAGCACTGCTCCTCTAGCTCTCTTGTGATGCTGTGGGGGAATCTGATCTTGTAAAACCTTTAGCAGATGCACGAAGCACGCTCTCAGAGGGGGAGTTTATCATCTTTGCTGTTTATGCAACGTCTTGTTTTTCCCAGGCACGGCTGGGGGAGTGCTGCACACCAGACCTACCACACGGCAAACTCCAACCTAAAGGGTCACCTGTTCTTGGGGAATGCAGGGGATTGATGGTGGCATGTCAGCCTAGAGCAGGAGTGCTTTCCACCTCTTGCTTCTTGACTGTGACTTCATGCACATGAAAATACAGCCCTTTTAGTCTCTGGAGATCTTACTTTGTTCCTCTGCGTTGCGAGAGGTCAGCAGCACGAGGCCGTGTTAGGCAGGGTGCAGGGCAGGCATGCAGCAGTTTCCTGCCCTGTTGGGTGTTGTAGGTTTGGATATGCTTCATTTTGTTTCATCTTATGAAGCACCCCCGTGTCATAGCCCTGTTCATACCGCAGGTAAATGGGCTCTGAGCATGGGAACTCTGTAGCACAGTTTGTTGCAAGGACAGGCTTTTCTGCTACAGTCATCAGGTCTTTCTGGCCAGGTTCTCCTCCCTGCCCCCCATCCCTGATTGTGGCAGATACATTGTTGTATCCCTTTGAGAGCAAAAAATCCTCAGAGCTGTACCAAGACATCTGTGTACACCCATTGTTTGCAATCCAAGTTGTCCTGGTGAAAATGGAGAGAGCTGTCCTGTCCTGGCACGGAGGCTCCACACCAACTGGGACTGAGTCTTCCCTAAGTTATTTCTTTTACTTGTATGTGTGCTGACTTGATCTCATATCTTTTATGGTAATTTGGGCTGCATTTCTTCTATCATATTCATCTGAGAGAACAAAATTTAAATACAAACTGTCTCCCCACGTAAACTTACTGGTTATCTTCAGTACCACCTTTGCTTTTGTAAAAGGGAATTGATTTCATACTTCATTGAAGATGATGATAAATGTTTTCCCTAGTTGAGAGAAATAAGCTACTGGCTTTTTTTTGTAGTGAAATACTACACATCACGTTGTATACATGTAGTTTCCTTGATGGTTTGTGGGGGAATGTAGCAGGGAAGGTTTGCTTGAAGAAGGGGTTATCTGCTTTGCTCAGTACTTTGGAGTTGCTTCTAGTGTCAGTCAGATTTAGGACCAACTACTAGCTCAGCTATGAAACTGGCTGCTGTTCAAAGCTCCTTTCTGATTGCTTGGTTATGTTGTGTTGGTGGTGGTAGAATTCTGTTTAAATCCCTAGGAAAACATAGGCATTGGGATTGATTATTTCTGTGATAATGTAAAGGTTCACAAGTAGACTGTGTCTGGTTTTAAAGTCTAAAAGCACGTGTTAGTGCATCACAGTGTGATATTTATGGTTTGTATGTGGTTTTTAAGAGAGGAACAAGCTTACAAGAACACTGGCAATGATCTGCACTGGGCTCTTTATTTCTTTTTAGGCTGACAGTGGCTCTCGATTCTGTTTTTCACCTTTAAGGATCATGCACTGACTTTATGCCATGCCATGACATCTCTGTAGGTGATTCCTGGGTAAACCTGGGAGCTGTCTTTGAAAGAAACATTCAAATAACACTCTGCTAAAATGGCTAAGCTAAAGTTACCTAACAAGCCAGTGACAGACTGGGGTTAGACCCTCTGTACTCATACTTCAGTGCTGGATTGACTAAGGCTTTCTGTTTAATCATGGTAAATAATGATGTGCAGTAGCAATACCTCTAAGGCCTCAGCTATGCCTCTGCAGCCTCCTAATAAACATTCAGCTGTAATATTGATTCCTGCTGAAAGAGAAGGACCTTCATGACATTTGAGGTTACTTCTAACCTTGCAGCATAGTTAAAATCAAAGGGTTTAATGCATAAAATAAAGGAAATGTTTCTTTAAATAGACCATCTGGGGAGAAGTTTAGTTCTGGTAAATCTAGAATAAGAAAAGTGCAACTGCAAATTGATGTTAGGGAACTGATACCAGTTTTGCACATACTAATAGAAAATGGTTATACTTCTGTGAACCTGTCTTGGAGATTTAATGGACTCCAACACCTGCCACACTTAAATGTTAGAAGAGAACACAACTGCTGTCTCTAGTGTCAAATCAGATTGAAAACTATAGGTGGGATTAGCAAATTATTCATAAGTAAAATAAACTTCTTATATTTTGATACATCATAGTTGGTTTACATGAAGAATAGAGGTACCTGTAAGTTTAATCTGATATTTGCAGTGTTATAGACACTTAGTGCTGTGTTTTGGGAAAGCTGCTTTTCTTACATATCCTTCTTTTGCAAAAAAGTAAAGCCTGAAAAATTAAACATTCCAATTTTTCCTGCTGTACTGGAAATAGTAACTTGTAAGGCTTCATGTTACTGGCTTAATTTTCTTTACCAGTGTTCCTTGAACTCCCTTTCTTAAAAATAAGAAATAATATTGTTGAAGTGACGATTTCCGATTACTTAATGAAACTGCTGAATGTTCTTCTTGGGCTGTCTGTGATAAAGTTCACTATACCTTATGTGATGGGACATCCATAAATATTTGGGTGAATAGCAAAGACTGCCAGGCGGAATTTTTTTTTTATTTTTTTGTTTAGAAACATATTTCTGGGGAAGTGGTTTTCCGTTAAGCTGCTGTAGTCTCGGCTGGGAGAAACATCGTGTTTCACTTCTGGTGCCTTGGGCCAGAATAAAGGGCTGGCCCTGACCCTCCAGCAGACATTAGATAACTTGTTTCTAATTTTCTACATTAGGATAATCTCAAGGTTTCAGGAAACCGAAGTTTGGAAACAGTAGTGCAATTTGCTGCCTCTTTTTCCCCCGGATGTGTGGCAGCAGTGGGTGTTTCCTGTCCTGTGGAGGGGATACAGTTAAACTACACTGTGGAACCGAGCCAGATTTGCTTTATTATTTTTCTTCCTTTTGTTTTTGTCTTTGAATCAGGTCACTTCCCCAGTTTGGGTCACTGTACGTGGTTGTGCAGGTACCAGCTCACCAAGGGCATGTTAAAGCAGCACCAGAGGGGTGATGGGGAGCATCTTAAGCTGCTCTTGGTGCTGAGCACAGTGGGGCACAGCTGTGTGTGTGTTCCCACAGCCCTGAAGGGGAGGGGTGTGCAGCCCCCACTGTGTCAGACATCCTGCCTGACAGTCTCAAACCCACAGCCACTGGTGTTTTGTCACATGGGCTGTTGTGGTTTGCTCCTTACAAATCTTGATTCCTGGTTGTTGTTTCAGCATTTGTGGGAAAGGGCTTGGTGGTTTCGGGGGTAACACCCAATTTATCCCTTTGAATTTAGGGCTATATTTCTTCTAATCTTCAAGAAAATTCTAATGATTTGGAAAATTGCCTGATTTCCCTGGGAGGGGGCAGGCAGGTGGGAATAGCAGTTCTCAGGTCTCTGTGCTGCCCTCAGAGTTGAGGGATTCACCATTTCCTCTTTCAGTCTCTGCTGTGTAAGCTTGTGACTAATCTGTAGCAGCGTGGGGGCCATAAGATGATTTCCAGAGGGTGATGCATCCTCCAGGCATTCGTTTGCTTGCCTTCTCTGCTTTTGGCAGACTGCAGAGAATTGTTTGTTCAGATCTGGTAACCCAGCAACAGAGGAATCTAATGTGGGTTTGAAATATGATCTGCAAAACCTCAGCAGAGGGAAGTGACATAAATCAACTTTGCCATGCAAATGAATGGAGGAGCCTCCATTTCAGAGAAGAGCTGAATTTTAAGTGTAATAGCTGCAGACTCTGGCTTTTTTTCTTAGTTCCCCCTTCTTCCAGCTCTTGTCTTTCTTCTTTCCACCTCCTACTTTCCTCCTCCTCTTCTCAGCTGTTTTCCCTGCTCTGACTGGAGTTTCCACCAGGCAGTGGAGTCTGCCTTTACACCCCAGGCTTACCCCTCTTTGGAGGGGTAGATGGGACTTACCTGAAGAGTCTGCTAAAAGCTGTGGTCCATCTTGCCCATAAACAGATGGATTTGCCACTGGAGCTCTGGGTAAGCAGGGACCCACATGGTGTGCAGAGAGACCTTTACACAGGACTGGCTTGGCTCTGGACGTGTGCCTGGGCATGGGTCTGACTGGGAATGTTTGGCCCCAGCAGAGCTGAAGCTCGGTGTGGGGATGGATAGGGATTCCCTGCAGTCCTGTGGCCATGTTTGGGAAGCTGCTGTGCCATGTGAGGACTTGTGCAGCTCTCACTGAAGCGAGTGGTGTGTCTGGTGGGGTGCTGAGCTGTGCTGGATGGGCTGGACTCTGCGGGAGGCTGCGCTTCCTGGTGTCCTTCAATCTTCTCACCCCTCAGTTGCTGCCAACCTGCAGTGTGGAACTTGGCAAGCTCCCAGTGTGGTGCAGAGTGCTGTGCTGTAGACAGGGAGACAGTATTTGGTAAGTTCATTAGGAAATCCCTCTGCATGTCCAGTCTGTCAGTGCTGGACAGAACTGAACCTGCATTTTGGCTCTGGTTCCAAGGCAGACACGTGTATTGACCTAATGCCATCACTGGCATCTGACCTGCCCAAACCAAACAAATCTCATTGCTTCCTGTGCACAAAGAGTTTGTTACATCTGATTTTAGTTTCTTAGCAAGGTCAGAATCCTTTGCGTTTCCTGATAATCAAGGATGATATTTGTTTGGGCTTTATTCTGTTATAAGAGGAGCCCTGAAGAAAAGATAAGAGGATTCCTTGAAACAACATCTCAGCCTTGGCCATATTGATCATCATAACTGGTCTACTCTGGCCTCCAGTCAGGAGGTCTGGAGACACATCTATAACTCTGCTGATGCCTTTGAGAACGCAGCAGGATCACTCTGGAGGAGAAAAGACAGCGCAGAAAGAATCGTACCTTGCAGAATTTACCACCTAAGGAGTCTTTCTGCTGTGCCTTTTGCAACCAGACATGTCTATCTTGCATTGGCCTCATTAGCCACCGGTGTGCTTGTAACAAACGTGGATAGAGCCCTCCCCAAATCTTCGTTCACGAAGCCCAGCCATGATGATTCTGTTGTATGAATGGGTAACTCTAAAGCAGAAGGGATTTTCTCACATCCTGCTGGATAAAGCTGTGTTTGTTTGGAGGGAGAAATTTGGTTGTGCTGCCCAGCGTGGCATGAGCATGACACGTCTGTGGTCCACTCAGCCCTCTAGCTCTTGCTGGTGCTGGGCAGTAGGTGCCCTGCCAGAAGCTGGGGATGAAACTTTTCGACAGTGGGATGTCAGGAAGGAAAGGGAAAGAATGTGTTTTCAAGCAGTCAGTGTATAATTATATAGTGTTTTTCTCTGATGTCATTTGGAAGGGGCATTTGGCCTTTGAAATAGAAATTGGCTATTGTTGGATGAGTGTGACTGTCCCCAAGAGGCAATGAACAGAAAAAAGCAGTGTCATGTAGCATGTGCCCTCAGCTTTGGTACATGCTATAAAAAGAAGAAAGGCTATTTTGCCAAAACATACTTCCCTAAATAAATTCTGGTCTCTGACTTAGCAGAAATCATCCAGCAGTGGTCCTGATTGAAATTTTTCTTTGGCATAGTTTAATCCAGTAGCTTTCTGAGACTTGTATCCATGTGAGCAAAAGCTTCTGTCTGACTTGTGTCTTGGTTCACTGTGTTCAACAGCTGTGCAAAGCAATTCCACTCGGCTCCCTTTTGGTGATGCTTTCAAAAAGGGTTTGGTTTGAACCAAGAAGTGGTTAAAATCAAATATGTTATAACTGAGATTCACATAAATAGTCATTTCTCACATAAATGATTTCAGGTGGAGAACAGGGATTGATCTGTTTATTTCCAACTCAAACTGTCTTCTGTCCCTTTTGAATTTTGTATAAATATCCATAATTTAATACCTGTAATGCCACTAATGACAAGGCTTGACCTATAACAAGATATTATTTTCCTTTCAGTAAATATCTATTGTTCCATGTGGTTCTTTTTTTCTTCAAGCTTTTATGGCCTCCATCTCTGACATTTCTCACTCCAGAAGTCCAGTTTACACACTTGGTAATGGTTTTCACTCTGTCTCTCAGCAGTGCTGGGATATTCTCCTACATCTCTTAGCAGTGGTGGTAGGCAGAGGGTTATAAAGAAGGATTTGCATTGGGAATACAGCAACATATTTAGTGTGATGAAACGAGTAAGAAAATGCAAACCTTTGTGCACTCTCTGAGTACCCTTAGGAAGTCTTTGTGGTGGCCTTGTCCTCTAGAAAAATATGCTGATTTTCTTTTCTCCCTGTTATAGTGGAATGATAAACTTTGTGATCTTAAATCAATCCAACTGCTCTAGCTTTTGTTGGCTGGCTTTGTGGTCTTTCATAACAATATGGATGGTTGCTTTTAAATTTGAATGGCTGGTTGGTTTTGGAGATGAATGAGATCTTGTCATGTTTTAAAAATCTGCCTTATGTGTGCACAGCAGGTAAGGCTGAAGTGAAAGTGGGCTCTGTAGCAAACTGTATAGCTACGTGAAATCTGCATTTAAACAGTGGAAATCAGTTAACTTCAAGTGCCTGACAACCAGAACACTTTTAAGCTGAAAAATCCCCTTACCATGGCAGGTTTACTAGACACTCCTTTTGTGTTTGGGGAGGTGTCCCTTTCCTGATGGGAAAGAGGAGTACAGTACAGTAGATTGCAATTTCAATCATTACAAGGGGTGCATTTCTTTCACTGTGTATCTTTATTAAGAATTTTACTTAAATACAAAGTTTGCTGATTTTCTGTACAGTCACGAGTAAGATCCCTCTACCATCTGATTATTCAGTTGTGACAAGATCCTCTGGGAATTCAGTGGGAACAGAGACCAGTCCAGTATGACTTTGTTTCATAGGTGGGTTATGAAGGTCTTGCCAGATAAACTAATTGAAAGATTAAATTTTAAGAAAATATTAAGAAATCATTTTGTGCCGTATGCTGGGCTTGCATGGGACCTGTGCTCTTATTTGTGCAGCAAATCTGTTCAGGGGAGACAAATGTAAGACATCTGCCCCTGTAGCCTCAAATACAGGTTTTCATTGCCAAAATCTTGGCTTTGGGCATTGCTTATTTATTGACAGTGTTGCCAGTCTTAAATGCAAAGATATCAGGGATTGTGCCTTTAAAAACAAAAAAATTACCCCCTAGAGTTTTTTTTTGAAGTGAGGATAGAGGAAGGAGGAATTGAAAGTTCAGGTGACTTGTTTCTTATGTGTGCCCAGAGAAGCTAGAAAGTACCTGAACTGCCCCTGCATTTTCCCTTTCTCCCATCCTGTAGAGGAGGAATTCCATGACTCCAGCAGTTGCATTTTGAACGCCGAATAATTTCAGACCTCTGATACTCATGGGACAGTTTTGTGTCTGGACATGTGAAGCATTAACTAAGCATCTCCCCTGGTACAGATGTTTGTGCTCCTAAGCCCCTGGCATAAACAACTGCACCCCCAAACCAAGCCCATAATTCTGCAGCTGCCTTGGGGTTTATGTGAGTTAAGGTTTGCGTGTTCAAAGAGCCTCTGGTGCAGCTTTTCTAAAACCAGCAAAAAAGCATAGTCTGTATTGTGCATTAACTGCTTACAAAGTGGGAGATCTTATGGGAATGCAGTTGGATCCTGAAAAGTAATGACTAGAACTGCAATGACTTTCTTCCCCCTCAGCAGGGAAATGATGTGCCAGCATTTCCTTGGAGCTGTGCCCCAGGGTTTGGTAGGAGAGCAGGCACTGCAGCCTGGATGGGAAGTTCAGCGAGACACCCTCATAAATACTTGGATTTTGATCTGCAGTAGCAGCACCAGATTCTTGTCTTGTTTTTCTCCCTCCTTTATTTTAACTGGGTTGAGAATGTTTTGTGGGCAGAAAATGGGAATGTCAGTTTTGTGAGCACAGCTGTTTTAAATAAACTTAAGCCAGTGGAAGTGTGTTGAACTCTCTCCTTTTGGAAATGGCCAAAACTGTCATGGAATTGGAAAAGGTCATTTGGTTTTTGAAACAGCAAACTTTTAAAACTGTTGTCTTGTGTCCTTAGTTTACAGCATCACAAATTTCCTTACTGTGTCAGTGAGACCATTAAGGATGTTTCTCTAGTTCAATTTGTGAGAAAGTAACTTGAAGGAAAGGGATTTTAGATTTTAAAATGTTTTGCTACTGGACTTTAATCTTAAATTAACATGCACTCCTTCTTCAGTCCTGTTTAGGGTATGAATTTCTAATTCTTGTTACTCTTGTGGTGAAAGGAAATACATCCTGAAATTCCAAAAACCTATTGTCATGTAAAGTTTAATGTACTTAAGCAATTCTTGATGAAACTTCCTTAAATACAGTCCATGAGTCAGTGCTGTCTCTCCCAATTGTGCTACAGTACAGGCAATTAAATACTGAATGGATGGACTTGCCTGCTTTAATGTGACCTTGGTGAACCACATTCAGAAATCTCTTTGAGCACATCAAACCTAATTGTGAACACAGATTTCCCCATGGCACACAGTGAACACAATGCAGAATTCTGCATTTCACTGGAAGTTAATAAAGCATAAACACATGTGGAATATCTTGCAACAGGAGGCAGCTACTTGTATTCTTATTCCTTTCATGTGTGCCTACATATATGTCTGGTAAATTCTTGTGTGATGAGAAGACTGAACAAGCTCGAGTCTCTTTTTTGCATATGACAGCTAAACACAAGAAGAAAACATCTTTAATCTGCTGCTCTTTTTAAGAATGGATTTTGAAAGATGCTTCTGGTCATTCACTTCTTTATAATGAGAGGTCATTCTCTTCTGTAGAGCTTGGCAGCTGGCAGCTGAGCAGTGGGAAGGGATAAGGAGAGCTGGTGACTGGGCACAGAACTTGTGTGCCCTGAGCATGGTCAAAACATTCCCGACTGCCCAAGGAGCATCCTTCCTGGAGCTGTGCTGGGGGAGGATGTTGCAGCATTCCTGATACCTTTTGCTGTCTCGCTCCCCACCCATCTCCCCCAGCCTCCCTACCCCCTTGCCCTTCTAAGGTTTTGAAGAGGTTGATGTATCTGCTTCCCAAATAACCTTTCCTGGAGAATTTCATTGGATCTGTGGGAGGATTTCTGAAGGCATATTTCCCAAAAGTGCATTGGGTAGTTGTAGAGGTGCCTCTCTTTTTTTTGGCTCCTTGTCATTCCCTGCTTGCCATTACATGGAGGTTTAGCCCTTTTGTTCAGATCCCTTCTGATTACAGAAATCAAATTCAGTTTCCTAATTTAATGTGTATTTTTTGGGAATTCTGTTTGGTCTTAAAATTGCTTTGTGCTCAGAAGATAAAAGGGAAGGAACACATGGAAAAGACAACAAATCTTTTTTTTTTTTGTAGGTTTTTTTTTTCTCAGAGGATGCTGTTTTCTCTCGGCCTCCTCTGCCTGTAACCCTACATGTATTGTGCACTTGAGAGCCACAGTCTTCACCGATTTGAAAGGGAATCTCTGAGACTGGGGGGTAACCTAAGCCAGACAGGGTGGAGAACTTGGAGTACAGCAGGGCTGGATGCTCCTCTGTAAACCCTTAGGGCTTTGGGGTTGTTTTGGGACTGCTGCTGGTTGTGAAATTGCTGCAGTTGGAGAGCAGGAGACTTGACATAACCTTTATAAAGTTCCTCCTTTTTCTGTTCATGAAAGGGTTTTTCCAAAAGGTTTTCAGAAGCGAACACTTGTGTAAAAAAAAAATTAAAAAGTAAAAAAATATTAGGAGTTTTATTTGAAATTTAACATTCCTGACCTGTTACCAGCCTGTCATTCTTAAAATGTTAGCAATTACCATATGGAATTGCTTTCAGTTGTGCATGTATGTCAGGTTTTGTCTTGCATGAGTTTATTTATATAAGAAACATTACACGATAATTTCTGTATTCACTATATTAATGTTATAGCAATGCCAGGTGTAGAAGTATATACACAATTGGCTTTAAAAGTAAATTATAAGTTTTGGCCCGGGATACTTTGTCTAAAGCATAATTAGCAGGAAAGAATGTTGTTCTGCCCGAGGACAAGTAATGTCCAGGCAACAGGGCTGCTCTTGTGACTAAATACTCTGAATACTATCTCTAAATGCTAATCACTAAACTCCAGCTGATGGTGGTCTTACACCAGATCTGCCTGTTAACAGCTTGAGGTTTGTGTATCTTCTCTTATGTCTTCTGGCTCCTGGGTGCAGTTTGAGGGCCTGAGTGTAACATCTGCTGGCTTCCACCTGCAGCTCTGTCAGGGGCTGCATTTCAGGCACAAAATGCAAACTATAAGGCAGCTATTTTTGCAATTCTCTTCTTTTAGAGGTAATTAATAATTTTTTTTCTTTTTTTTTTTTTTTATGACTGCAACCTATGTTCTCTACTAATTGAGTCCAATTTAAAGGTGGGCTGAGGCTAAAATACCCAAACTAATCCCTGGGAAATGAGACCACTTGCACTGAACTGGCTAAATTAGAGCAGCGTTTGGGGAATAGGGTTGTTTTAAAACATTTCCCTCCACCCCCACTGGTTACAATGAAGTCTTGTTCTAAGATCATTCAGTAATCATAGAAATATTTTAAGAGCACATTGGAGTCACTTGGAACAAATCCAGCTGTGGAGTTGTTTAGCTCCAGCTCAAGTGTTATTTGTGTTGCTACAGAACAGTCCATAAAAACTAGAGACTGAGCCATAGCACATGCATAAATAACCACAAACACATTGTGCCATGTTGAACTTACTTTCTCATTTTCTATTCTTTGCCCATAGGTTATGGGCCAAAGAATATCTTTGGAGACATTCAAATCCCAGCTGGACAATGTCCTGAGCAGGTTGCTGTTGGTGACAGGTTGGAGTAGGTGGTCTCCAGAGCTCCCTTCCAGTCACCAGTCTCAACAATTCTGCTGCTTCCATGTGTATGTTTTTTGCATACTGTATTTCATAACATGCTCCACACTTTAGGATGCAGTTCTGAAGTTTGAACTGGTTTTTGTGGCTCACCCCTCAGCTATATATAGTCAGTGAATACTCACTGAAGGGTTGAGTAGCTGAATCGAGATTTTAGCAAGTGGAGCATGCGAGATATGTTAGTTGTTTATCTGGATTTCAGGAGGGCTGAAGGAATGCTGACTCCTGTGACACTTGCAGCATTACATCTTAGGAAAGGAATGCAGGGAAGAGTTGTCTCTTGTCACTGTCAGGCATTTCATGGGCATTATAGTTTTATTCCTACATGTGGGCTTTTGCAGTGATCCTACTAATCACTCTCACGTTCAGGAATTTTGAAGGCCTCCTCTCATCCCTGCATGTGTTCTGCATCATTCTACCCTCTGTCCTTGTGAACTGCTAATATAACTCCTAGAACAGTGTGAAGGAATTGTGGTTACCTTTAACTTCTGTGGGGTTCTGGGATGGGAAAAATCCTGTATTCCAGGATTAATTTTCACTCAAGTGAGCCATTGTGCTTTCCTGTCCTCCTGGGTTCTCAGTGAAGGAAAGCACAGTAGTGAATTGGAGGGAAACTGTAGCTAGAACTGTTCGTGTTCCTCTCTATGGAAGGATACAAGGAAGAGAAATGCCTACTCATCTCACTTGGAAAACAGGTAGAAACCAAACAATAGGAATACAGTAAGGAATGCAGTGGGAGAGAGCTGCTGGTGTCTGCAGAGAATTGTAGCTGTGTGGATATATAGGCATGTATTCACATATATATATGTGGAGATACATATATATAATAATAGCTACTCCACTGGTTTGTAGCTGGTTGTTCTAATCTAGCCTGTGTGGCCAAGTGCCCTAAAATATAAATGAGTTATTGGGACCGAAGCAAATGGACCCTTTTAACATGACACAAAGCTTGTTAATGTTAAGATTGGTTTGATGTTCCCTTTGACCTCCCTATTGTCAGGAGGTTTTTGTGGAACATAGTAAGGCATTCATTCCTTTCATGCTCCTCAGCATGAGGAACTGCAGCTGGGGAATGTCTCTGAATCTGCCTCATCCAGGGAGGCTTTTGGGGCTGGCAAAGGCCCTGTGAGGCATCTGTTCACTTTTAAGGTTCTTGGCTCTGGGAATTTTGAGAACTGGCCTCAAAGAACATTTATCGTGTCCACCATCACTGTGGCTGTGTTTGCCCTTTTTTCCACAACAGGCCTGTCCTGTACTTGCTCACAATAGGCCTGAAATAGCATTCAGGTTGACACTATATTTCTGTGTGTGCTGTACAAGGAATGTATTTTCTTGTCTTATCATCATTGTTCTCTGTGGCAAGGTCATCTCCATAGAAAGTGATTAATTTGATGGAAGTATTTCCTTGCCCTGGGCTCCATTTGCTGCCCAGTGCCATGCTGTGCTGGTCATGTGTTAGCTTTGTCTTACTGCACATAACATTAGGCTTTGTATGAAGAATGTGACCTTAATCTTCAGTGGGGGAACAGAGCTTTCCACGAGGTGTGGAGTTCAGGCACATCTGAGTTTTGTTCCATTGCCTTGGTTCAATGAGGCTCTAAAAGCTAGATTTTACTTCTAAAAGAGCTATCAAGAACAGACCAGTACTTGGTGTCTGTGCACATGAATGCTCTCCAGTGCTCAGACTCAGATTGTTTAACTCTTGGATTGTTTAACTCTTCTTCTTGTGTTTTAAGATCTGTCTTAATGCTGCCTTTGGAACTGGGGTTGCAGCAGAGTGTAGTTAGTGTTGTCCTGTTGGATTAGTGATCTAGTGTCTTGAAATTTCAGGACTCTGTATTTCTCTTCCTTTTTCTTCTTGGAGTGCAGAAAACTGCTGTAATAATGGAAAAGTTATGTTTGAGGAGTTTGGATAATATTTGTGGGGATGGCTGGAGTTCCTCTTACTCTATTTCTTTCATTTTTCTTTAACTTTGTCGCCTTCATGTGCCTAAGAACAGTGTCCATTTGTAATGCAACAAACCAACTTGCTCAAATTCCAGCTCTGAATGTGCAGTGGGCTCCTGGAAAGACAGAGAATTCTTCCTTGCAGTCTTAAAAAATAAAACTTGTCTGCTTCAGTGTGTCACTGAGTGCAAGATGGGACTCTCAGTTCTGTGCTGGGATCATAATTTGATTTTGAATTAATTGTGCTTTAGACATTAGTCCTGTAAAGATGTTTGAGCAGCAAGGGCAGCAGTGGCAATGAACACAAAGAAGTGTAATACTGTTCAAGGGTATCTAATAATATCCTTCCAAGGCATTTTTGAGTGCAATGCAAGGTTACCTGAACAGAACTTAAATGTTTAGGAAAGAATGCCCTGAGCAAATGACGCAATTACTGGTTGGGTTTTGTTCTCCTCTAACCCACAGTATTTCAAACAAGTGTGTGCTTCCTTGCTGAACTTGAGGTCTGCCCTTCCACTTTCTCTTCTGTAGCTTTTGCTGCAGCTGAAAGAGGATCAAGACCTTCTGCTTCCATGTGTGAAAACTAGACTTGGAGGGTAGTTCTCACATGCTGTTAAGTTTAAACCAGTGCTGTTCCTTGCCCCTGCCAGGATGGTTTCTCTGTCCTGTAAAGTGTTAGGCTGAAATAATGTCCTGAGTAGACTCATGTCTCTGACAGCTGCTTGTTAGCTAAGTTTGGTTAATATGTGATTAATTTTAAGGACTCTTACACAGCTCTGTGGGAGGCCATGCTTTGTGATCTTTACCTTGGACACCAGATGGGAGACAAATTTCAGCCTTAGGCCAAGGGGCTGGATGCAGTTAGGGCACAAAGGGGATACTAGATAGTTGGCTGCCCATTCATATCTGAAATGGTCAAGCAGCTACAGGCTCATGTCTTCTTCTCACTCCTATTTCCTCCTGCACTTGGTTTTGTTCCTCTTCCTCAGTTTCCTGCTGAACCCCATTGCAGTCTCTGATCTCCCTCCTTCCACTGTTCCCCTCTGCCATGTCTTGAGTGTCTTCTTTTCCCTTGGACACATGCTCTTTGCCTCCTCCTTCCAAGATTTGCCTCCTCCCTTTACACTATTCCTTCTCATGGCTTCTCATCTAATCAGTCCTGTTCTGACAGCTTTCTTCTCCAGCTCCCAGCCTCCTTGCTGGAGAATTATTTCTTCCCTCCCTGGTTCCCAGTAAGTTCAGATGGCTCAGCAGCTGGGCAGTGGCTTCATCTTTCAGGCCTAAGGCCATGCCAGGCCTTAGGCATGTCTTCATGGAGGGGAAGAGTGTTAAACCTTGGCTTAAGGCCTTTTCTGTGCACAGAAATCATTACTTTTCTTTGAACTTTTAAAAATAAAGCTGGGTTGAGTTAAACTGCAGTAGGATCTGGGATGTCCTATGCTGGCCTAAACTGGGATTATTCCAGCACAGACATAGCACAGGTGTTACTGCTGCAGCAAAATCTGTTTTAACAAGGATGACATTTTCCTGGACCCCAATCTGGAAGAGCATTTGGGTTTGCTCTAAATTAGATGACATTTTTAACAGGTGCCTGGGTGGCAATGAGACTGGGTGGCAGTGAGCTACTGGGTCTTGGCAGGGATTTGGCAATCCTGCACTCTGCTTTGGCAGAGCTCTAAAGTACTGCATAACACCTCTCTACCACCTGACCCTGCCACCAGGGAACGGGAGCTGTGCCTGTGCTGACCTAGCCAGACTGATCCCCAGAGGAAGGAAGTGGGCATCTCCCTGATGCCAGCTCTCTGCCCAAACCAGCTGGGCCCCGAGCCCTGGGTGGTGCTGACAGCTGAGTCCTTGTGAAGGCTGTGGCTCCTCTCCTCTGGTGCCCTGTGGCAGCCCCACACGCCCTCCCTGATCCTCATGCTCATGAATGAGGGGTTTGTCCCCGCAGCTGCCGGGTGGCCCCGTGCTCCAGTGGCCTGGAGCAGCCAGCTGGGGCCAGCGAGGGCTGGCTCTGTGCTGCTGGCCTGGGAGCTGTCACTGACCGCCTGGAAGCTTTGCAGGATAAAGGCTTTTCACTGCTGCCAGTGTCTGCCAACTCCTATTGCAATTAAAGGGTAATCTTTTCTAAATGGTGCTAAATTAAGGCTAAATCCCTCCCTCATGCCACATAAGAGGATGAATCCCTGGTTTTCTAAAAACAGCTTATTGTTCGGGCCACTGTCCAAGCGACCCGTACAACAATGGTCTGGATGGTTTGTCTGTGGAGAGGACTCACACTTTTTCATTGGTCTGCCTCTGTAGATCCAACTCTGAAGTCCCCTGTGGAGAAGCAGAGTTAATTACCACTTCCTTGTATTGCCTGTGGAGTGAAACTTGGGAGAAGGTTTTCCCTTTGCGAAGTCCTTCTCCTGGCTGCTGTGGTGGGGGAGATGGCTTTGCCTTGGCCATGTGTGCTGTGCAAGGGTTGTGCTGGAGCCATCAGCCCTGGCAGCTTGGCTTGGTTTGTTTTAATCCAGGTGACTGTGTGCATGAAACTGTAGTTTAAATTGTTGTTGTTTGACATCAGGCTACTGTCACAACATAAATCAACGAGGAGGGGCTTAACTTTTCACCTCTCTTGGAATTGATTATCTAGATTAATAAACATGATATGCAACAAACTTCACCCTTAGGGGTGGGGGGGACTTTCTTTTGAGCCCCTTGTTAACACTAGGCTTTTATGCCTCTCCTTAGGGGAATTACTGTGTCCATAGAGCAAGATGCAGTCAAAAAGTTTATTTGCTTATAAATACGTGGGTTTGTTTTTTAAAAGGTTCTTAAGTGAGAAGATGCGGTCAAGTAGTATAGAGGGAGGGGGCAGGAATGGGGACACTAGTTTGTGCCCAGCTCATCAGTGGAAAATATTCAGAAGCTTGTTTTGATTCCATGTTGTAGCACAAGTTCCTTGGAGGGGGAATAACTTGGGGAATTTTGGTGGGATAATTCCAGCAGTAGGATCTGAAATATAAAATCTGTTATATAAAATCTTCTATTATTATGTAAGACTTTCTCCCCATCCTGTTCACTTAGGATCTGACATAGCAACGTCTGTAGCATTCCTACAAAACTCAGACCTGGTTTGGGCCTTCTTGATCTGTCTCCAAGCTCAGGACTAGAAGGCTTCCGAATAGTCTGATGGTACAAGTGTGTAACAAACATTCCCTGTCTTGGAAAACACAAACAGAAGAGCTGGCTGAGCAGCTGTGCTGGTGACAAGTGGCCTTTGAATGAATCCTTGCAGCAGTTTGAAAGTCACGTTCCCTCACGTGTCCAAAACCCACATGAAGTTTTTCTGTACGTATTTTTTTGAAGATGATAATGACATTTGTTTCTTTTCAGTGGGTCTGGAAGTCAGTGAAAGCACTGCTGAGGAATGTAAACATTCCTCTTGCTTCCTGCTGCTCAGCCCTGCTTTGCTGCAGTCTCCTGCCCTGCCGAAATCAGGGATGTGATGAACTTGTGAGCACAAGAAAATAAAAGTAGATCCATTCAGAGGAAGAAAAATACTTCCTTTTTATTTTTGAGCAATACTTTACATATACATACAAAGTCTCAATCATATTAGTTGGAAATTAATTATTTCATGAAATACAAGATTTATTTATGTTTTGGCTTAGCTTTGGAGAGGTTTATTCCACCTGCTGTTTTAGGAGCTCTAACTGTGATCTGTTTTCAAAGTCTCCAAAAGTCATGGACTTGATTTGCTGCCTTTTAATTCTGAGTGTCTGGGGCCGTGGAATAAAATAACAGTGTAGATTATTCAGGTTCTTGTCTTTGACCATCTTGAACAGATTGCTGGAGCTCGAGCCAGTCCTTTGCTTTGTAATGTTTTTGGTGGTTTGTCACTGAGTGTGAGTCCATCGTGCTGTTTGAACATCTTCCTTGCTCTTCATTGGCTCCTCTGAAGCACTGTCATCATTTCAGGTTTCAGATCTTGGCCTTGGACTCCCAAGACAGAGGTTTTTCAAAGACACTCTTCTGGAACTTGTTGCAATGATCTGTATTTTTGTTAATTTGTAACTGTAGTTAACTACTCTGCGTGTATTAAATGTCTGCTAAGCAATTCTCTGAAGAGTTTGGGAATTCCATCTTTTCTGTGTTGAATCCTGCAAGTTTCGCCGCATCTTTTAACTTTCAAGATTTATTTTTTGTAATGGTTTCCTTCTCTGATGAGGTGCTTTACAGTTCAGCCAATCACTTAAAAATCAATATGACTTCTCTTCACAATCTTTTAATGAACAAAAAAACCCCACCCTTTGCCATTTCCAAAAATAATCAGGCTCTTGTCCTGTTATCATTCAGTCTTTTTTTTTTTAACTAATTCTGCTCTCTTTTCAGTAGCCAGTGGTTGTGTATGACTGTTATGCAGTCTGAAGGCAGTTTTCTGTTGCTTGCTTGCTGCTGCATTGCTGGCAAGGACAGGCTGTGGAACACTGGAGGGTTTGTTTGTATGTTTTCTGAAGACCCATTTTGGGGTTTCGGTGTGAGATTTTTTATTTTTTATTTTTAATGGATAGCTCCTGTGAAAGTTTTCAGAAGGTAGTGTTCATAAGCCACCTTTGGGTTTCTCAGATTACATCCAACTTGGAGAATTCCCGAGTTTATCCTGGTCTTGCACACTGGGCCTTGCTGAGGTGAGGTCTCCCATTGCACTCAGCAGCTCTGTCTTCCAAGTGATGAGACTCATTCACTTCTTCCCCTGGGCAAAGCTTAAATCTGAGAAGCTTCTGTATGAAAAAAAGTCTGGGTTTTACACAGCTCTTTTTTAAAATCTTGAGATACATACCAGGCTTTAATTTTCTTAGTGCTGTAGTTGCTCTCAGGTAGAGCAGCTTAGACCAAGCCTCACTTGTTATAAAGGCAGTTTTAGCATTCAGTCCTTGTTCTTCAGCAATTTGCTTGGACCTGACAGCAGTTCTGGGATTGGACACAAGGGGAAAATTGTTGACAATGAGAACAATCAGCCATTGTAATAATCTCCCCAGGGAAGTGATGGATTCCCCAGTGTTGGCTGTTGGTTTCCCAAATTTGGCTGGACAGGGGGCTGGACAACCTTGTCTAGACTGTGCTTGAACCAGATGATCCTTTGAGGCCCCTTCTGACCTGGTGTTCTATAATTACAGGTATGATTTGGCATTTCCTTGCCTGGCAGCAAATCTGCAGCATGTGGTGTTATCAGTGGACTTCCATCTGTATAAACATGTGCTGACTAAACTCTGGGACTCAAACTTTCAATGCATGGACCATGCTGACTGGTCTGTCTTTTATTTTAAAAAAATAAATAAATAAAAGGAATTTGGAAAGCCGTTGAGAAGATGAATTTTATTTCCACTGGCATCTCTCAGTGGAAGGGGGAAGTATCTAAATGAATAATTTTGCCATGCAGCTCATGAGGACACATTCTAACTCGTGTTTGACTAAGAAATTGGCCATTTTTGAGAATTGGCATCTGATTTTTTTTTCTCATCGGTTTTAATTATGGTATTTATACAGTTTGCACACAGATCAGCTGAAGTGGCAGAAGTCACTTCTCTTACTTGCTGTTTGTATTTATGGGGCTGAACTCCAGGAAGACATGTCCTCCTCCATAAACACAGAGAAGAGCAGCTCTGAAATCAGCCTTTGTCATGGAATTACTATGAGTGTGCTGATTTTTAATTCCCCTTCTCCTTGTTTCCATGCTCACTTGTCTGCCACCATTTTTCTGCTTACTTAATGGGGGCTTAAGACTGCTGTTGAAGGGTGTGGTGCTTTGATTGCCAGCTGATGGCTGTTACACAAGATTATTCCTGGTGTAGCTGCATTTCATAACGAGAAATTTAGTGCTGCTGATGAGCTCTTTTGCTCTGTAGTGCACCCTGCACCTGGCTGCATGGGTTTTGTCTGGTTTGTGTTCCAGCTTGCAGCTTCCTCAGCTGTTCACCTGTAGTCTTCTTCCCCTGACCTATTTGTCTTTCCAACAACCTTATTCCCTTGCATTTCAGGCAGGATACATAAAATAACACGAGCTTTGATGTCTTAGTGCAATCTGTTGGGATCAATGCCGTGCTGCTGTGTTGTCAGGGAGGAGGGCACTGCCCCTGGGCTGGGTTTAGCTGCTGATCTCAGTGTGCCAGGGTGGGCTCCTGTCACAGGCTGGACATTGCCTGCAGCTGGTGACTCCCCATTGCTCCAGCTTTGCTTTTGCAGTAGCTCTGTGCTGGTGGAGATTCTCTCGTGTTGACAATGGCAGTTTTTGTGTGTGAGTTAGACTAAAGCCTTGTGGGGAGAGCTCTGCACTTGGGGCGATGGATAAACTGGAAATTCATAAGACTCTGCGTTAAATATAGATCTGACTGAAGAAGCATGAATTGGCCAAAGGGGCTGCAAGATTCTATAAAGCAACATGGGTTTGGTTGTTTGCAGAGTTCTAATTTAGGGAATGCTTGACCTTTAAACACAAGGGCCTTGGCACAGTGCAAGAGGGGCAAGCACTAAAGGATCAGTGCTCTTAATGGGGATCTGTAATTCATAGCAGCAGGACCTTTGCAGTCACTGCCTGGAATCTTTTGTAATTCTGAACAACACGTGATGCTTATTAAAATCATTAAGAGCTGAAGAATGAAGACTTTGTTTTGAATTTATTTTTTTTTCTTTAGCACTGACCATGGGAAAAAAAATTAGTATCTGTATTGAGTGAGGGGTTTTTTTTGTTGTGTTTGAGTTGTTTTACTAAAAGCAGCAATGGTAGAAAAAAGTGTAAAGAAATCCCCATCAGAGTGCCATACTTGCATATCTGGGAAAGATTTCAAATGTACTGATTGCTTGTTTTTTTTCTGTGATATAAACAGAATCTAACTGTAGCGTGTGTGATGGCTTAGGTGTCTCTTCTGATATGGTCCATTTTCTGTACTTGTGTTTATTAGTCAAAATCTTGACTATTTTCCACTTACATCCCTGTAAATGAAAGAAGAACTTAAGCCCTTGGTGTAAAATTTAGGGCAGATAGTGGGAACAGGAAAAATTTAGTTCTAAAGTTGCGTTTTTGAGCCAGTGAATATGGCTGGAAATGGCAAAAATGGTATTTGTCAGTAGTTACCTCCAAGGCTCTTGCTCTTTGCTCCTGGGAGGCTGTGGAGTTACTGAGTAGACTGAGAAGGAATGCCTTTCCCTCTCATCATGACACAGCTCTGACAGCCATTAGGAGTTCACAAAGAAGGAAGGCAGCTTATCCATGCTTTAAAGACAGACCTCAGGTCTTGTTTGGGAATGCCAAGGTGGTTAATGTTAGGTATGCCTTTTGTTCTGGCTTCATGTGGAATGTTGTGGCTCCTTTTGGTGCCATTACATGTCGGGGCACTGAAGCTTCAATGTCAAGGAAATGAAAGAAGGGGCTTGTGTTAAAGTATCATGGTGTTCCTAAACAATTCTTTAAAGTTCTACAGAATTGCATTTGTTTGTCGTAATTGAATTTTTCCTCAATATTAATGAGCAAAGCCCAGTGCTGGAAGGTTGGATTGTTTGTGGTTGCCTGAGTGATAACAGGAAATCAGCTTCTCCTTGTTGCCAAATGTGGACATATTTTTGATTTGAGTGGAGTCTGTGATGAAGTCAGAGGTCTGGATATAAGGTGGGTGAGTACCTGATTATGACTTCTCAGGTAGTTGGAAATACAGTGGTCACAGATCTATAAAATGGAAGTAAATGCATGTATACTGATATAAGAAAATTTTTTTTAATTTATAGTATAGAATAAGAATTTACTTTCTATCCATTTCGAGAATGGCCCAGGAGCATAAAAAGCAAGCAGGAATCTTTCTGATGATAATAATTGCTAACATTCTTTAATTATTAAAACAATATAGCACCTAAAAGAATCTACATAAGAGGTGCTAAAGAAGCCCGTGGTACCATCAGGTCTGGGCTTTGGGGACTCTGGCTTTGCTCATAAGCTGGAAAACAAAACCCAACTTTAATCATGAGAAGTATGAGAAGTATTTGAATGCAACTTAAATCATGAGAAGTATGAGAGGTTTTGAATGTTTGGAGAGAAGAGGCACTTGCTTTGCAGCTGAGAATGTGGTGATTTAGGACCCCTCAAATGGCCACAGAGCAGTAACACATCCCAGGACCTGTAGCACCCTCAGCACGTGTGATGGTGTGCAGGTCTGCCTGTTGTGCTGTCCATTTTAGCAAGCGAGGGCAATGCCTGTTATTTCTCTGCTTATTTTGGAGCAGAGTGCTTGTCAAAATAGTGACTGCTGTAATCCTGGCAGGGCTGTGTAAAAATAGCTGCCAGCGTGGTTGTGCTGTCATAATGTGGGGACTTCCTCCTGGTCCTGGTGGGGCCTTCACTTCCTGTTTGCCAGCATTCAAGTCATGCACCAGGGCTTCTTTCCTCCTGTGTTTTGTAATTCTCTCTTCCCTAACCCTCCCCTTTCCTCCAGAAAGTGTCTCATAGAGCTGAGCAGATGGAAATGCATTTGTTTTCCCTTTTTTAAGTGGTGGTAGAATCCTGTCCTTGCAGTTTTTCTGATGCTCACGCTGCTGGCAGCCAGAGAGCTGAGGGGATGGGCAGCACCTTGGTGGCCACATCAGGCATGGATTGAGCTGAGTGCTCCAGATTAACTGGTGCACACCAGTGACTTGCCCATGTGGCTGTTGCAGCTCCCTGCACTTGCTCTCTACAGTCTGTAGAAATTGGATTATGAGGGGAAGGCTGGATTTTGTCCCTCTTGCTTTTTAACTCAAACCTTGAAATAGAGGCCCTACAATGTCTAATGCTTATTTTTTTTAGGCAATACACAACCATAACAGACGATGGTAAGGGGCCATGCTGTAGTTCAGTGGGTGTAGGCTGCAAGCAGAACACGTGAAATGGAATTGAGAGACCCCTCTGGAGTTTATTGTAAATACTGTATTAGCTGGACACAAAAGAAAGATTAACTCAGGTGTAGTTGGATGAAACTCTCTGGACCTTTGCTTGGGCTCTAAGGGGAAAGTAAATTTGCTATTCAGGTGTAAGGAGTTCATAATGGAAGGGCAATTAGATAACAAGAAAAAGTCTACTTTAGCAGTGCAGAAATAAGTACTGATGGTACTTTTGATGATATGCCTTATGCAGCTGTGTGTCTCAGAGTGACTGAAGACCACTAAGACCAGAAAGGCTGACTTAAGAAGTTTGGTTTTTGTAAAGCTCTTTGTGTACAAGGCACATGAGCAGCCAAGCTCACAGATGACTGACACACGCAGGAAGCGATTCCTCACTTACCGTTCAGTCTCCTTCAGTGATTAAAACTCTGCTTACGTATTTTAATTAATTAGTCTGAGATTTTTTTAAAATTTATTTTATTGCCTCCCAAAGTGCCTCATGTCTTGGTTCATGCTAGTACAAACAACACCCAGGTGTTTACATGTATTGGGCTGTGTTTACGCAGCCGTATTTGTGACTCCTCCTAGAGCAGGGTTTGTTCATTAAAGCCTCTGTTGCCACACCAGAGGAAGCCACCGTGCTGCTCAACAAGCAGGGTAATGAGCTTTACATTAAATATGTTTTGCAGGATGCAAGTTACTTTCTTACGTTTTTTCCGGAGTGGGTGTGCCCACACAGCAGGCAAGCGTTGTTCTTAGGCAGGAGAATCCCTGGTTCATTGAGATGCTAATCCTGTTAGCTATTGTATCAAAAAAAAAAAAAAAGGAAAACATTTACTTGAGTGTCACTGGAGGATTTGATGCTCACTGTCAGCCACACAGATAAAAGGCCCTTGGCTAGGAAAGAAACCCTTGCATGAAGAGAATGGAAGGAGACTTTTGTCCCTGCTCCCTGTGTGTGGGTGGCCCTTTGGTTACCAATAATTAAAGAGTGAGTGGAAGCTGTGTCTTCTCATCCCTATATGCTCAAACTTGCTCCCAGTTAAAACAATCATCTTCTCAGTTCTCTAATTGCAAATGCTGGGTTGGGGCAGAGGAGGTGACAGAGAGGTTAAAACTAATTTCTTGAGACTGGCTGCTGAGCCAGGGAGCAGTTCCCCTGGCGCCGGCTTAAACTCTTGGTCGACCTCTTAGAAACCTCCAATTAAACATTGGTTGCACAAGTGGATTGTGTTCATATTTAATAAGTAATCTTTCTTGTGTTGGAACAAGGATGTTAGATCTTGTGCTTTATTTTTATGCTAATTTTATAGAAAAAAATTTTTATAGTTCATACTAGTGCAGCAACTTCTCTCAATTCTAAAGTTAAGGCCTAACCTTGATGGATGTTCAGCTTTTCCTGGAGTAGGTGGGCAGCCTGATACTCCAGATTTCTGCAGTGTCACTTTGTTTCCTTGCAGTCTGCTACTTTACAGGCACCTAAGGATAAATGAGCTCTGCTGGAGGGTTGTGCTGCAGTGATGCTCTGGAAGGACTAATCCATCTCCAACTGAAACCACATTTTATAGAAAGGCAGTCTAGAATTATTTCCTGTGTTAACTGGGCTTTCACCAAAGAAAGTGTAAACCATTATTTTTAACAAAATCAAAGCCAGATCAAGGGCTGGACTCTTTCCTGGAGCAGGCACAAATCTTCACTGTTGCATCACCTCTTGGAAGAGGTTTGGTGACCTTATGGGGTGGGCTGACATGGTAGGAGGTGATGTAATGTTTTGAAAAGCCTCACAATTTCTCTGAAGGTGTCAGATCTACTGTGAGCTGTGGTGGTTGTGAATCTGCTCCTGCTGCTTAGCTAAGGATTGCATTTGGCCCTTGGGGATATTTGAGTGTGGGAGAAAGGGCCTGCTCCCAAACTTGTGGAAATGTAAGAGCTTTTGTGATGGTGGGGAACAAATGAGGAGCCCTGTTAAGTGTAAGTTGGTTTTTATAAGTTGTTTTTTGTAAGTTTATAAGTTGTCTTCCTTAAGTATAACTCCTCCTAACTTTAAATACAGTCGCACACATGTTTAGAGGATCAAGATCTCATTTGATTTTTCTTTCATCCCCTTGCAGAAGCTTTTAGTGGTAACAAAAGCCCAGCTGACTCTGGAGTAGCATCATGGTACCATACACAAGGCTCAGTGTAAACCAGCAAATTAACACATGCACAGGAGGGGAAATGCTGGTGTTATTGAATATTAGTAATTACCTCACTGTCAAATTCTGTGTAGCGAGTCAATAACTACCATGATCCCAGTGGAGGCAGAAAACTAGAATGCTTTATTGGACTCACAAGTTCATACTTAAAGGGTTTAGGATCTACATATTCAACAGGGGGTTGTAACTGTTACAGTTATTACAAACGGGGTTTCAGGGGATGACATATGGGAAAAACCCAGGTTAACAACTCATCATAGGGGAGAACCCATCTTATTTAAGGGGATTACATGGGGGAAAGAGGTATTCAGGTTTGCAGAATGCACAGGAACCAGGGAACACAAAGGGAGAGATAAAACACAATAAGTCTTCTGCACTGACTAGATGAAATCAGAGCATGGTTTCTCCAGGCTTGGGCAGGACATTCCAAACCTGTGACATCAATGGATCCTTGTCCTGACCCTAGGTGGAGGTTTTTCCCCAGTCTCTCTTAGCCCAAGGCTTTTGTTTAAACCTAGCAGTTTTCTTTTTCTCATATCCAGATTTTGGAATCCAACAGTTATGTGCATAGGTTGAAGGTGAGGGTAAGAAGGAAGGCAGTGATGTCAGCAGAGGTACCTCCATGATGCATTTGCTCATTTGCCAGTGATATATTGATCATGCTGAATAACAGTGATTAATAACACTAGATGAAAGTTTTTTCTTCTATGAATTA
The DNA here is from genome assembly GCF_003945725.1 of Corapipo altera. NCBI lineage: Eukaryota > Metazoa > Chordata > Aves > Passeriformes > Pipridae > Corapipo > Corapipo altera. The sequence goes on from NW_020884967.1 coordinate 1,012,550, forward strand.
TTGTAGCAAGGCTGTGTGAGGCAAGTGCTTAAGATAACTCTGCATTGTCCTTTATGAAGTGTGCAATTTCAGTGTGATCTTGTTGAGTTTGAAGGTTCATCACATACCTTCTCGGGACTGTTGGTGGGCTTTAATGAGTTACTCTTTGAGGTCAGCTGCCAGGGATCTAGTGTAATGTTTACAGATCACTGCTCCTGGTTTTCAGTTTCTAAAAATTATTTCCTTGTAGGTAATACATACATCAGATTTCTGCACTGTCATTTGTGCTGCTCGTCCTGACAGTTGTTCAGCTCGAGTGCCTGCAGAGTGGTGTCAGTCTAACAGGACACCAGCATTCAGAATCTGTTTGCAGTCACTTCTTAGTCCATGTGCAGAGGAAGATGAAGACACAGTGACCTGCTTAACAGGGTCAGACTGATGTTGTGTACTGCCCTGTACAAATAAATCGTTCCATCAAATTTAGCAGAAGGGTTTAAAAACCAGCAGTCGATGATCAAAATTTCTGTAGTGTGATTTCTGGAAAGAGTGAGTTTGAGCTGTGCTTTCGATGCTGCAGTGGGCAGGTAAGGGCACTCTTTGCACTTTGAAGTGTCTTGTCTCCTCTGCTGTCAAGCTCCTAAAAAGTGCTGATATTCAGCAGCATTAACTCCTTCTCCCACACATCTCCATCTTTCTTTCTTTTGAGGCCTGGTCCGGAGTGTTTGCTGGCAGCACACAGGACCATTAGTTCATTGATCTATTATGATGTACAGGAGAGAAAGATGCCTCAGGATAGCTTGGTTTATGTTTTTCCTTAACCCATCAGACCTGAAATTATCCTGAAAGGAGTATTTTCTTTCTGTCGACTTCTGTGTTGCTTCCTCTCACCTTCCTGCCCCCACATGCTCCTTTTCTTTATTTATAAGAAAGCATGCTCACCAAAACCCCCATTCCTCTCTAATTTGAGCTCAGTAGAATGCACCTGGGGCCTTTTAATTTTCCTTCCCTGCTGCAGTTGCAGCCGTTTTTCTTACAAAAAAATAAAAAAGAAAAGAAAAAAAAAAGAGAGGGAGAAAAAAAGAAACCCCAAGCCTTGGCTGAGTGCCCATTGCAGTCACTGAGAACAGCTGGAGCAGCTGCTGGTTAGCAGTAACTCCAGGACAGGCTGGTGAAGGCAGCAGCAGGTTCTGAGGTGGCCATGGGGACACCACCCTGCCCACTGTGTCCAGCACAGGACACTGGGGGTGAGGAAATGCTCCACACTGTCAGCAAACATATTCTTGATGTCAGTAGTCACATATGCTTGTGAGTGACAGTGACCACATTTTGGGAGGATGTGTATTTAGCTGATTTATAGCTCTAGCTGTGAAACAAAACTAGGGTTCACATCTTCAGGGGCAACCGATGCCCACTGTCCTTCATGGCAGACTAATGAAATACCTTGGGACTAATGTCCTTTGGCTTTTAACTCCAAGCTCTTCAAAACCTCCCCTTGGAAGTCAGGGTGGACAGTAATGAGTCCTGGCAGGGCTGGCTTTGCTCAGTGACACCAAAGGGAGAGTGTGTACTGCCTGCAGCTGGAGGGTAGGATGTGTGCTGATCTCTGCTAATCAGCACAAAGCCTTCTGAAGGGAAAAAAGGCTAGAATCTCTCTTGAGTTGTAAAGAACAACTGAAATAAAATGCCTTGTTTGATGTTTAGTCTTATGACTTTCATCCTTCCTTTTTTTAAGAAAGGACATCTTGATTAATGACACCCTTTCTTATTGGGGCATTGGGTTCTGTTTAATTTTTGACAGATAAACCACTTTTTCGCTGCAAGAGTAGCTAATGATAGCGTTCTAAATGGGGAAATTTCTGCAAATCATTCTTGATTTTCAGGAATGAATAAGCAGGCACCTCTGTGTGTGTTTCCTCTGGTGAAACAATGGGCATCACTCTGCTTTTCAGACTTGATTGAGCAAGGCAAGGGATTCTTTTCAGACGAGCTCTCCTGTATTGCCTTTCTCCTGTATTTATGCCAGCTTTTCTAGTTTGAAACTAATTCTTCTTCTTCCTAACATGCCTCGTGGAGGAACATGTTGTGCACATTCCGTGACTATGATCACAAGAAGGGCTGAAGCAGCCCTTAAACATCACTGGGTGAGTGAAGGCGAGGGTTAATGCCTCATGCTGCTTCATCTGCTGAGTACAATTAGCATCATATAGCAGTGTTTCACTGCAGAGGAAAGGGCAGCATGGCATTTATTAAAGACTGCCCCTCACTGCTTGACATTTCAGCATCACGTGTGGCTGGATGCAGAGCCTGGAAGATGGGGAGGAACACACCTCCTGGCTGGGTTAGTGCTGCTGGAGGACATGCACAGGCGAGGGAGGCTTCACGTGAGAAGAAATGAGCACGAGGGACAATGGTGTCCTATTTTCACTCGTCATTCCTTTATGGAAAGGTTAAAGAAGAAAAACATGCACACTTGGGTGTGTAGGCTGCAGGCAATCCACCAGTGATGCCCTGCCTCTCACTTCCCAGTGACAGTGCTTAATTAGAGCCTGCTGGGATGAGCCCTTCTGACTCTGAGGCATTTGTGGTTGGGCAGGACTTGTGGAGTTTGCTGCCAACACACTTTATGGTGTTGGATTGATCCTGTTTTTCACTGTGGTTTTTCAACGCCCCTCATATACTTTTGAAGATTACCTTTTAATCTCAGAAAATTGGTTATTGAAGTAATTGCCTGAGGAATTACTGCTGGGGAATATGCGTTGGTTCCCATGAGCATTATGGTGCTGTTTGCAGGACAGAAGATCCAACTGAAATGAAAAAAATACTCTCTTGTATAAGTGCTTCTCATTCAGTCCTCTGACTCTGGGTATAATGATGTAAACATGCTCCTTCTGTTGATTACACTTCTGAAGAGACAGCCCTTGCCAGTGGTGTGATTGTGTGAAAATATGTGGGAAATACTAGTCATGGCTCAGAGTGCAGGTCAGGAGTGTGCACAACCTTCTCATGTTCATTATGAAGTCCAAAAGTAAGTGTTCTTCCTGGCAAATTGGGTTTATGACAATGTCAGATGAAAAAAAATTTACCAATGCAGGGATTGCCTTGAAAACTGCTGCAGAGCATAAAAGTGCTGGAGTGTTGTCGCTGTGAAGTTTGTCCTTCCTCCTGTATTGGCTGGATAAATCTCTGCTCAGGATAAGTACATTTTTGGACTAGTGCTCAGGTTGATTTCACCTGCTTCGTCATATAATGGGAGAGTGGAAAAAGTGAAGTATAAAAGCAAAACTTGTTTATTGTGTTCCTGACTAGTTGTTTGGAGTTTTTTTAGATTTACTACTATTCTGTATTTCACAGGACATTGGGACTCTCATGTCCCTACTGTAGGTCAGGAAACTGAAGCAGAAAGTGATGGAATGGGTTTCCAAACAGTCTTACAAGAAATTTACTGAAGAGCTGGGAATAAAACCAATCTCTGAAGATTTATGGCTGCTAATACTTAACTTATTTAACAGAGACTGCCTGAGGGGAAGAAATTGCAAAAAATTAGACTCCACATTTAATATTAGCAAGCAGTTTATGAGTAAGGGTAGTTTAGTTTGTTGTTTGTTCCCCCTGTGCCCGGCATATTTTCTTTAATCTTTGGGAGGGAAGAATTTGGAATGAGAACAGGAAAATTCTGATCTTTTCAGGCAGGATGGATGAAGCTTGTGGGTTTTTCCTCTGTGTCTGCACCAGACCTGGCTGAGAAAAGACTGCATGACCAGTGTAGGATGACTTTTTTTCCCCACTCTTCCTTTTGTTCCCCTCTTTCCCTTCCTGGTGTAGATCTTTGTACCTGTGCTGATTTGGGGTTAGATATGAATTGGTGATCTGGTTTTGTGCAAGTTGGTGTTGTGACACTGTTGACCAGCCTTTTCTCCTCCCCTCTTCTGCGTGTCACACAGTCTGTTCAGCACTGTGGTGCCCAGGCATGGGCAGGATAGCTGGATCCTGCTGTGCAGGACAGTGTGGAAGCAAGAATCAGTTCCTGATGGAGGTATTTGCTTGTAGAGAGGCAGAGTAATGAAGTTGAAGGTTGCCAGGTCAGGAAACTCTGCAGGCTTTTGGTTTATTCCTTCTCTCATGTCGATGTTTGATCTTGGGTAAGGCCTTAAATCTCTTTCTGTCCCTGGTTCCTTCATGGAAAATGGGCTGTAACTCCTTTCTGTGAGAGGTGAATTTCCAGGATTAGAAAGAGCATGAAAATGTTGCAGGTAACTTCCAAAGCCATAGTAAATGGCTTGTCACTTCACTTGCTCCAGCATCTTCTGAGAGCAGCAGCATTCCAAGGCATGGCAGTAAATTCCTGCCAGGTGTTCTGCATGTGGATTACAGTGAGTGCTTCCACATGGTTCCCTCACCTCCTGCCTTTGTGTCCCCCTCAAGGGAATGGTGGGGCACGAGAGAGGCCTTTCCAGGTTGCATCATCCCTGCTGGTATGAAGGTACAGTTTCAGCAGGGTGTGCTGAACCAAGGGGTAGTTTAAGATAGCTGAGTCCTGTGCTTCTCTTTCTGCATGAGCAAAAGTGTTGCTCTCTGTGATGCCTGTGGGGCCATTTTGTGGGAGGACACGTTCAGTATTTTAAATGAGAAGAGAGTAACATTTTCACCTCCTTAGCATGTTTTATCTGTATACCATGGAGGAGCTGCCTCAGATTTTAACTCAACAATGGGGTGATGGGCTGGGACAGCCTGAGACATTTCAGCATGGGTCAGGAGTGTCCAGAAATAATTGCTACTTCATACCTGTTGAGTGGCCTTTGTGAAACAAAAGGATGGTTTTGCCATGGGCAGGTGTCCATATAATGACAGCTTTGAGATTCAGAAAGCAGTTTGAATGTCTGAGACTAGTGAGGGACTGCCAAAGAAGCAGAGCTGCTCACCTTGTCCAGGAGAGAGTGGGCAGAGGAGTAGCTCTGTCACACCCAAGCTGGGACCTGCAAGGGCAGGTCTGGGAGGGTGTAGGGAGAGACTAATGCTGTGGCTGCTCCTCATGCTGGGTCTTGTGTGTGCCTCTAAGACTCAAGAGCTGTCATGTTAACACCTTTTCTCATAATTCACTTAGGAAGCAAACTGCTTCTTAGCTGCTTCAGCAATTTCCACACCTGAAGCCAAGCTCTCAGCTTCAGTAATCCCTTGGGTCACGCCTGTAAGAGGACCCTACATACCAAGTCACAAAAGCAGTGGAAATGCAGCAGTTGTGCCTGTGAACAAAGAAGTCAAGTGCTGGTGTTTTTAAGTGAAGTGCCTCCTGCATTGCTCTGAGCCATTTCCACTGTCTTGATTTAGACTGTGTTTTACCCCTCAACTTTTTTTTTTTTTTTTTTTTTTGAGGGCTCACATCAAAGAAATACTGACTGAGGAAAGAGGCTACAGCCACTTGCCAGCTGTGTCTGGGATGGCCAACATCTGGCCACTAGTTCTTGTAACAGTATGTGGAGTTGCTGCTTAGCCAGTGATGGAGGCACAATTGCTTTTAGCCCTCCAGTGCAAGTTAATGCAGTTTAAGTGTCTAGCTAACTAAACTGACAGGCTAAATTAGACTTTTATCATCAAATCTTTTCATCCCAGCGGCAGTGCACTGAAGCAATATATTCTAAATATAGGCTCCAGTGTGTTTTTACCATTTAAAAAAACACCATCAGTGGAATGTCTCTCTAATCTGTGAGGAGGATGTTGTGATCTTATAAGGCATTTGCATTTCTTCCAGCTGAACCTGAAACCTTGTTAAATCTCGTGTTAGTCTGATGATCACACTGGCTTAGCTCGAATGGAAGGAAAGGAGCATCAAGAGCCAGACCATACTGCTGCCATCCTGTCCCTCCTGGCATTGCCAGAGCATCCCTGCTGGTTTGCTGTGGCTGCTAGCTTGGGACAAGGGAACTCTACAGCCAATTTCTCCTCTGCTGTGCTGCCCTCAGATCTCTGAGAACACATAGGAACCTGGTATTAATTCAAGCAACACACAAGACTCTGAAGTCACCTGAACCTTGTATTGTGGTATCAAAAACCTCTTGTTTGGTTTTGGGAGGTTTTGTTTTCTTTTTCCTCTCAAATGGCAGTCTCTTAAAAGCATGAGCACTTTGTCCTAGCATTATAATGGCACAAAAATGCCTGTTGTGTTTTAGCTGCAGCTTCCCCAGTGCTGCTGAGGACGATTTGGCAGCAGTGAGGTGTGTGAGATGAAGCAGTGCTTCAGTGAAAGTTGAGAGAGTGATTTAGAAGCAGTGTGACTGAGCTCAGAGGCCTTGCTGATGTCCAGGACTTCAGTCTCAGCTGTCAGGAAAGGAGGGATGAGCTCTGCTGGCCCACACTGATGCTGTCAGCAGCCCTGGCACCCAGCTGGAGAGAGCCAAGGAGGACTGAGTCAGTGGGGGAGGAAGGTTAGGTCATGCTCAAAGGATTAGGATGTTTAGGGGAGCACATGAAAATGCCCGTGTCTCACTGCAATCCAAGCCTGGTGCGTTCATTTAAGGACTTTGCTGAGAAACTGTTTAGTCACAGTGCTGGTCTGCTAACTGAAGAATGCAAGAATGGCCACTTTACAAGAAAATTTAAAACAAAAATATATGAGTGCAATGCACAAGAGGAATATACTTTCCTATATTACATTCCTTGCTCCCTGTAAAGATGTGCCAGTCTCTTCAGAGCAGCGTTTTTGTGCATGTTGGTATTACTTTGTTAGATCATTTTGGTCATGATGAATTTGCTATTTTGGAAAATGTGCAATGCTTGGTGAAGCCACGGCAAACATCTCATATTTTGAATCGGATAAGCAGAAGGAACTAGGAGCTGAACTGGTGCTAAAGCTTTGTAATTAAATTCAGATTGACAGTGCAGAAACATGAGCAAAAATGCGATTGACTTTTAGTGCTAATTAGTCTTCTGATGCATATTAACATATCCTGATTAGTTTAGTGTTGATGAGAGATATTGATAATTAAAAGGAAATTGCTAGGAACAAAATATGAAAACGTGGAATTTTCACATAGGGGCAGGAAAATCCCAGTGTTCCATGGTGCCATCTGAAAACTGCTTGCAAAGGTGCTTGGAGCTTGTCCGTGACCTGGGCAGCTCTCCCGATGAGGAATGCTTTTCCAAAAAAATTAAGAGGCATATTTAAACTCCTGTAGCAAATTAAGTTTCACACAGCTCTTCAGAGAAGCTGCAGCCTGCACTTCTAAATGTAAAACTACTGTCCTGTACAGATTAAACTCCCCCAAATCACAAAATGAGGGAGGGGAAGGGGAAGGAGGAATGAGGGTTGGGGCTGGAGGCTGAGCAGAGGTGGGGGCTGAGCAGGAGTCTTCTCATGCAGCTGATGCTGTTGTCTCTGTGGACCTGTCTGTAGGATGGGTCACTTGGTTAAAGCATTTCTTGTCTCATGCTCTCTTCTGCCTGTTTTTTTCCCTGCATGTCATTTGGGTATGAGATTTAAAGAGCAGCTGGTCACTGCCAGAAGAAGCCAAGGCTGCTGTTGAGTGTGGAAGGTGGTAAAGGAATACGAATAAATTGCCATGTTGAACCAGATCTGTCATCTCTGCAGTCCAGCAGTTTCCACCAGTGACCAGTATCTGAAAAAAGGCATTGGGAAGGTGCAGGATTAAGATACCAGCACAAGGTAGCAATCCTTCCAGACTAGAGACCAGTTTAAGCCCCAATGCCTGAGCTTTAACAACTTTTTTCCAAAATGCCTTCCTTGTAGCAATGTACTATGGCTTATCCTTTATATTTTTATTGAAATACTTGTATCTTCCTTTTTTTTTTTTTTTTTTAATCTGCTAAGCATTTGAGAAAAGCAAATTTGTTGTTGCTCCAGAAGTGTTCATAACTTTCATTCCAAGCTGGATATAAAATGTTAATTGCTTTACTGCAAATCCATAACTGACATCTTGACTCTTCTTCAGTTGAAGGATTTGTGGTTAAACATTCACCTGAAGCTAACATTTCTGTTCCATTACAGTCATAGTTCTAGTGTCCATAATTCACATTTTCAGTTACAGATAACTGGCAGGATTGACATATTCATCTTAAACTTTTTTTTTTTAAGTCTCTCTTTGCTTTTTGTTGTCATACCACGTTTGTGGAATAAGCAGAGAAACATTCTCAAAATTCAATATCAATAACAAGAAACATCTGCAAGGGACTTGTGATTTTTATATCACCATCACGGGCAAAACAGCCTCAGAGTGGGGATGTTAATTAAATTCATTACTAACAGGATCAGAGCAGGAGACTGAGAAGTAAAATAATCTTAAAAACACCTTCCCCCCACCCCTCCTTCCTTCCAAGTTCTACCTCCTCCCTCCAGTGGTGCAGGGAGACAGGGAACAGGAGTTATGGTCAGTTGTTGTTTCTGCAGCTGTCAGGGAGAGAACTTGAGATTTATTTTAAGACCCCATTGACTGAAGATTAAAATTGTAGATATTGTTTGATTTTTAGCAATGAGATTTTCTGAGCTGTGATAGCGCAGTGTTTTCTACATGCTTTGAGTCTGCTGATGTAAGAAATGGTGCAAACAACAAAAGTTGATTTAATGGCATTTTGGTGAACGACACTAGTTTTGGTAAACCTTTATCAGCTCCTTATGGTAGATTTCCCATGGATGTTATAATTGGCTTTTGGGCAGCATTCCCTAGTGGTTTTGGGGGAGGAGAGGAGAAGGACCCCATGGACTGGTGTGGCTGGTAGAGGATGGCAGCTTGATACTGCTTTTGCCCTGACCTTGGGAAATCTGGAAGATAAGAACTTTGATAGTCCCTTGATATTGGTGTCTTGCTGTAATTTCCTTGAGGCAGCTATTCAGCAGAACGTGGTGCTTTGCAGCCCTCAGGTCAGAAACTCTTATTTTGTGAAGAGATATCTAAAGCATATCATTCCAATGTAACTGTGAGCAGTTTGGTTCCCTAGTAGATGGAAATGGAGTTTTGGAAGAGAGGAAGAGCAGAGTAACTTTGACTTCTCTTTCTGTGTTTTAGGTAATGTTAAAGCAAAAGTGGATGGGTAGGTGCTGGACTTGGGGATGTGTGAAGGTTTAGGAGTTTCATGCATAGCAGTAAAAAGTCAGTTTTCCTTTTAATAGCTTGATTTAAAACAGGTCTGAGCTGCAGCCATGGCAAGTAATTGCATTGCCCTGTAATTTTGCACAATTTTGTTAAAAGTTTCCTGTTCTACATAGTCTGTTGTGATGGAAGTCTCAAAAACAGTAAATGGTTGACAGCAGACCATGGAATTAACAACATACCTTCAAGCCTCTGAACAAAAATATGTTCTCTTTTATGAAAACTCGTAAACTGACAAAAACCTACCAGGTAAAGGTAGGATTTTAAATACAGAATTTATTGTTGTAGGATTTTATTGAGGCAAAAAATGCATAAACCTGTGAAAAATAAAGAGATATTTTACATGGGTAACTCAATGTTAATAACTCTTCCAAATTTACATTAAGCATTCCACATCAAGGCTTAAGGCAATCCCCAACTCTGGGAGATTAAGTGGTTTCTTGCACCTTTCTCTGAAGCATCTGGCATTAGACTCTGTAGGAGACAGGATATTGGATTTAAAAAAGCGCCCAGTCTCATCTGCTGTGGCAGTTTCTGTGTTAAAATACTCCCTGTCAATTGTGACTTGGGCAAAATGATGACACTCTCTTTTTCAGCTGTTAAAGGAACCTGAGGCCCAGCCTCTGCATCAGAAGTTTTAAGAGCAAATGATTCATTATTCCCGAGAATCCTTCCCTTAGTGGCGTTCTGAGCTCCTTGGTGGAATCGTGCCTGGACCCTGTGGTCTGGCTGATCAGCTCTGGCTTTGAGTGTGCTGAGCTTCACTGTGCTTGTTGGCATCCTGCAGCCAAGCAAAGGGTGCCACTTCACTGGGCAAAGAGGTGCCCAGAGTCCCTTCCTCTGTGCCAGCAATTTGTCATACATGCTGGTCTGTAAAGGGTGAGTCTTGATTTGTTATGGGGAAAAAAAGATAGTGTGTTTGAGAAGCTGGCATGATTTTTGTTATCCCTTTAACATTTATGGAGATCTTGGGTATTAGGCTTTTAAGCTGCTTTGTTGAAACTCATTTGACAAGGACTTGCACAGATGGTGCTTTACTTTCTGTCAGAAATGTGTTGCTTTTTATTTCTCTTGGGTCATCTTGGTGAATCTGGCTAGAATTTCTTCAATGGACATTTGCTTATCTGAAATAAAATTTAGTCTGATAGGAGCAATATCTGGGTGTCTTTAATCATAGACAGAGCTAGCATATTTGATCAGCTGTTTCAGCCCTGGTATAGACAGTAGTTTCTGTGCTATTAATATGCCTGCTCTAATATACAGAAGTAATAAAATACTGAAATCTGTTTCTCTTGAAAGCAGATTTTTTTCCTGCACTGCCAGTATTTTTTCTGAAGAGCTGTCAAAAGATGATCAATTGAAAATGCATGATTAGACAAGGAGTTTGAGATGCAGCTCTGTCCTTGACCTGGCCTGATATTAATGTTGGCCATGAAAACTTGCCACATGGACAGCAGCATCCCAAAAGATCTTGTGGCACCTGAAAGCTCCAAATAGGCCTTGGGTTGGATTGTGATTGCTAAAAATCAAACAATATATACAATTTTAATCTTCAGTCAATGGGGTCTTAAAATAAATCTCAAGTTCTCTCCCTTAAAAGAGATGTCATTTGTAATTTCATTGATTTTTGGCCCATCTGCCAGGCAGTGTGTTACAAATAAAACTGCTGAAAGTGGTCAGCTCTGCTCTACATCTCCCAGGGGCTGTGGGAAGGAGCTCACCCATGGCTGTCCCCTCAGCAGGGTTCCCCACATGTGGGCTGCTGCTGCGGGGACCGTCACCGAGAAGCGTTTCCAGCAAAATAAAACCCCCCGAAAAAGAAGCCAGGAGAAGGCAAAATAATGCCAATGTCAGGTCTAGGCAGAGCCAGACTGTGCTGAAGGTGTTGGATCTGTGTGACCTGCCTCTAAGTGCCTTTGCTGGCACGCTGCTGGGGATGACATCTCGGAGCAGGGAGTGCAGCCGGCTGCGGGAGCGTCCGCTGACCTACTTCAGCCGGCGTGACCCCGCGGGCTTAGCCTGGTTCTGGAGCAGCCCTGCTGACCCTGGGTGGGAGGGGGCTGTAATCCTCAGCCATGAGCAGCTGCAGGGAGCTGTGTCAGGGCGAGTAAGCGTGGAACAGGCTGCTAATACCGACTGTGTTCGCAGGGATTCCGGTTTTGCGGAAGCGAGTCTGACCCTGCCATAGAGAACATGCATGTGCAGCAGTGTCTGGTCATCTTGCAGTCATCTGGTTGAAAACCAGTCTTGTTTTAACAGTCAGTACATCGTTGTTCCCTCCCACAAAAGTTCTATGTGAGCATTCTGTGCATCACAAAATACCTTGGATTTTGGATAATGGATAATTCAGGTGCTGCGGTTTATTTTCACGAGCCCAGTGTTGGCCACTTAATAGCATTTGGAGGTCTGACCCCAGAAGAGGAGAGTGTAGGAAAAGGTTACATTCCTTTGCATCAAAGAAATGTATGAGGGTAAATATTTTCAACTGTTAAAAACTGAAGTTACTTATGCAAACTTCTAGGTTTACTAATAAAAGATGTGTTGTCTCTGACTGTCCTCTAGGCTTTTGGACAGGCCCATACCAACCACAAGAAGGTAGCAGCAGATGGAGAGAGCAGAGAGGAGACCTTGATCCAGGAATCAGCTACCAAAGAAGAATACTACATGAAGAAGGTTATGGAGTTGCAGACAGAACTGAAGCAGATCAGAAATGTCCTTGCCAACACACAGTCTGAAAATGAACGCCTTAATTCCGTCTCACAGGAACTGAAGGAGGTGAGTGAAGCTGTGAAGGGGTGCACCACAGCTTGCATTGTTACATTTTCTTGTGCTATGTAACACAAAAAAAAAGGAAAATTCTTGAGCTGAAAGGTGATTTGACAGACACGTGGCTGCGTGTTTTAGCAGTGCTGGTACTGTGGATACTGCACATGAGTTCCCTCAGTCCCAGAACTGCTGCCTTAAAAAGCAGAGGAACCTGTTTAGGCCAAGCACAGGGATCCTTGGATGTACTTTTTCTGCCTCACTCCCAGTGCAGATTTTCTTGTTGCAGAATATTTGTGGTGTAATTTCCCTTTATATCAGTTTTTCCACCCTAACTTCTGAGAGCGTGGGATCATAGCAAAACACTGAATTGCATAAAGAGACTGATAGTAAAGTTTATAGTCTTGTGTTTTCTCTCATGAAGTGACAGCTTTTTACTTTTACATAGGTTGCTTAATGTACTACCTCAAAGTAGCTTTGACCTTTTTTTTTTGTTTGTTTTCCTATTGAAACCTCATATTTTTAAGGGGAAATAATCGCTAAGAAATTGACTTACAAAGTTTAATTACTTAAAAAATCTGTAGCTCAGCACAAGTCACTGTGGCACTGGTGCAGAAAAGATTGTTTTGAGAGCTCAAACCATTGCTTCAGTTCAGAGTGGTAAAAGCTACAGAGACTGTAAACCACAGATGGATGGATTAAACAGTCAGCAATTATTACTCCTGAGCTTTCTTACACCTTCCTTTGAAGCACTGGGGACTAGTCTGGTCTAGTCCTGAGCTAATTGACTGGGCTCCCCTGCCCTGAGGGAAGGTTATCCAAGAGCTGCAGTCTGAATCTCAGCTTACTCCACGTGAGCACAGCTGGAAGTGTCTCGTGTAATTTCTTCTTTTTATAGTAACAAATACATGGATAATATTTGGTGATAAAACAAAAGAGGAAATGTGGGCTACTTCTGTGGAGATGTGGTGGTTCCCCAGTACCTCATTGGGGTATGACAGAGAAGATTCCTGGTGCAAACTGTCACAGGTGATCAAACAGGCCACTCAACTTCTCCTTTAACTTCCTGGGTCCTGGCTGTGGGATAAGAGAACTGGAATCAGGCTTTGTCATTAGACAGGGAACCAGTTCCTGCAAACACACACAACTCTTGTCTATATTTCCTGACCTTTAAGGCTAGCTTAACAGAAAACCTTCCCACCCCAGAGGCAGCCTGGTGTCTCTGAGGGATTCCAGACCCTGCTCAAAGAGTGCTGAGCAGCAGAGTTCCAGTCTGCTCCCAGTGTCACTGCAGCTGGAGGTGATGTTTCCTTCCAGACACTGCCACATTCCAGTCACCTTTGCTTGGAGCTACATTTTGCTTTATGCAGCCTTGAGATGAGCCGTTTGCAAGGTTTTAAAGTAGGTTTTGTCTTGTGCTTTGTCCTTCCACCTCCCCCATACAGCCTTTTGCACAAAGACCCCAGTGAGGATGGAAGAGTGCAGGAAGAGGAGAAGTGGGTGATGGCAGGTTTCTTGAGAAGATTCTGATTTTTTTTTAAGCTTCTCTCTGTTGAAGGGGGGAAGAGGCATTTAGTCACTTGACTAGAAATAAGGGCTGATAATTTGAACTGGCTGTGACTGATTCCAAACTTTAAATGGAAACTGAGCTCAGTTAAAGAAAAATAAAAATCAAAATATAATGTGATGAACAACTGGAACCATGCAGTTAGGGGTTCCTCTGCCTGTTGCATTGTGTCATGGTGCTACATGTATTCATGCTCCTTTTTAGCTTCACTGTTTCTGCTCCTGCCAGTAAACTGGGGTGGGGCGAAGGGGCGAGAAGGAAAAAAGAAGTGGCATGAAAGCTTTAGTGTTAAAATGAAAACATCTGGGCCAGTTGAGCGTGTGTGGTTTGGGATTCTTTTCCTCTGAAGATGCCCATTTGAGTGTTGCATTCTGTTTTGATTTGCCTTTTATAATTACTGGTAGGGAACAGTGAGGCAGGGTATGTGAACAGAACCTCATGGCCCACAACAGAGCCAAGCCAACGGGAGCAACTTGAGGGACTTGGCTTTTCTCATATGGTGCATCAGAAAGTGGTTCAGACAGTCACTGTTTCACCATTGCTGTCCAGTAAGTGGAAGCAGGAGGGTAGCCTGCTTCCAGGCACAGCCCTCTTGTGATAATGTATAGGTCAAAAAGGGAATTTAATTGGAAAGCTTTGTGTGAGAGAAATCAAGGAGAACATGTGGCTGTAGTAAGCTAGTTAGCAAGAAGAGCAGTGTGGTTTTCCTCGGTCCCTGGTGCCATGCTTAGCTTCAGCCTGTCTCCTGGTGAAAGTTTTATGTTGATATTAGTCCAAGGAGACACTGTGCTGGAAAAAAGGCTGCTGTAGTCTGAAAGTGTTGGGGGTGAAGGTGGAATATGATCTGCTGGTTTATACTGCAGAGTGGAAATTCCTTCCTTCATTTTTTTCTGACTGCTGGTGAAAGAAAAATTACTGTAGCTCTTCTCCATCTTCTTGTAGAGAATGTTTGTGGACAGACCTAGTCTTTACTGTGTGTGCTTTGGAAGCCCTGTGTTAGTGCCTATCAAGAGCACTGACTTGCAGGATGTCTGGGGGAACAGGAGACTTTACTTCCATTGCAACTGTTCTGGATTTGATCCAAATAAGAGGGAGGATGTGGAAAGTGCTTGTCTGTGTGTCCTCTGGCCAGACAGAGGGCTCTTCCTGTCAAAACCTGAAGGAAGTTCAAAAGAAAGCAAAACAAAACCCCACAGGAAATACCCTACAGGAAATCAACTGAGGCTGAATCTCCGCTTTATTTTCAAGGAAGATTTACTTGTCAGGGCTGCCTGCAAACATTTTTATCTGCTGTTTTGTAGCTGTCTGACAGGATAGGTTTACTGTTGCTAGGACTTTTTTGAAAGACTCTGTTCAGTCCTTAGTAGTGGCACAAGGTGGGTGGTCGAGTTCACCAGCTCTCCTTGAGATGCTCCTGGCAGCAGTGGTGGGTTGAAACAAGATGTTGGCCTACATCAGTTGGAAGCACATTCAAGCACATCATTTCTTTTGTGACCTCCCAGGACACTTGCACAGAAGCAAGGTGTTGTTTCTGGAAGGAGAAGAGTGATATTTGGCACACCTGGGGTTGCTGTAGCAGACACAAGTGATTTTGATGCCTTCTGTTGAATTATCCAACTGTGGCCTGTCAAGGCAGGCCTACGGGGTGGTTACCCAGGGCGAGTTTCAGTGCTGTTATTAACCAGCTCAGCAGCTCCTGTGTCCTGGAAGAGTCACTGGAAGGAGAAATTGTTAATTGCTATTCCTTTTTAGTCTGCTTTTGTCTCTACTGTGTTTTAGTGGCACCAGAACAGATTTCACAGGGTGATCGGGCTGTGAAGTCATGAGGTGGCTGTGGCCAAAACAGAGAAGCTGAAAAATAGAGGAGGGATTCTTTACCAGGAAAGGAAAAGGTGTTCTGATTATGTAAACTAAGGAAGGAAATATACTCTAATGTGTGTGCTTTTATATATGTCAAGAGAAATAGCTGACATGACATGGTACAATATAATATTAAACGGCATGTTTTAAACCCCCTCAAGTTATCAACCACATATGAGCAATTTTCTCCCTCCAAAGTTGTAAGATGGAAGCTGTTTTTCTGAGGTTTGTTCCAAAGAAACTTTCTTGTTCTTCACTAACATCTAACAGGCTTTGTCAAGAGTGTCTAGACCTGAAGGATAACAGGTACCATGCAGTTACCTGGCCTGCTGTGTGCAGGAGACTCTCTCCCTTTTTTTTTTCTGAACACAGACATACAATTGTTTATCATGGGGGTTTCTTTCTTTGTTTTTAACTGTAGAAAAATGGATAACCAGCACACAGACCTCTGTAAAGATCTATCAGTTTTACCCCTCCATCCTATTCTCTAAACCATGTCTCCAAGCACCACACCCACATGTTTTTTGAACACTTCCAGAGGCTGTGATTTCACCACTGCCCTGGGCAGCCTGTTCCAATGTCTGACCACCCTTTCAATGAAGAACATTTTCATAGTATCCCTAGACCTCTCCTGGCACAACTTGACACCATTTCATCATGTCCTGATGCTTGTTATCTGGGAGAGGAGCCTGACCCCTACACAGCTATGACCTCCTGTCAGGGAGTTATAGAGAGTGAGAAGGTCCCCCCTGAGCCTCCTTTTTGCCAGGCAGAGCCCCCCCAGCTCCCTCAGCTGCTCCTGATCAGACTTGTGCTCCAGACCCTTTCCCAGCTCCCTTCCCTTCTCTGGACACACTCCAGCTCCTCAAAGTCTTTATTGTCATGAGGAGCCCAAAGCTGAACACAAGTTTCAAGTGGAGGCAGATCATCAGTCACTGGAAGCATGAGATGTGCTGTCTTAAGTCAGGCCACTGGACCATGGCAGCCTTCCACATGCCTTCCACAAAATAATTGCTAGTAGTCATCTCTCCACATCCTTGGACATGGAATCTGCAGGTCCTTGTATCAGCTTTCTGGGCCTTGCAGTTAAAATACTGCAAATAGAGGTGGGAGAGGTATTGCTGGGGGGCCTGGGACACAGTCTGTCCACAATATCTGACTGTTTAATTGCTAACAAGTATTTATTTTTTGGAGCCAGTGTTTTCTCCATTGTAGACCATTAAGTTGTTTGTTAGACCTACCCTTCTCAGAGTGCTGATGGCTGAGAGTTCTTCTATAAACTGGTAACCCAATTGCTAAAGTTCTCTAGGTTTCCTCAGCATCATCAGGGAAGGAAGAGTGTTCCTAAAGTTACGATTACAGCTCTCTCTCCCACGAGGATTTATAGCTAAGATACTGAATAGTCCTTTGTATTGCTTTCTGTTCCTCCCCCTTGAACACACTGATAACCCATCCAGGAACACACTCAGCAGCTCTCCCCTGCAACCCAGTTGGGAAAAGCCTCCGTGTTCTGCATTCCCTAAAAGTGCTGTCAGGAGCCATGCTTAAAGAAGGCATGGGGTTTGTTCCAGCAGAGAATATATGGAAGCAACACTTTATTGTGCTGTAAACTGCACACTGTGCACTACAGGTAAGTGGCCAGAAGTGTTTTCAAATAGTTTATTATAGTATATTCTAGATTTGAAGCCCTCTGGTTCAAGAAGTCTGACCTGTAGTTCTGTATCAAATTAGGAGGACTCTTCCCTTTTTAAATAAATGGAGGAAAGGGAGGATACATTTTCAATTGAACAAAAATCATATTAAATTCTCAGTGTTATTTCTGTGATATTTCTGGATACATTGCACATGTCAAAGAAACTTGAGGTAATGTTAATCATCCAGCAGAAATATGCTTGTAGAGTACTTCTGTACACGTTCACATGGTGTGGAGTAAACCACTGTTCCCATTCTGAATAGTGTCTAATCTGTAATGCTACATATAAAGGTGAATAGCTTAGAGAAAGAGAACTGTTGAAAGATTTATTGTCGTTCATGATAAGAATCTTACAGAAGAAAGGAAGAAAAAATTACTTGATCTCTAGAGATGTTCCTTCCAAGCAAAGAAAAGATAGTAGCAGAGCAGCTTTTGGAAGCTGAAGTGGGAAGACTGGAAAAAGAGGTCAGAGATGTGAATGACATTAAAATGGTGTCAGATGCATGAAGTGAGGAAAAGACATGTTTTTCATGGAGAATATGACTTGGAGTAAGGGGAAGGAAGATTACTTTAGTGGTAATATTTGAATTAGCAGTGAAGGAGGCTGAAAAGCTCTGAAAGTTGATGGTAGAATTGGCTGCTGTGGAATGATGGAGCTTGGAGTTTTGGCAGTGTGAGAGTTTTGATTGTGCTGAGGGGAGGTGTGTATAAAGGCTTTTCTAGAAACCTTGTCTCTGGAGGTGTAGGATCCCCGTGGAGGCAGAATGAGTTGTGAGAGAAACTCATCGTGGTCACCAAAGAAACAGGAGCAGGGTTGTTGACCTAGAGAAAGAGGCGAGAAGAAAGCGGAGGGTCGGAGCAAAGAGCAAGGAGCTCCTGTCTAAGGAGATAAAACAAAAATAGTAATGTCTTTGTTGCAGAATATGGTGAGCTTTGCTAGAACACCCCTGTAGCAGAACTTTGTGGGTGGCTTTATGCTTCAGCCTGGGGTACCAGAGGAAGCTGCCTGAGGCCCAGGACTCGGGTGAAGTCTGGAGGCAGCGGAGCGGGAGAGGTGGATGTAGAGGCAGGTGAATCAAGTTGTTGGGAAAAAATACAAGCAAACTGAAGTTGTAAGAGAGCTGACTGCTTTAAATAAACTTTTATAAATAAACCAGGTTGTGGGCTGGTGAGGCATGGAGAAAAGGGCATTTTGTTTAAAAGAAAAAAAAGTGTGCCAAGAGGGTCACTCTGCCGGGTCGTGTTGGGGCCGTCTGTGGGAGCCTCCTGCCAGTCCCTGGAGCTGGAGGGGACAGGCTGCAGGAGGCAGGTGCATTTACACATTGTCCTTTTTGCCCTGAAATGTCACAGAAATCGATGTATTTAGCAGCCCTGAATTTGAGAGTAAAGCAGCAGTGTGACACAGCTTTCAATGTAACGCTCAGCAGATAAAAATGGTTCTCCCCCATTTCTCCTTGTTCAGGGATTCCACAGCAGCCCTTATCTTCTAATGGAAAAGCCTCTGAGCACACAGGCTCTTGCAGAACCGATTACCTGTGGGTTTTTTGTTACCTTTTGGGCCTTCTGGGCCCACATGTAATGCACAGCAGTGTGGAAGATATTTCTTGGTTCATTGCTGGTTATTTTTAACTATGTGTACAGAAGCGTATAATAAAAATAATAATGCTGAAATACACTGGAAGTTATATCTGAACTGAGCAGCATGGCTGGAAGTCAGCTGCTGGATGTACTCCAAATGTAAAAGTGGTTCTGTCTCTAAAAGCTGGACAGCAATGACCCTGGTTCTTGAAGGTGCTGAGCCCATCACAGTTAATGTGCAGGGCTGGATTTCTTGTCCGCTCATGTGCTGAAAGAGTTAGAAGGGTCACAGTGTGAATAGGTGGGGTTTGGTTTGGGTTTTCTTTTTTGCAAAAACCTGCCCTCTGTGCAGTGCCAGAAGTTCAAAGGCAGTTGCTCATGGTGTGATAGCTGTGTGCTGGCTCAGCACACTGGTGATGGCTGCGGGTGGCAGCTGCTGCTCTCTCACTCCCTTTTTATCTGCAGTGAAGTTGGGTTTTATTCCTTTTTGGTAGTGGTTCATTTTTAAAATTTTTTTTCCTTTAGCAAGAGCATAGTATTTCTATGAAAAGGCAGTACTCTATGTAGTTTGTAGCCATTTGAAGCATAATAGAAACCCATTCTGAAGAAGACAAATTGTCGTAGAAACCTGAGTTGATGTGCTTTGCACGTACTGAAGGAGGCATCTGTTCATGATTTCTCTATTGTTGTTGTGCAGTGATATATTCCAAGGAAAGATGTTAACAGCAGTGTTTCCCTTGATGTGGTGGCTGCTGCCTGGAAACTCAGTGTCCAAAATGAACTAATGCTGACAAGGGGGACATTGAAAGTCACCATTTGAACACTGCGTATTTTCAGATTTTAAAGAAATATTAAAACAAACTCTTGCTCTTCTGACGTTATAACACTCTAAATATGATCCTCCAAGTTTCAGTTAGCAATTAAGATTCCCAGTTCTCCATTGTTTGGGAATTGACCTGGCAGCACACTTGCTGGGGGAGCTTTTCATAGCTGTGTTATAACAAAGTCGCTGGGCATCTGTGGGTGCCACAGTGATGGCAGGACGAGTCTGTCTCTTCAGTCACAGCTCCAGGTGACCTTCATGGTGACCTTTGGTCTGCCCAGGGTTTCTGAGAGTGAGCAGTGGAGAGAGAAAGCCTCTTGTAATCTTCTAACAGATGTAAAATCAATCTGCGCAGTTGAGGGGAGCTGGAGACACACTAATCAGTGAAACAATGGCTTAAAGTCGCTGTGCAAAGTGTTAATTAAAGAGGTTTGTGTCGTGTTTGTTGTGTGTGTGGTTCTCCCCACCCCCCACTGACTGATAGCTTCCTCTCTGCTGGCAGTGGGATTTTAGGATGCAGAAGCAGGAGGTTGCTTTGTTTCTCCTGTGCTTGGCACTGCTGCCACTCAAGGCAGTGATCCTTGGCAATCCATCCAAGAAGGGTTCGTTTGGGTCAGATTGGCATTTTTTGAAAATAGGAAAGAGCATTTACCACAGTGTGCCTCAGAGCTGTGCTGTGCTTGGCAAAATCCGTCCTTTGTTTCATCCTGTAGTGCTGTGCAGATGGACTAGTTCAGAGCTGCCCCAAGACTTGTTTTCAGGTAACATTGGGAAGGTTTTAAGAATGTGGCTGGTGACAAAATACCTCTTGGGCAGAAGCACAAAGAGCCAGCCCAGGGACATGCCTATAGTGTCACAAATAGCAATGCTCTGCTGTTGCTGCCCTTGTGACTCTATCAAAATCCATTCTTTTTTTTTTTTTTAACCTTATGGTTTGGTTTTCAAGTTTGGTTTTGATTTGATAATGCTCTTCAGCCTTTTTTTGTTTTGTTTTTTAGGTGAAATAAATTTGGGTTGGTAACAAGATCAACTCTCCTTCCACAGCTCCCCATAAATGCCTGCAGATGGAGGGGGCCCAGATTTTTTAATTGGCACTGCTTAGAATGATCTCCCTTTTTTCATTAGTCAGTGGAGCTACTCATTAACCCCTGCTACTTGTTAGCATTTGATTGCTCAGAGGGAGGTGTCTGCTGCTCTAAAGTTGAGCAGATGGGAGCAGCCCAGAGAAATTGGTGTTTTCCTGGACCAGAGCTACCTGTGTGTCAGACTGACTCTGCTCTAAGCTGTTCCTAATGTAGCCAGAACTGAAGGGAAATGCTGAACCAAATAACACGATCCAAACTGCTGCGTGGGGTAACTCGGGTTAGGGAGCCAGAGACATGACCTTGGTTTTTCTTACTGGCATTATCCTGGCCCTCCATAGTTGTGGAGATTGAAAAGACAACTGATTGCAACCTCATAAGTAACTAGTTTTGATCTGAGGAGGTTCATGGTGTTACAGTTGTGTGGCCACTGTGAAAATCGTGAGCAGCTCCAGGAGCAATGTTTGTCGGGACAGCTTATGGCTAACTAGCAATATATAGGTAGCCACGTCAGCACAACTGCTTCCAACAACAGAATGCCACCACTTCTGCTGCTGTGATAGAATCTGGAACTTGCCCTTTTTGTGTCTTAATGATGGCAGTGTATGTTCCCGTGGTTATTCTGGCAGAGCTGTTTGATGTTCACAATGTCCCAGGCATTTGAGTTCAGAGGAGCAAAAGCTCTCGTGGCAGGAAAAGCCAGTGTGGGGTCAGTGAACGTGGCCTTTCTCATGGCAAAGGGACTCTTCCATTTCTGCTGCTGCCAGTTTTGCCTACCTGCAGGTTTTTATACAGTGTGATTTTAACGTCATTAATCAAAACAGTTCTTGGGAAGATAATCCGTTCTATAAGAAAGAGGGCAGTGTGTTACTTGTATGGACAAAGACTTTTTTTTTTTGGGTGTGTTTTGGGGCACATTACAGGCACAGACCAGCACTTTGTGAGTGGACAAACCAGTATCTTACTAATGCCTGGTATGCAGCTTCACTGTGCTGTATTCTGCATGCAGAGAGTTTGGCTGCTTCCTGCAAGGAAGGGGATGCTGTGGCTTAATTATATTCAGCACAACTGATCCTGTGGTGGTTTGGGCTTTTCAAAACCTCTTGTAGCTGTAAGATAACAGTCGAGAGGCAAAGGAAATCTCTGGAAACAATGTTTAGTCATTATTTGATGAAGATCCAATTGCTGTGTCCCCACATCATCTCGTTTCTGCAGAATACAGGCTGGACGTAACACCCTGGCTGAAGTACAGCTGTGAAAAGGGAAGGAGCTTCCAGCATTTAGTCATAGTACATATGAAGTAATTGTATTAAGTCATCAGAAAGTTATTACAGTCTGTCATGCTGAGTGGTAAACAAGGCTGCTGAAAGAAAGTCTAGGTCCTGCTCCTGTTGTAACCTACAGCTTGTCTGTTGGAGAACAGAACTGCAGGCTGTGGAACAGCAGTGCTGGGGTTACACCCTCACTGATCTCCCTTTCTGCCCCTTCTCACTGGGGGTTCTGCCTCCAGCTCAATGTAAGTTATACACAGCAACTACTTTAAAATAGTTTGCACCAGAGACATTGCAATTTGCACAGTCCAACAGTGTGCAAGTTGGGTTGTTGTGTGTGAAGAGTTAGTAGAAAACATTGCTGCTGGATTAGAAGAACACAATTTTGGATTAGGAATGCTGAGTGGTCCCAGTTGGGCAGCATGAACCTGACAGCAGTGGTGTTTGTAGCTGGTCCTTCAGCCGGTCAGAGGATGACCCTGGCTGAAGTTGGCTGTTGGTGTGAGCAAAGACTGATAGAACTCTACCATCAGCAGATTCTGCTCAGATAGAGAGTTAAGATGATGGTTTTTATCCAGGATCACAGGACTGAGCTCACTGCATCCATCACTTGTGTGGTTTCTCTTAGGTGATGAGTGCTCAGTGTTTGTGAGCGCCCCAGGCAGCAGAGGGCAAGTGGCTGTTCCTGTGAGTTGTACTGGGGATGGTGTCACTTTGTGATTTGTACCAAGTACCTCTCGTTCTTTGGAGCTGCCAGGCATCATCTTCACCCCTGCTGTGCTCCACCAGGAATGCTATTGCCTGTACAGGGAAAATACCTTTTTTTTTTTTCAACCAGCTTCCGTATGATACTCTTTAGTATTAGAGTATTTTCCTTTATTCCATGGATTTTTCTAGAAAGAAGTACCTCTTCCATAGTCTAAATGTAAGCAAAATGTTTCATAAGCCTCTGTTACATATAAAGTGGTATCAGAGGTGTCATTAATTTAGATAGAGAACTCCTTTGGAAGTCAGTTCATTAAAATTGCCTGAAGTAGTAGTGGAACTGTAAGGCAGTGGCTTTGAGATGATTGTATCTCAGTAGGATTGGGAAGTGTAAGATAGGCACATTCCACATTCTGGAGGTGTGGCACCTTGTGAAAATAGGACACTAATGCTGGGAAGATAAATCCAGCCAAAGCTTTCATCTCATGCTTTATATGTAAATTAGTTCTGGCCAAATTAAGTCAGTAGCAGACTTCTAATCTTTGATAGCTGTACCAACCTCGGCTTTTTGTCAATATCATTTTAATTGTAAATTCTTTTAAGTCTGACAGCTTTGTGGTATCTAGTGCTGAAGTCCCATGAACTTGCAGCTAGTGTTAAGTCTGGCCAAGAAAAACTGTCACCACTGGAAACAGTTAATGGAAGCTTTAAAATAGGCCTTTAATATTAGAGTAATAAAATAAAGGAGCCTTCAACAGCCCTTGTAACAGAGAAGGGCAGGCTTTAATTTACAAGACAAACTTGTATTTATGATTATTGAAAATAGGTGGTTTGTGGACATTTCTGATGACGCAGGCTTAGCAGGGATTTGACAGGGGACAGAACAGACTTGAATTCTTCAGTGGTTTTGGGCTGCAGGCAGGAGGCATGGAGCACAGTGTGGAACAGTTGTTCTCTAGAATCACTGAAGTGGGAGCTTTTTGAACAGTAATTATCACAGATTAACAGAAGGATGTTAAAATAAAAACAAACCAAAACAGAAGTAGCAGCAAAAAGACCGGGGAGAGAAGCACTGAGAAGTTATCAGTCTGTTAGAAAAGTGATTTATGGAAACACTATAATGTTAGCCCGGGTTTAGCTTGATTAGGAAAAAGTGAGACTGTTCAGGACATTGACTGCTATGATGACAAGGGCAAGTCCTTTGGAATTTGATTCCCTGCTGCTCCTTCACCAGGCTCACCCATTTTCCAGAAAGGGAAGTGGGTCAGTTCTGAGTTCGCTACCAAAGTGTCGCAGAGGATTGCATGTGTTGGAGTCTCCTAAGACACCTGGTGCATCAGAAGAATCTAATTTTGGTTCAGGAAATGAAACCCCATGAGCTTTCAAGGGTCTGAAATGAATTGCAGCACATTACTGGTTCAGAGTTTGCTTTGTGATCTCTCTTTCTGTAACTCCTTTGAGTCACCACGGCTTCCCTGGGCAGAGCCTCACTCACTGGGGTGAGTTTTGTTGCTGTTTGCTGTTAAGAAGTGCAGACACAGGGGTGAATGATTCTGGTTATTAACTTTTTAATAAGCAGCCTCAATCTGAAGTATAAATAAATCTGTTTGATGTAATTATATGCTTTTTTTAAAATTAAATGTGACTTAGAGCTACTAATTGAAATACCTCTTTGGTGTGACTTTTCCTCCTGTGCATGGGGGCTGTAGACAAGCCCACAGAGGAGGCAGTGACAGCTCTGTTTGTAAGTACGGCTGGTTTGGTGTTCATTTTGTTTTCTGGAAGCATGTTTAACCTTTCCTTGCTGGTTTGCATCCATAGGGATAACTGCTGCAGTCAGATCTTGAGTTCACAGGTTTATCAGAGTTCAGCTATCCCCCAGGGAACAACATCCCCATGTCCTCCCAAACCTGGGGGAATGACAGGCCATTGAATGCAGAGGGCTACTGTAATCCTAAAAGCTTATTTGGCAGGCCTTGGAAGGGTTAAATGTTTTTCATTGTGGCAGGGAAGGACATGGAAAGCTGCCAAGCATTTAGATTTGAGATTTGAAAAGCAGCTGGAGTTTAACTGCTCTGAGCAAGCAATCCCGTGCAGGAGGGGGGAAGGCTGAGTAGCAGGGTTTCACAGTGCCATTCATAACACTGCTGTTAGGCTGGGTCAGCATTTTCCACCCAGCCTGCCATGATCAGCCGAGGCCGAGGTGCCCAGCACAGGCCCACCTGCTGCCTGCAGCTCCAGGAGGACACACCCAGGTCTCTGAAGAAGGAGGATGGCTGGAAATGCACAGAGGGAATGGGCTCCCCTCTCGTGCTCCTGGAGCTCAAAAATGGCTCAGTTTTATAGGTGATGAGATCACCGTTTGGAAATGAAACCAGTAACAATAGCTGACTTATTCCAGTTTTAAATTGAGTTATTTCAGATGGATTTAAACAGTCATCCCCTGATCTCAGAGACCTACCAGTGCCCCCAGCTTCTGATCATAAGGCTCACCCCAGCCCTCCCAGCTTCTTCTACACCATGGATCTGTTTGTTTCTGTAAAGATATCACACTGCTGCTGCTGCCTGTGTGGGCTGCACCAGTGCCAGACACCTGGAGTTTAGTGCCCAGCAGGCTCCTGGGCAAAGATTGCCCACTTGGGTGGGCAGCTACAGCCTGTGGCTCAGGGTCAGGTGTGTTTATCCTCACCTGGGGTTCAGCTTGTAGTTGGAGAGCATCACTGGAGCAGGGAACTTAAACAGAGGTAAATATTGGCACATGAGCCCAGGTGTTAACCCTCCCTTCACACACAAAATAACATTGACAAAGGAAGGGTTGGGAGGGTGTGCTTTTGGTTTGGATAAAATGTTTGAACAGGTAGCAAGCAATGAGTTGTAAGTAAGAGGACATATGTGTTGTATCAAGGCTTAATACCGATTTAGTAGTTCTGAGATTTAACTGGCCCCAGGATATGCTGTGGTATCTGTCAACTCTGGTCTCGCTAATATTGTGCAGAAAAAACTCCCTGACAGTGCATTTCTTTGTTCTCCACTGTTGTGATAAACTCACCTGTAATGTCAGGGCTCCTCAAAGGTTTTTATTTAAAGATTTACAAAAAAAAAAAAAATAAATCAGTAAATCTTGAGCTGAGTACATTAATAGAGGTGTACCCCAGCATGAATCACAGATAAAGAGAATCCTGAGACACATAACAAGATACTTTGTCATGGGTACAGAACACAGCTATAGGTGTAGCTGTGTCTGGCTGTAGGTCTGCACCAGCCTCCCTGCATTTAGTGTGGGAGGGGGGTGTGATATACCCTGAATTTTATATGGGGCTTGTGTGGGGAATAAAATTGCTTCTTTTCCTAGCTTAAGGTGGTCTGAGCCGAGATACTGACAGGTGTTTTGTTTATAAATCTTTCCTCTTACCAAGGAACATCTTATGCTGTAGCAGTTTGTGTGTGCACATGATCCTGGTGTGACTGGGGGCAAGTTCTTCTGTGATGAGTGGGGCAGCAGAGCATGGCACTTCCCTTCACGTGGATAAACAATTATTTTTATGCAATTTTACAGTTTCTCTAGTGTAAGAACAGAGTGGGTACAACTTTAAAAAGGAGAAGCTCTTGAAACTCCCACATCTGAGGAAGAAGAGGGAGGGAAGGCCATCATCACAGGGTGCTGCTGGTCTGCATCTGTGCCCCAAAAGCATTTGCCCATTACCAGGAGCTGCAAACAGTCGTGTCATGCAGGTGAACTTCATTGCAGTACTGAAAGTTCAGGTTTCCAAACCTTTTGCTGATGTAATAAACAGCTGGATCTAATGGAATATGTTATCTTTTTTTTTTTTCTCTCTCAATTTAGTGTTTTGATTAGTATCTGTGAGAAAACAAGAGAAAGAAAACAACTTGTAAGCTTGTAACTAGGGGAAGATTTTTGGGTTCTTATGCAATCTTAATTCAATTCTGGTTCTAAAAGTATTTTATATCCCAGCCCTTAATTACACAGTTATGTGATATGTTGCCACGGGGCCCCAGTCCCCACATGTGCGGAGGAAATGCCATTAAAGTCAGATGGGCAGCAGGGAATTCCTACACGACTTGCAAACTGCTGGTCTTTGGAGCCTAAAGAACCTAACTTGTTAGTTGTGGTATTGTCTAGTGACTGACCTGAAGCTTTCTTTTCATGCACAGGAAAGCTTAATGGCCCAGGTTTTGACTTCTTAATTTCACTGTTCAGTAGGTCACTGAGTACGGGACTAAGTTACACACCTGAGGATCAGTCTTTCCAATTTTCGTACCTGTATTTATTCAGATGTCTAAGCGATGTTTAACTGATTATTTTGATGGACTTGGTGGTTTGGTTAGTGATAATGATCTTAGTGATAGTGACCCCTAATGATCTTAGGGGTCTTGTCCAACATAAATGATTCCATGATTTTGTTCTCCCCACAGCAACAGAATATATACATATGAGTTGTTGTCCTGTCTGACTGCACTGTGTTTATTCCACTGGCAGCATCCTTTTATTGTGACTCCTTCCCATGAATAACACGAGGGAATGATCATACGTAGATATACTTAAAAGAATTAAATCTAATCCTAGAATTAGTTCTACATTGCAGCAAACTAAGCTTTGGCTCTTGATGATGATAGATAAGTAAAATCAGGCATGAACATGTTACTACAGCAGGGAACTCAAACTGACCTCATGAGCTGGTGAAGTTCAGGGCAACAGAACCCCTGCTTGTGACACAGCTTGGCTTGCAAGATCACCCTCTGGCTGGTGACCTGGAGGCCACTGTGCAGTGCCCAGGACAAAGGAAGGAACCAGCTACCTGAGATTTTTCTCTCAATTCTTATAATTCTTAGGGTCAAATTACATGTAACGTTTATATGCTGGAGTGTCCTAGCAAAAGCAGGCTTCTAGCAGTGTTGCAGGACAGTAGTTGTGCTTTTGACATGCAGGCAAGGGTGAATTCAGACTGGTCCTGAAGGAATTCCTGCTCTTTCTAGTACCAGTGCTACTCAGAGGAGTCTCTTGCAGAACCCTTCTGAGGCAGAGCTGAGAGGGTGCAAATGCTGAAGGCAGTCTCTCTAGCAGCAGGAACAAGGCAGTCTGTGGCCTTTAGATCAGGCAAAATCTCTTACAGATCATAGTCTTTTCTTAGGCAGGATGGATGGGAGGGTTCTGCATAGTGGGAATGTTCTCTGGGTTGAGAATTTGAGGGGTTTGTCAGGTAGAATAACACTCAGTGGGATTTTATGGCTATGAGTTCTCCACACAGCACTTTAATATATCATTGCCACTGTATGATCTGCTTTGGGTGGAGGTGTGACCTGCTACAGCCAAGTGCCTGGCCAGACATTCCTGTGTGTTCCAGCCCCTCTTCTCCCCTGTGCTCAGAGGGTGCTCAGGGCAGAGGAGGAAGGAAGATGCCCCTGAGCCACTGAAGCAACAAGGGTCAAAGGAACATTTGAACTCCCTACCTTTTCTAGAGACCAGAGGAGGTGTGAAACACCACCTGTGAGAACATGTGCAGTGTGTGTGTGTCTGTCTTAAATCACACAAATACCACTTTCTGTATGGGTAGTAGAAAAACCTGATCAAGGAAGGATGTAGTAGCTTTAGCTTCTCTATCCTGCAGAAAAATCCCTCCATTTGGTCAGTTATACAAGACCACATGGCATCCAGTTGAACCTTGCAGCTTGCAAGCATGCACATTTATTTGACAGGAGAATGCTGAGAGCAAATTGAATGCACAGCTTGCTAAACAGCCAATAAATCTAGGTTAGATCTCCCTTCCCCGGTCAGGAAACAAGGGAGCTATTTTTAAACCTGGCCTTCCTACACACATGGAAATAGAATGATTTTTCTTGTGCTAGACAAGCACAACAATACTTTCACCTTAAATAATGAGCTCTTGCTGTTGCTTTGAATGAAACAGGCAGGCTTGGACAGAAACCATTCTTTCTTTAGACCAGACGGTTTCCAAAGGTTTCTTCAGGCACTGACCTCTACAAAGATTAGCTCATCCAAGGAGGAAGAGGAGCAAAGCAGCCTGAATGGTGGGGAGAGAAGCTCGCCAGTAGCTTTGTGGGAGGTCTTCCCTTGGGAATGGGGAAAATAGTGTGATGATTTGTTTGATCCAGCCTCTTGCAATCCTGTTAAACAGTATGGATTATCTGGCTGGAGGATCTTCCTGCCAAAGGCAAGAGGTCTCCATTGCAGTTGTTATGGAGATATAAAGATGTGAACTCGTGTCAGCCTTCAGCTTTCCCTGCAGCCCTGGGTTTGTGCAAAGGTAGAGCCAACACTTACTTAGGCATGGAATGTGGGATATAGCAACTCATCATTTGCCTTGGTGTACTGTAGTGTCTGGTTGCAGCAGTTTTGGCTTCTCAGTCTGCTGGGAAGTATTGCCCTGCTCTTTGTTGCTAAAAATAAACAGACAAGTTTATATAATCTAATCTTTAAATGACATGTGAGGGAGCTGTAATTTAAATTTATTGGTCTTAACAGTTGCAGGTGATTCTGTGTCTGTGGACATGCCAGGTTCAAGTCTTGGCACACGCTCCTGCTGCAAACATTCCCTTATCTCCGTGTGCTGTAGGTGCCTGTCGGTACCTGTGTGGTTACTCCTGTGGATCCCTCCTGTAAAAACAACTGTAGTGCCTGCTTGCCTGTATCAATAATTCTGTTGATGTTTTACAACATAGTTTTCACTTTGTTTTAATGAGGTGTTTTGGAGATGTGGCTTGAAGGAAAATAATACTGGAAAAAATAAAA
The DNA here is from genome assembly GCF_003945725.1 of Corapipo altera. Classification (NCBI taxonomy): domain Eukaryota; kingdom Metazoa; phylum Chordata; class Aves; order Passeriformes; family Pipridae; genus Corapipo; species Corapipo altera. Next base: position 1,041,738 of record NW_020884967.1, read on the forward strand.
GCTAAGTACAGTGAGCCATTCCCGTAGCTGGATATGTGCCAGCTCAATTTATTCAAGTGTCTGTGTATATTCATGAAAGATCCAAAGATCATAGTACACCAGCATACTGGTTTTTACTTTTTACCTATTTTGAAACAATGGTGATTTTTTTAAGTCCTTTTTTAAGGTCTTGCATAACTCTTGGGGTTGAGGGGAGGGAAGATTTTATAAGTCAACCAAAGCTTCTATTTTTTTCTACCTGAGATCTTGGATTTCATTTGAGTTTTAACTCAGTGCCTCTCTCCGAAAGAATTCCTTAGAACTCATTTTAAAATTATTGCTCTGGGCATAAAGAAAATACCTGTTGAAAAGCACCAGCAAATACATGTCCAAATAAGAACATCTAGAGTCATCTGAATCCATTTTTCTCTCGTGAAAAGGCAGTTCTTGTTAAAGAGGGAACAGATTTAGGCACTAACTTCTGGTCTGGAAAACTTTTGCCTGTCCTTTGCAGCCAGTGGGACGACACAGGTGGGAATGCTGCTTTCCGTGCTTGTTTCTGGACTTTTTTTCTGAGTCAGTTGTAAGAGAAGCAAGAAAACAAAAATCTAATTATGTATAAATACATAAATGGTTTAGTTTTCTGTAATTTCAAGGGCGTGGGGAAGAGTTTCTGTTTCAGTAGAATATAATTGATTAGCGCACATAAGGAAAGATATAAAATTTTGGAGTTCAGTTGAGCTGACCAAAGCACCATCATTTGGGGGTTTGTTTGTTCTTCCAGGTCAACCAGAATGTGGAGATCCAAAGGGCCCGACTGCGAGATGATATTAAGGAATACAAATTTCGAGAAGCACGCTTGCTGCAAGACTATACTGAGCTAGAAGAGGAAAACATCTGTCTCCAGAAACAAGTGTCTGTCCTGAAGCAAAATCAGGCAAGTTTTTCAACCAGTGAGGTTTGCTTTGGTAGCACCAGTTAATTCCTGTGTTACATTTTGATTCTGTCTCGTTTGAACATCCAACCACTTCTTTAGGTTTGTACTACTTTTGAGACTAAAAGCTCTATATTTTAGCACCAAGAGTTGTCCCTAAATGTTTAAGTCCTTTCTGACTCTGTTTTATAACAGTCATAATGCTTTATTGCCTCTACTTTGACCTCCAAGTCCTTCCATTGCCTTCTCTCTCTCTGATGAAAGCAAAGTCTCTAGCACTCTCTTTTGTTACTTGGTTTAGTCCTTTTGCTACACTAGTTTTTCAGTGTCTCTTTACAATCCTCTCCATCCATCTCTCTGTCCATCCATCCATCCTCCCTCTTCTACAGTATCTGGAAATGGGGGTGTTTCTGAACATATGTTTTAATTATTACTTAATCCTTACATTATCTCTCCAGTTCTGTGCTACTTTCACTAAATTTGCACCACTGTTGTAGTTGCTCTACACTGTCACACCTCTGTGACTGCCTGTCTGAAAAGTCACATTTAATTGCACAGTTCCACCTATTTTCAGAATTTTAGGAAACTACATTCTTGGAACTTCTTAAGAATTTCCCTGAGTTATCATTTGTGGAGGTAATTAGATTTTATGTGGTCTTTGGCACAGAACACAAAGATGCTCCAAGGGCTGGATCCCCTCTGCTCTGGAGACAGGGTGAGAGAGCTGGGCTGATCAGCCTGGAGAAGAGAAGGCTTTGGGGAGACCTCAGAGCCCCTTCCAGTGCCTAAAGGGGCTCCAAGAGAGCTGGAGAGACACTTGGGACAAGGGATGGAGGGACAGGGCAAGGGAGAATGGCTTCCCACTGCCAGAGGGCAGGGTGAGATGGGATATTGGGAAGGAATTCTTCCCTGTGAGTGTGGGAGGGCTCTGGCACAGGTTGCCCAGAGAAGCTGTGGCTGCCCCATCCCTGGAAGTGTCCAAGGCCAGGTTGGACTGTGTTTGGAGCAACCTGGGCTAGTGGAAGGTGTCCCTGCTCATGGCAGGAGGGTGGAACAAGTTGAGCTTTAAGGTCCCTCCCAGCCCAAACCATTCTTTGATTCTACAATTCCATGATAATACTCGAAAACAGGCAGTGTTAATGCCATCTGTTATAGTCAGCACATAGTAAAAACTCTTTAGGATTTGCTGCAGAAGTCCTTCAGTGTTCTGAATGAAAACTGCCCTGCCCAGCCAGGTATTTGGGACATTGAATGCATTTTATTCATCTTCAGGTGTAATTCTGTGTCAGTGTTCATTACTTTGGGCCTCACTGCCCAAAATGGGTTTCCAGGGTGGACCTGTTCTCATCTACATATATTTGGTCTAATTTTGGGTGGCCTGACATCCTGCTATGGGGACAAAAGGGTCTGTCGTGCTCTGGAAGAGAGAGGGAGCTGGTAAAATTGAATCTGTGTAGTTCTTTTGGTTTTTACCTTCTTTGTCTCGTTCATCATACTCAGAACAGCAAGTGAAAGTTCCCAGCTCCATGTCCATGTTCTAAAATAACAATATTCATATTCAGATATGCTGCCATTCTGGGCTGAGCCAAACCTAACCTCAGATGCTATCCTGATAGTTGCTAGTAGTTATTGACTGCTGTGTTTGTGTTCTGGAATATCTGAAAATAAACTGCAACCTGAAATATTTTATCTTAGTGGCTGTATACAGAATCCAGAGCTCATTTGTTTCATGACAATGGATTATTTAATTTTCTACCTCAAAGAACTTTATTTGATGAACTTTTAATTATCCTGCTGACATAACTAGAAGCAGCCATCAAGTTTTCCCAGGCTTAACTTGCACCACTGAATTAACATAACATGCTTGATTCCTGGTTTGTAAGTTGGGTGTGGTACAGCACTCCCAGATTGCTCTATGTTGGCATCTAAAATTCATGTAGCAATTGGCAAAAATAAATAGTGTCATATATCATGTGGTATGATTTCCTTTCTTTCAGGGCAAGGAAAAATATTCTTTAAGCTTTCTTCCTCCCTACTTCCCCCAAGTGATTCAAAATTTCACATTAATCGTTGATGTTCATAATTTCAGTGCAGGAGAGATTTTTAAAAATGCAGTTTTACAGGTAAAAACATATAACATGTCATCAAACTCATCAGCGTGAGTCTGAAGCGTAGAGTCTGACCTGTAGCCCTCTCAAGATGTGCTGAAATGATGACGAGAAAAACGATAAAACATTTTATTTTGAATGTATAAAAGCAGAACTTGATTGCAGTTTTAACCCAGTGGTGTGTTCTAATGGCAGTGCAGCACAGTGTCAGAAGCTGGGTTTGGGAAATGTGGAGCTTGACTTTGTGGGAAGGTTGGCCAGGGAATTTGTTAGTTAAACAGAGAAAACGTTTGCATGCTGTGCTAGGAAGGCCTGTTTTGGGATGCCTCTGTATCACACACTGTATCTCCCATCTGTCCTCATTAAGCTGGAATAGATCAGCTCATTTGACAGTTTGCTTGGTAATTTTTAGTCCATGGTCTCTGTGAAGGTAAATTCCACAAGCCTTATTTTTTGGCACAGTCACAGTGCCAAAACTAGACTCCAGAAATTAAAAAAGTTTTCTATTTCCACCACATTTAACTGAAATTCAGAAGCAAAATGCCTTGCAGGCAGGCACATTTTCCTTAAAGGTTTTTTCCCCTCCATTTGTGGTATCTCCAGGTGGAGTTTGAAGGCCTGAAACATGAAATCAAAAGGCTTGAAGAGGAAACTGAGTTTCTCAACAGCCAGCTGGAAGATGCCATCCGCCTGAAGGAGATCTCCGAGCGCCAGCTGGAGGAGGCCCTGGAGACGCTGAAGACGGAGCGGGAGCAGAAGAACAACCTTCGGAAGGAGCTGTCCCACTACATGAACATCAACGATTCCATGTACAACAGCCACCTGAACATCTCTTTGGATGGGCTGAAGTTCAGCGACGAAGCCACGGAGCCCAACAACGACGAAATCATGAACGGCTTTGAACAGAACTGCCTCAGCAAACTCAGCAACGGCAAGAACAGCACTTCAACGCCCAAGAAAAACGAAAGCTTCCCTCCGGCCCCAAGTCTGGTTTCAGATCTTCTAAGTGAGTTAAACATTTCTGAAATCCAGAAGCTGAAACAGCAGCTTGTGCAGGTAAACGGGTTTCCTTAAGAATTGCGTGCTCCCAAATAGCTCCTAGAGTTTGTTTGGGGTATAATTTTGGTCTTTTCAATATCTCATGTGACCACCATAGAGTTCATATTGTATTTGTAAAGGCTTTGATTGATCTAGAATTTGAGGATGTTAAGTGTTTTGATATTTCTGAGTCTTTCATGAAGTTCCAAGCTTTCCCCATAGACTAGCTGCACGTTTTGTAATATTTATTTGATAACAATAAACTTTATCTTGTCTTTAGCTGAAACGATGTTTTTACAATGAGACCGTCAGCTAGGGAATAAATGTGTAAAAATGTGCATTTATTTTAAAGAGGAAATGAGAAAGAATTGGCAGTGAACACTGTACTTGAGATAATTTTAGAACACATTATATAGCCTTTTCCATAATGTGCAAGTGATTGGATCACTGTAATAACCATATGGACCCTTGGCTAAGTTGCTGTCTCTTAGAATAAAACCATTTAAGTGATACAGTTCCTTTCATGTAAATGTCTGTGTTCCCGCATTTCAGATGGAAAGAGAAAAGGTAAACTTGTTAACAACGCTACAGGAATCTCAGAAGCAGCTGGAAAATACACGGGGGGCCCTCTCAGAGCAGCATGAGAAAGTTGGCAGGCTCACTGAAAACCTGAATGCCATGAAGAAGCTCCAGGCCAGCAAGGAGCATCAGTCTGCCCTTGACAACGAGAAGGACCGAGACAGCCACGAAGATGGAGACTATTATGAGGTTGACATCAATGGGCCAGAGATCCTGGAGTGCAAGTACAAGGTGGCCATGGCAGAAACTACTGACCTAAAAGAAGAGCTCAAAAATTTGAAGGCCAAATATAAAGAATGTGAGTCTAAATATGAGGAAGAGAAGAGTAGATATGAGACCGAGAACCAAGCTCTCACTGAAAAGATCACCTCGCTGGAAAAGTCAAGTAGGCATGACAGAGAACAGGTGGCCAGGCTGGAGAAAGAGCTGAAGAAAGTCAGTGATGTTGCTGGAGAAACACAGGGCAGCCTCAGCGTGGCCCAAGATGAACTAGTCACCTTCAGTGAAGAACTGGCCAATTTATACCACCATGTCTGCATGTGCAACAACGAAACTCCAAACAGAGTAATGCTGGACTACTACAAGGAAGGTAAAGGTGGGCGCAGTAGTCCAGAGGCCAAGGGAAGAAGGTCTCCCATTCTTCTTTCTAAAGGGCTGTTAACTATTGAGCTGGGAAAGGCAGAGAATGGAAGTGGTGACAGCAGCCCATCCCCGGTGTCATCTCTGCCATCCCCTGTGTCCGATCCTCGGAAGGAACCGATGAACATTTACAACCTGATTGCCATAATTCGGGACCAGATCAAGCACCTGCAGGCTGCTGTGGACAGAACAACCGAGCTGTCCAGGCAGCGTGTTGCCACTCAAGAACTTGGGCCCGCGGTGGACAAAGACAAGGAAGCCCTCATGGAAGAAATCCTGAAGCTGAAGTCCCTGCTGAGCACCAAGAGGGAACAGATAGCAACTCTGAGAACTGTGCTGAAGGCCAACAAACAGGTAACCAGGTGTTACAGGTGTGAAGGTCACAATGTCAGGGATTGGGTCAGAAACACAAAGGAATTTATCTTTGAGGTCACACTACCATTCCCTCAGCTCTGTGGGGCTTTGGGTGCTGATGTTTGTCTAGAAGGAGGCTGAAGGAGGCTGTTCATTAGAGGCACCCAGCTCTGTAAAGCTGAGAGCTGTGGCTGGAACTGACTTCAGTTGTCACATACTCATGAGACTTTATTGAGACTTCAGTCTATTGTTTATCTGAATTAGATCAGGTTACGTTTAATGTAAGACACCTAAAATGAAGCGGTAAATCTTATTTTTCACTTGAAAGAATTCTAGTAGTTACCCTTAAAGAGTTCTGAAACTTAAGTACTCTTTTCTCTCAAACTGCAAAATAAAAGAGAGCCTTCCAAGATGAGGATAGAATATAAGAACATGGTCAAAATAATGGGTGAAAGATAAAATTAGTCTTCGGGGATTGGTCTGTGACATTCAACACACGTTAGCAGTGTAGTAGATGAAAATAACTGCCATTAAAATGCCACGTGACATGCCTTGTCATCTCCTCTGCAGTTAAAGCAATGGAAATTGAAGTTGTCTTTTTAAAAAAAGAAGGTACATAGGTGGTGTTTAAGAATGATACATTAAGTTTTCTTTTGCACATTTTAATAAAGATGTCCCAAATGTAAGATAGGCAAAATGCTATAAAGGTTAGAGAACTGCAAATGCATTTAAATATCAAGATACTAAACAGGCTGTTTCATTCCTTTGTGTTGAGGTATATAAACTTTTAATTTATTATAGTAGTTGGAGGTGTCCCTACATGTATATTCTGTAACTTCCTTGATGTTGCTGCATGGTTAATGGGAGTAGGAGGCTCCTATGTTTGTTCCCAATGTTCAGAAATGAAGTTTTATTTTATCTGTGTAAGAAAGTTGACCACAAGTTTAACATTCCAGTACAAAGTAAATGTTTCATTATGTGACAGTGATTAGAAATCTCTTAGCCAGCCATTTGGTGACGAGTTTCATTAAATGTTACATTTCCATTCTTCCTGGTCACCAACAGACTGCAGAGGTAGCCCTTGCCAACTTAAAAAGCAAGTATGAGAACGAGAAGGCGATGGTTACAGAGACCATGATGAAGCTGCGAAATGAGCTGAAGGCTTTGAAAGAAGACGCCGCCACCTTCTCTTCCCTGAGAGCAATGTTTGCTACAAGGTAAAAAAAACATATGAACTCTGCAAAACGTGTTCCTTGCTGGTGTGGGGAAGAGTTGGCCATCCTCCCCACCCACCCCTGCAGAGAGTGGAGGGGCGGGTGCCTTTTCCCGGGATCCTTGTTACAGTGTGTGTCTGTGACATGCTCCTGTTGATGAGGAACATGCAGGGATATAATGTGCTGCTACAAAACATCAAGCTGTTGTGGTGATATTTACTGAATTTGAGTGGGAGATTATCACTGGTTCTTGAAGCCGTTAGCTCTGTGAAAGAGTGGCATTTAACAATGCAAAATGAGTGTTTATTATGCACTGAAAAGGTGATTCTGCTTGACCCTAATGACCTAGAAAAGAGTGAAGATGTTGCAAACGCATTATTATTCTTAGGTTGTCCATCCTGCAGCTGGAATCTATCATTTCACTGACCTGTGTGAGGTGATTTGGTTGCTTATGGCTTTGGAACTTGCTTCTGCTGCTTAGTTAAGCTTCGTGGTGTTAAGAGACATAAACCCCTGCTGACACATAGAATCACAGAATCATCAAGGTTGGAAGAAACCTTGAAGATCATAAAGTCCAACCCTCCACCCAACACTGCCACTGTAGCTACCAAACCATATCACCTGGTGCCAGATCCAGACGTTCTTGAATGTGACTTCACCAGCTCCCTGGGCAACTTATTCCAATGCCTGACCACACTAACAGGGAAATTTTTTTTCTTATATCTAATGTAAATCTCCCCTGTCTCAGCTTAAGGCCATTTACTCTTGTCCTCTCACTGCAGGCATGGTAGAAGAGACCACTCCCACCTCATACAATCTCCTGTCCAAGAGCTGTAGAGAGTGATGAGGTCCCCCCTGAGCCTCGTCGGGTCTAAACAAACCCAGGTCCCTGAGCCATTCCTCATGTTTTCCAGACCCTTTGTAAGCCTTGTTGCCCTACTCCAGACACACTCCGGCCTTTTAAAGTGAGGGGCCCAGAACTGAACACAGGACTCGAGGTGCAGCCTCACCAGTGCCGAGTACAGGGGGATGATCACTTCCCTAGTCCTGCTGGCTACACTATTCTTGATCCAGGCCATGATGCCACTGGCCTTCTCGGGCACCTGGGCACTGCTGGCTCACGTTCAGCCACTGCCAACCAGCCCCCCAAAGTTGCTTTGCGCCAAACAGCTCTCAAACCTCTCTGCCCCCAGCCTGGAGCTGCAGGGGTTGTTGTGACCCCAGTGCAGGACCCAGCCCTTGGCCTTGTTGAACCTCATGCTGTTGTCCTCAGCCCATTGATTGAGTCTGTCCAGGTCCCTCCAGCAGATCAACCTTCCCACACAACTTGGTGTTGTCTGCAGATTTACTGGGGGTGCACTCAATGCTCACATCCAGATCATCAATAAAGATGTTAAACAGGACCAGCCCCAGAAGTGAGCCCTGGGGAACAGCACTAGTGACACACCTCAACTGGATTTAGCTCCATTCCCCACAGCTGTCTGGGCCCAGCCATCAGCCAGTTTTTTACCCATCGAAGAGTCCACCCATCCAAGCCACAAGCAGCCAGTTTTTCTGGGAGGATGCCGTGGGAGATGGTGCCAAACACTTTACTGAAGTCTAGGTAGACACATTCACAGCCTTTCCCTCGTCTACTAAGTGGGTCAGTGTGTCACAGAAGGAGATCAGGTTGATCAAGCAGGACCTTCCTTTCGCAAATCCATTCCAGCTGGGCCTGATTCCCTTGTGCTGCACGTGCCATGTGATGGCACATTACACAGCACATAACATGTCCCAGCACGTGACATGCCATGTGCTGTAGCAGTGATAAATGCTGTTTTGCTGTGCATGCTGCTGTCATTGATTCCTTCTTCTTACATACAGAATTCTTTCGGGGAGTGTTGAGGTAATACCATGTTCCACATTGTGGGTCTTCTTCCCAGCTCAGGAGCATTCAGTTTTGCTCCCGTCCCAGAGACAGTCCTGGGAAACAGGAAAAGAGAAACCTTTATCTAAAAATGGGCAGTTTCATCTCAGTAGGATTCACAGGCACAGCCCTGGCAGTGTTGATTTGCCACACATCCCTAAGTGCTTTCCAGGCATTGCCTTAGGATGCTGTTTAATGTAACCTAGACACCTGGTTTTAGGCTAAGCCACAGGGATGGGGGGGTCTGTATGTGCTCTGTGCTGCTTCCTTCTCTGCCCTCTCTGGACACTTGGAAAAAACTAAACAAAACAAAAAGCCACAAAAAGTTTTTCTCTGTCACCTGCTGAGGAGCACCATGGTAAGGAATCATGAGGATGCAGATGAGGATTCCTGAGACTTCTCTGTACAGTCATTTTTGGGGGTGCTTCTACAGGAGCTCTCATGTTCCTTGAGTAATCTTCGGCTTCCTTGTGATTCTGCCTTTCTCAGCAGTATCTATGCATGGAGTAATCATGGAAAGTGAAATGGATACCAAGGAATGCTAAAGGTTTAACTGTGGCAGCTCGTTCTGCCAGGGAAAGGAATGGCCTGTGCAGTCTGGATTTGTCCTACTTTCTTTCCTCTCTCTCTCCTTTTCTGGAGTGTAATTAATATGCAGAAATTGCAATCTCTTTGTTAGTTGTAGATCAGCTTGAAGCTGGGAGGAAAAAGAAAAAGCATACAGTTAACTTGCAGTTATTTTTCCTAGATCCAGATAGCCAGCTGGCTAACTTCTACCTAACTGCAGTATGTTGATTTTCCTGCCTCAGTATGAGAGGGTGGTCGTGAACTGGTTTGGAGAGGAAGAATTCTCAGAGAAGTGCCAGAGGGGTGATTCCCTCTCTGTCTTTCTCTTGATGTTTTACTCTAGAAGTCAATCTTGCCCTTTTCCTGGGAAGACAGTAACAAAGATTCCTTGGCATGGGGAAATGGGAGGCAGAATAGAAGTTTTCCTGAAAGGAGCAGACTCAGGAGCTGTGTCCTGATGTGCTCTCACAGGGAGTCGTGGGTGAATAGAGGAGGAGTGAGCTCTGTTTGGAGATGCACAACAGACTCCCCTGCCTACATGAACAATTGTAATTTCTGAATTTATGACCTAGTACTGTAGGGTGTTGTCACCCCTTCCCCTCCTGATCCCTGGTCAGGGAGCATTAATAGCTTGATGGTTGGCCAAGTGCATTCCTCTCAGTGGCTGTTTCATCCAAGTCTCCATTTCAGTTGAGGTGGGTTTGGAAGGGGTGTTCCTAGGTGCTTTAGTGGAGATAAGCTCAAAAACTGTTTTGGAGTGTGATTTTTAGGTGTGTTTCAAATATCAGAGGAATGTAACAGGCTAATTTGTCTTCACTGTTGCAAGCAGCCTGCAAATGGAGGACCTCTTAACAGCCAAGAGGTTTGTACCCACAGAGACTGATAAGGAGGGCTGGAGCCTTTACCCCTCCATGTTTGCTTCAGTGTTGTGTTCAAGTGTGGAACAAAGAAAATATGTATTTTCCACAGGAAAACTCCCATTTTGTAGGATGCAAGAGAGCTGTAACAATACATGAGAGTTGGAGGCTGGGCATGAATATAGTAACTGACCTAATTTCCTTTTTAAAGTAGGTTAATCCCACTAATTTGACAATACTACCAGCTATTTTTAATAAGTAATGGAAATACAATAAGAGCTCTGCTGGAGACAAGGGAAGGCTTGCACAGCACAGATTAGCAGCTCCCAGCAGTGAGGGACTGCTGCAGCACCCTAGACAGCACTGTGTGCCTAAAATGGAGTTGTCATACAGAGGAATAAGTCAAGATATGAGTAATGTACAAAGCACACCTATTTGCAGTTAACTCACTTCACTTGGGTCTTTGTTCAAGTATATATGAACCAAGAGGCTACTTTCCAGGTGTTGAGTGTTGAGTTTACTGTGACCAATGCCCTGCAATGTTTAATGTGACCACCAGCACCAATTAGGGGTAAAACAGTGAGTGTGAACAGGGGGTCCCAGAGCAGGGTTTGGGGCTATTCATGTCACTTCAGAGTGAGCAGAGAACCAGGAGCTGGTGCTTGTTTTTCCTGGCAAAAATATTTGACCTCCAAAATGTATTTGATGTTAGGTTTTGCATTATTATTTTTTTTAAACTGCCATTTAGTAGGCTAAGGAAATTGGAAGATTTTTTTTAACACAGGAGAATATAAATCCCTACTTAAGTGTGAGCAGGAGGGTTAGTGGCAAATTTGACATAAATTAATTCATCCTCCTCTAAAATATTGTCAGAAGAAAGACTGATTCCTTTCTTTGCTAGACAAAGAGCTGCTCCCAAATGCTTTGAGGGAACTTGAAGTGAATATATCCAGTTTTCTAATGATTTAGGGCAGGAGTGAAGCATGATTTCCATGTCTTGTAGGTCAAGATATGTTTCTGGGTTGCCTGTAAGCAATTTATTCTTCAACCTTACAGGCAAATCTGACCTCAGGTTTCTTAAAATTGATTGCAGGGGAAAAAATACTGAGGCAAAACAGATGAGAGAAAATCTGACTTGAAATTTCAGTGTGAGGTTTGTTTTGTATAAATTTTCAGTGAGGAAGGAGAGAGGAAGAAAAGTGTAGGTTTCTGCTAGTTGTTTGGAGAACACCTCTGAAGCTGCATTTTCCAGAGTGCACTGCCAGTGCTGATGAAGCACAACTCCACAGATTTCATCCACTACCAATTCAGGTTCAAGTCCTTGAAGGGTGATTAGATGCAGGGCAGGAGGCCAGCATGGCCATCCCTTCACAGCCAAGGAAAGGATGCACTGGGAAAGCTTGTCATGGATTAAGCAAGGAGACAGTTTGAACACAAATTTGCATTTTAAAAAGCAAAGGTTATTTTATTTTGTTATGCTAGTGTTTTCCTTGAGTTTAATTTGCTAGAATTTGAGTAAGCATCCTTCCAAAAATTCTACTAAATATAGAGAATGGCAGAAACCATACACAGTGCAAGTACAACATGGGGTTTGACCTTTCTCTTCCCTGTTGTTTTCTTGCTGGTTTTCTGTCTTTTGATGTAGCCTGCAAGTGTCTTGTCTCTTCACCTTGCGTGCTCAGTCCTACATGCACTCATGGAGGATACCAAAATCACTTCTCTTTAGAAGGACCTCCTGTGTGACAGGTTACAGCCAGTGCAGGATGAAGTAAAGGAGGCTAAAAACAGCCCAGGTGTTTGCTGAGAGTCAGGCAACAAACAATAATGTTTCATATGAAGTTGCACTTGTCCTAATAAACCCTGGTAAGACTTACACTGGCTCTGAGAAGTGACTTAGGATACAACTTCACTCCTCTGGTGAAAGGCACAGGCTTCTCAGCTTTGCTGTTCATGTAGTCTCTGGTTCTTTTCCAGAGACTGAGAATAAGCAATGGAAGTAAGAGAACAAGACATTTCTCATTCTTCTAAAATAAAGAAATAGAGAATTTTATTCTAAAGTAAAATAAAAGCCTTCTAGCAGAGCAGAAGGCTTTGGAAAACAGAAAACGAATGTGCCCAGATGTAATTAATGGCTATCCCCATGTTCCAGTGTTTCATAAACAGTAAATAAAGGGAGAGACAAACTACAACAAGTCAGCAAGGGGACAAGTGGCAACTGTTAGAACATACTGGAAAAACTGAGAGCATGTAACAAGAGATTAAAATGACAAGATTGTACTTTTGATAGAGAAACAAAATCATGATTACAACATATGGAACTAGCAGCGAGCTGTCGTTCTCTAAGAGAGAAAAGGTGTTTCAGATGAATACATACATTATCCTGGAATCCCACTCTTGTCAGTTTTCCAAGAATTCAAAGCATTTGGGAAAATATTCTTGTGTTTGTGGACATCAAAGGCCTGCAGAATATAGAGGAGTTTAAATTCACGTGGAGAACAGGACTGAGAGTTGCAGCTAAAGGGTCTTAGCAGTGGACATGGTAAAGTATTCAACTTTTCTAAAAATATCCCATAGGATAAATGGTCAGAGGAGCCAGACACAGAAAATGTGACTTTAAAAATTTCCAGAATGGGATTCCCAGATGGGAGTAACAGCATTTGCCTCCTATTTCTGGTGCTAGGTCTAGAAGTGATGAATGATGTCTGGAGACAAAAAAGGTCTGGGCTGCCTGCACCCACATGAAAGGAAGGAGACATCCAGGCAGGACAAAGGCATTCACTGTCCTATAGGCATGCTACAAAACCCACGAGGGATGTCGTGCACAAACTCATGTTTACAGCACTGATGTGCCTGCTCTAGACTCTGGGTCTGGCAATTAAAATGTCTGCTACAAGAAATGCTGGTTATGTTGAGACTCAGCCTTGGTGGAGGTGCCCCTTGTAGACAGACCCTGGACTGGGGTTGCAGCACTCTTCTCCCAGGGATTTGTTGGAGTGGCTGTGTCCACACCACATTCCCATGTGCCTGGTGCTCTGCTTGGTCACTGCTGTTTAGGATGAATATGAAATATTAGTGGTGCAGTGAACTCCTCGGAGTAAAGACTGTGCCAGCTCTTGTTAGGCAGCTGTCTGCCCTTTTGGTTTTAACCAAAGTGGAAAGTGAGTTACTGTAAAATATGGGGCATCACTGCAGTAGTAGTTACTTGTCTCCCTGGTGTTTTAGATTGGCAAGTCTTGGTTTTGTTTGGCAATTCCTAGGAGGTGTCAGTGCTGGGAGGCTGTAAAAAGCAAAGCACATGCACAGTTTGGGTGGGGTGGAGAGAGATGACATGAGTTTGGGATTAGATCCTCCACCCCCTGCCACTCCCTCAGTGAAGAACTGGGAAAAATGTTCTGCATGTGTGATAGCTTTACACTTCTAATCTAGTGGCATAAGACTATTACTTTTAACCTTTAAACATAAAAAAGAAAGGCATTTTCTTTTGAATTCTAGGAGGAGCAACTTTGCCATAGAAGTTTATCGTCTCTCCTTGAGAGATTTCCACCTTATTGGTGGAAATTGGGAAGAGCTGTAGTGTCCTGCCCTGAGAGGCTGGTTGCTCTTCTCAGTGCAGAAGGTAATTCTTCCCATATGTTTCAAACTACAGGAGAGATTTGTGGTCTGATTACCTTCTTTGTTAGCTTTTACTAACACACTTTGATTACACATGGCTGATTATGAAGGTTCTACAAAACTATAGATGGATATAAACCATCTCTGTTCATAGTGAAAATCACAATAAATTATGCAAATAAAGGCCACAGGTTTTATTTATTTCAAATAATACAAGTCAGATGAGTTTTTTTGGTGCAAGGTATTGAGGAAGTAATCACAAATTAGCAATTGGCTAAAGGTTTCCATTCCCTTGAAGTTGCTTCTCTGTAACTGTAAACTGCCTGAATCTGGGGTGTTGTGAGGAAAGGATTTAAAGCAGAAGTAGATTCAATCCAGTGACCCTGCACCTGGGAATACCAAGACCTGGAGAATATTAGTGGGGGAAACCACATATTATTCCTAATGTTGTTTATTCTCTGTCTGTTCTGTGAAGTAGAATTTCTGTGCAGAGTGTTTACTAGAGTGTTTACAGAGACTTGGAGGTGCTCTCACAGACATGCTTGAGCTTCTGCCATTTTGAGTTCCTCCAGAGGAGACCAGCTCAGGCAGATTGCGTGAGATCATAGAAATGATCTGGTTTCTGAAGACAGGCCTGTCTTCTGCTGTCAGCCCCTAATAACCACCTTCTGTTCTTCCACTTAAACATCCAAATGGTGTACAGACTGGCTCCAAATCTCCCCTGGGTGCTGAGGAGCCCATCTCTGGTACACCACATGTGCCACACAAGGCAGAGCAGAAGAGACCTTGTGAAAGGAGCTTCGGTCGCTTTGTTGCTGCCGTAACCTTCTCCCCTGTGTGCCTCTGGGAACACAGATTATCTCTTTCTCTGCAGATGAGCTGGTTTTCACCAGGGGTTGGGTTAAGGGGAAGGTGGGAGGAACGTGTTAAAAATCAGTCTTTCATATTAATTACTAATATAAAGAGTTAAAAACAGCACATGGCTGATCTCTTACAGCCGAATGGAGTCAGTGCTCATTTACATCTCATTTTGACTGTGTCTTTGCTAATACATTTCCCAGTTTTTAATAAAGCTGAAAAATTGTGATTTTAATCCTCCATGTTTGAATTTCTTACGTGCATTGACAGTCTAATCTCTCAAGGTGGAAGAAGCTGATGCTTCTCTCTAATGCCTTCTTCAGTCACATCTGTCTTGCTTTCTTGGAAGTTGTCACGTGGTTCTCATGGATTGCAGAGGAGAGGGAAAAGTATAATTATGCCCAGGTGCATTTGGTTGCATCACTTTTTTTTTTTCCCCCCTTGATTTACTGGTGAATTTAGCTATAAATGGTATTAAAACTAGTACATGCTAAATCTTACATAAACTGGTCTGTAGAATAAGGCACAACTGGTGTTTGTGGGAAGCAGTGGTGTGCAGCTTTGGAAAATGCCACAAACCATTGTTAGGTTTTTCAGTAATTTGGCTTCAGAGAGTGTTTTAGAGTATTTAATTTCTCATCATTATATTTAATATTTAAGGATATTTATTTCCTCTTTAGCTGACGGTGTTTTTAAAAATCTAGTTGAAGTTTCCTTAAGCTTCTTTTTTTTGTTGTTGTTAATTACCAACAGTAAGAAAATGGGCAACATTAAAGCCTTGTGTTCACTATCCACTTAAAGTTGTGAATGTGTGAAAGTACAACAGGCTTATGCTAATTTCATATCCTTCCTAAACGCATGAAAGCTTCATTATTTTCTTTCAAAGGTGTTTTTAAAACAAAGACATCTTCTAGTCTGACTTTATTGGATGTACAGCTGGGAAGTAGCTTAGCAGCTAGCAAATGGAATTGTAAAAGGGAAGGAGCTTTTATAATTCTATCTGCAGAGCAGTGAAAATACACACACACAACACAGAGATGTGCTGCCAGAGCTGCTGCTGCCAGCTAAAGCAGTGCCAGAGGCTGTGCTGTCTTATTGGGGGGGTTAAGAAAATTAAACTGGGAGTCAGCAAGCAGCAGGAAGGAAGGAAGGAAGTGGGGCAGATCCCAGTCCACCTCTGCATGCAGCTTCTACAGCCACTTTTAGGGAACTTCTTTACCCTTTGTTCCAGTGAATAATTGCTGTGCTTTGCACAGTGCTGTTCTCTGACCCTGGACAGCCGTGCTTGCACCAGGACAAGGTTTCAGTTTTGAGGCTGTATGATTCCTTTTGGCTTAAAGATCAGCAAACCAGGTTCAGGACACAGGGCAGGGCGTAGGCAGAGTAGTTAATACTCCTGTCTCTGCCCAGTCCCCTCCTATATAGGTGAGAAGAGTTGCTCAGGTACAGTTAAAAACTGCAGCTGCTACTGATAACACCTCCCTTGGGTGTGAAAGGAAGTAAAAACTCCCTGAATATAATTTTATGGAAAACAAAGGAGGGGGGGGGGAAGCTAATTTAGGTATTTGAAATAGTGAATACCTTGTCATTTCTAGGCACAGTTATTTGATGTTGTAAATCTTTGTGCTAACAGGAAGCTTAATGAGATAATGACTTGCTACAATAATCTTCTGGAGTCAAAATCCTGGCTTTAATTATAGCTTGGCTCACATAGGAAAGACTTCATTGCCTTCTAAACTCTGCCAGGCATCTGTCTGTGTCACCAGTCAGCCACTGGCTTTGGCACAACTGGCTGTGCTTGATCAAGAGGCAGGAGTGATATCAGAACGTGAGCAAGACCACGTGGGCAGTCCCTGCTCTGCTTTACTGCCAGAGTTTTGTTATCTCTTCATCATCTCTTCTTGTTCTAAATGGGGTGGGGGGAAGAGATCTGCCCCCTTGCCATGTCTGGTTTGGATTAGCACCTCTCTGGTGCCAATCAAATCAATAGATAGCAGCAGTCCTGACACTGCTTCACTGAGCTGAAAGTTTTAGGGCCCCGTCTGTACAAAAAAGTGGATATGTTTTGATTCACAAGAAAGAAGTTGGAAAAGGGGAGGAAAAACCTCCTTATAATTTCACCTTGCCCAGATCTTTTGGGAGGGTAATAGTGAGAATGAAACAAGGGGAGCAGGGACAGCCCACTCCAGTACCAGATCATATTTTCCTGCAGCAGTCGCATTCCGTTCCTCAAGGAATTGGTAAAGCCATCTGGACATTCCCCTGGTTTGCAGCAGTGGAGCTTGGAAGGAACCAGATTTGAAGTGTGGGCAGAAAAAGGTCACTTTTGATATAACCAGACTTGGCTTTTCACCTCAAATGTCACGAGTGTGTGTGAAAGCTGGAGGGAAACCTCACAGCCCTCAGGCCTCCCAGGAATCTTTAGCCTGTGCCTCCTTCCCACTCCTAAGGGAAGCAAACACCTCTCTAATCCTCTGGAGCAGCAGGGCACAGGGTCACCAGGTGCTTTGAGCTGTTCAGTTTTGTGGCCATGCCCTCCTTCTGGAGATGGTGCTGCCCTCCCTCAGAGAGGAGGACTGTTATGCCCTTTTTAGACTTCTCAGGGCTATTTCAGTCTGTGCTCCTCTCTAGAGCTTAAATGGGTTTATGGGACAAGATCTGGCCCTGAGTCTGCTTCTGCTGCCTGGGGTGGAGGGGTTGGTTGTGCCCTGTCAGTCCATCTGGCAGGTGCTGGGCTTCCAGCAAGTTAAGGGTCCCTGGGTTTGTTTTCTTCAAAAGAAAAACCCCTCACAGGGTGGTTTTCCTCTGGGCTGCACAGTGTGGGATAGGCTGTGAGAACTCCAGAGCAGGGCACCCAGAGATGTGAGGGGACAGATTCCTGTGCATATGGGGGTCCCAAACTCACCAAAACCTCTTGGTCTCTGAAGTTGCAGCACAGTTATAGTTCATGCAGTTTTAAATGGATATTTCTAGGCTACTGGTTAATCTCCATGTGTATTCAAAAATAAAATTCTAGGGGTTTTTTCTTTTTCCTTTTTCTCTTCCCAAGCAAATATAGTTAGGAATATAGGCCTAATCCTGCTATTTAAAGTCGGGGAGAGCAGAATTAGAGGCTTGATAGTATGAGCACAGCTGATGAATCTGCATATCAATGCAGGTTTTTTTCATAGTGGGGTTTTTTTTCCAGTCTGCTTTATGTTACTTAATGACAATAAATATCCCTTAAAGTCAAGGGCTCTTCCATTTCAATATTAAAAGGAACTTCTCCGCTGATACTTTGGTTTTTATGAAGAAGTTGTAAAGGGCCATTGTAAATTCCAGCTGGTACCTATGAATATTTATTTCTCTACCCATATGCATAACTGCCTCTGTGCAGTAAATATGCATCTACACAAAAAGACATTAATTTTTTAAGTTTTTCGTGGTGCAAGCTAAGCAGCTTCCAGGCTCAGTGACAATGACTGTAGATAGAACAGCTTGTGGCATTCATATAGCTCCACCACAGCCTTGCCAGTAACACTCAGTTCCTTTAATTGTTTTAAAATAGGTTTCAATGGCAAAAACAATTATATAAAGACCACTTGTTATTGAGAAAACATCGACTATTTGTAGAATTCTTACATTAGGAATCAGAGTGGGTTAAAGTAGAATTTTTAAAGATGCTTATTTTTAACAGTTGGTGTTCAGTCACCACTGGAGATCTGTTATTTGGACTCTGTGTAAAGTAAGGAATGGCAAAGGTCAGGTGCTCATCAGCTGGTGTTAGGGGCCATTTTAGCACTGGCCATTTCACAGCATTCCTGCTGCTCCCTTCAGACCCTTTACAGCCTGAAGCTTAGAACCACTGTGATCTCTGCTTTACAGAGACAAAAGTAATGTGACTGCGTGGGTTGTGCTTGCTGTGAGAGGACATCTCACTGCCCTTCAGCCACATCAAACTCCACACTTCCATCCTCCAAGGAGGCTCTCAATCATACTCCATCTTGAAAGCACTTGGAGTGCTGAGCGTGGCGTTTTAAGAACCCTGTGAAAATGTGGTTTCCTACAGGTTTGATGAAGTTCCTCTTTAAGGGTAGGGTGTGTATGCAAGTGGCTGCATTGCTGGTACAGGCTGGACACCAGGGGTTTGTGGCTTCCAGTGGGGCCGGGATTGCTAAAGGCTGCCGTGTCTCGTTGCAGGTGTGACGAGTACGTCACGCAGCTGGATGAAATGCAGCGGCAGCTCGCAGCGGCCGAGGATGAAAAGAAGACTCTGAACTCCTTGCTCCGGATGGCTATCCAGCAGAAACTGGCCTTGACCCAGCGCCTGGAGCACCTGGAGCTGGACCACGAGCAGTCCAAAAGGGTGCGCACAAAATCCGCCTCCAAAGCCAAGGGCAGTAACCCCAGCGTAAGTCACGTTCGGTCCTGCGGAGACAGGGCTGAAGGGTCTGTCCTGAACAACCAGGTGTTCTATAGTGAGAAATATAAAATCTATTGTGACTAGGACAGGTGTCTAGGAAAAAAAAAAAATAAATCATATTCTGCATCTTATTTTATGCTGTAACTGTCAGCATAAATCCCCACTATCTAACGTCGCAGTGAGTTGACTTGTACTAGTATGTTGTGGAACCAGGTAATACTGATTGTATTATGGTGTTCTTAACTGTAACTAATGCATAAGTATGGGGATGCTCTTAACAAGTTAATAGTGGAAAGGAACTAGCTTTTTCCACAATTAACATGTCTGGGTTTTGCTGTTTATGGTAAGTGTTAAGAGTACACCTGATAGAGTATATCTGGTGTTACTAATTGTAGTTTGTATAGCACAAATGTGATCCTTTCTCCAGGGTTGCAGCATACTTCAGTAAATGCTTTCACAGGCAGAAACAAACAGAAAACCTTCCTTGTTACTGTGGCTTATGAAGTGGTGAAAAGCAAACATCAAAATTAGAGAGTATTTGGAAACTGGAATCAAACAATTTGCCTGTTGTGAGAGATGTTAAAAACTTGCTGTTGTATCACCACTGACCAAAGTCCTAAAGCTTTTATAGGCTATAAAAGCTAGAAAAACACTTGGTAGGGTACATTATTTATGCCCTGTTCCCCTCTCTTCAGAGGGATAACCAGAAGAAACTTGCACATTTATATTAAAAATATGCAATATTTTCCCCATCTGATATAAAACTTAAAAGGTTTAAGCTTTGGGATCCTACCTGGTACACAGTTCCACTTGAAGAAATTATGTCTTGGAAGGGCCTTTGTGGTTTCATGTTGCTCTTTGCAAGCATAACACTTCGGAAAGAACCTGTTTGAGGTATCACTGTAGCCACACAACATGTATGTATAGAATTGATGTGACTATGGTCTAGCATTGTTGGTCACAAACAGCTTTCAGTATTAACCTAACTAGGTAACATTGCAGAGCTCTGATCATTTTTTTAAGGTGCACAGAAGATATTGCATTCCGTGTGCAAGCACGTGTTTCACAGGGCTCTACATTAGAGGCACGGGAAATTGAACCAGATCATCCTGCTAAGAATGATCTGGGAAGTAGCTTAGCATACATATTAATCTTTAAAAACAAATAAACCTTTGTCTGCTTTTGAACTGTTAAGGGGCCTTTTTAGCCACTTAATTACAGTAAGTTTGATAGTCTAAAAGTGTACTTCATAATTGGTGCCTACATAAGAGAAAAAAAGATTGAAAACGTTGCTTCTAAAATTGTGGAAAATTTGTTGGAGCGCCCTGCAAGGCACAGATCTTTGTTTAACCCAGAGTTTCAAAGTGCCTAGCCTCAGACTTTATTTTAATGTAAAGCCCTGTTCATTTTGTACTCTGTTTCAAAGACTTTTGTATGCCTGTAGTGTTACTAAAAAGCAGTCCCTAGAGCCATTCTAACCCTCTGCTGTGGTTCTGCTCCTCTCCCCCGGCCCTGTAGATGCTCAGCCCTTGCTCCCGCGCTGCCTCTGCGTAGTCAGGAGACATCCCAGTGCTAACAGAAGGTAATAAACAGCACAGCTGCCTTTCCCACCTGAGGGAAAAACCACGTGAGATTTTGGCTTCCCAGATATTTCAGGGAATTATGGGTTGGAGGGGGAGAAGTCTTCTAAAAATTCGTACAGTGAGACTTTAAACAAATGGAACTTTGCTACAAAGGTGGGAACCGTGGGAATGCCACCACCCAGAGCCAGAATTGTGTTTATTGATACGGAGAGGAGGAAAAAAAAACCCCAAGTGATTCAGTTCTAATATGTTGCTCAAACATCACTGCTTGGGAAGTTTAAACAAACTGCAATTCTGGGTTTAGAAACTAGGCCCTGTGTGTCTGTTATTACTTTTTTTAGAAAACACTGAATTCTCCTGAATTTGAGCTTTAATATTGCTAAATAGCAGGTTTGATATTTTAGAAGAGGCATCTTTTACAATTTTCAATCCTGCTTTTCTCTTCTTTGCTGCACAATCTTCCAAAAGGCCTTTATTCTTCTCATTCCTGCATTAAGTACATTTTAAAAATACTTGGTGAAAGCAGGTGTTTGAGTGCTAACCTTCTCTGCTTCAATAGACACAGTTACAATTCTGCTTCCGCTATGGTAGGGAGCTTTAAAACAGTTTTCACTGCTTCCATGTCTCTAATGACAGTATTTTTGCAAAATACTAATGGCAAAAAGATAAACTGGAGAATGCATTGTTAGGTTGCATAATTGAATGCATTGTTAGGGTTTTTTTTTTTCAAATTATCTGGAATTTTCTGTAAAGATTTCGGTGTTACCAGATAGGTGACTATTGCTGTCAGACTGGGCTCATTCTTTCAGTTCCAAGTATGAACAATTCTGCTATTAGCCCAATAACCTTAGTGGTCCTTTCCACCTTCAGTCATTTCTGTGAATCTTTTCAAACCCACAGAAGCCAGCCTGGCTGCTCTTCGAGTCTGTCACCGTTATGGTTCATCCTGTTAGGAAAAGAACTGAGGGACAGTGTAAAGTGACTTGATCCTGCTGTTTGTATTTTTAGAGAATATTTAAGACTGAGTCTTTTAATTCTTGATTTTTTTTTTTTTTTTTGAGACATTCATTTGCCGTGTTAAGTCTTTCCTATCAGTCTTAATGGGTTGGGATAAAGCATGGAAAATTCCTTAAGCCATCACCTACCTCTGCAAGCAGGCTCCTTCTGGATGGTTCTCTGCATAGGCCTGCATGACACACTGACCTGCATGTTTCTGGAGAACCTAAAGCTTCACTGAAAACATTTCCTGTGCACCCATGGCTGTTAACTCGTGCTTGAACAGCAAAGCTTTATTCAGTACTTGTAAGAATCCTTCTTCCTGCAAAGCTGTTGCTTCCAGGCTGAGCCCATAGAGCCTTGTTCACCCAGCTGGGAAGGTGGCCTGGCTGCTGCTCCCCCAGCCAGCTAACAGACCCTCAGCCAACTAACCTGCACATAGGTTTGTGTTTTCAGTTCTTTTAATTGAGAAATAAACACTGATATATTTTTTTTTTCTAATGCTATTTTATTTTTCCATTTTTCAGCTGTAGAGTAGTCCCTGGAGAAGGCCTTTCCAACAGTGCAACAGCATTTCTTAGCCTTCCTCACTCTGGTTCAAAGTGGTGGCCCATTGCAGAGTGGAAACCACTGACCTGATCCTAACTTTTGAAAACACCTTTTCCTATATACTACCTGAAACCTTCCCTTTCTGCCTGAAGCTATGAAAAACAAGCTTTACTTATAAGTGCTGCTGCAGTAAGAAACCTTACAAGTGCTGAAGAAACCTACTTCAAATGTAACCATGTTAGTGTGTGCTCTCCTAGAAATGTCGGATGGGGGAATTTATTTCATTGCAGATGCTCATTTTTTTTTACCTGATTGTTAAACCTGTGCACTTTTGATATTTTTCTTTAGCTTCTTTAATTCCTTATGTAGAAGAGTTTATATAAATGCAGTGGTTTGTGCTCATAGTCTCTCTCCAATTTGGAACTTGTGATTTATGAATTATATATCAGCATGTGGCAGAGATTTTGGGGGGGCTCTAGATTGTGATTAGAAAAGAGTTTCAACAAAAAAACAGGAGCTCTGCTAAACTATGTGCTGTGCTTCAGCATCTTTTTTTATTATTATAAAATGTTAAGCTTTATATGTTTAAATTACTGATTTTCTTTTTAACTGCCATGTTCATTAAGAAATCCAGGGTATTCAAATTCTGGGGTTTTTTTCATATTGTATTATTATTCTTAGGAATAGTTCAATGTAACAAGAAGAAAACTTGACTTTGTTCTGGTTAAAACAGTAATAGGCACTTGAAAAATATTAAATAAGTAGTATTACCTATAAATTCCAGAATTCCTGGGTTTTAGGAAGTTGAAGTATTATTGATTAACAGAATTTTATACAACTATACCAGTGAAATTCCAAATTGGAATTGTTGTGTTACTTTTTCATTTTATTGTGCCAAATTGTGGTACATTTAGAAAGAAAAATTCTAAAGTGGTCAATGATAGGGTGTTATCTATCAGCGCCTTTCTGTCACTCATTATTGCCAGTAGTGCCTTTGATCATTTGAAGGGAGACTCTTAGAGTAGCGTTCGGCCAAGTCCTGTCACTTAGGAGGAATGAAATGGCTGGGTTTGGAATTTATATTAAAGATGTGGAGCAATAAGTGCAAAGTGAACTCCCCTTTCGCACATTTTTAATGGTAGTCTTACTTAGAGAGATTATATATTCGAGGAATTGTAAAAAATTCTGTTAGTCAATGATATTTCATCGTGCAAATTCAGGGGTAGAGAGAAACAAACAAACAGACAAAGAAAACCACAAAGCTAAAGGAGCCCGACTCCGGGTTGGGAAGCAGGTGGACTCACGTTGGACAGCTGAGTGACGCAGGGGCACGGGAGCCTCGCGGTCCTGGCGCTGTGCGGGCGCGGCACACCCACATCTCCCCTTGCATGTTGTACCCGAGTGTGATTCCAGCAAACAGAAACGCGGGGGAAGCGCGTCAACCAGCCCTGCCGGGCTCGTTGAGGCTCCTGGGAATGATTAAATTGGTACTTTGCTGGAGGGGGAGGAGTTCTCCCGCTCCTCAAAACAAAAAAAAAAACAAAAAAAAGGACAAATTGAACCAATATTGATGGCGCGGAAGAGATTTCTGTTTGCTGGAAAAAGCATTATTATTCCTAGATGTGGGGACTTATATTTCCATCTTCTGTTACAGTATTGATTCATAAGAAATATTGTTGCATTTAAAATTACTACATTTGTATGTGGGTATTTATTTGAAATGATGTCAAAGTACTGTATTATGTTCTATGTGCATTACCTTTTAGTGGTGGGTTGGTCTCCATTTAACGTCGTATGCATGTAATCTTGCCAAGTAACCTTTACACAGATCTGAGAAGAAAAAAAAAAAGAAGTTAAAGAGAAAATGTGAGAACTTCTTAAAAGGATAACTGTGTGTTAATTGGATAACCTTAGGAGGGGGTAGAGGGCAAAAAACGTTGCTTCCAGATTAATCAAACAGTGTTTAATGTAGGAAGGCAATGTGCCTGCGTAAAGGTGGTCACATTGGCAGGAGCAATAAAAGAGAAAAGGAATTGTGTGTTCTGCCTCTTGGTTTTGTGGTTTAAGTCGTCTGCCAAAGTGATTTTCATCGTGAGGCCAAATATACAGTGATTTCTGGGAGAAACTGGATACTTTGCATGAAGTTTGCTGCAGAGCTAGAAAATTAATTCTTTGTGCTCCTGTTCAGGGAGAACCATCCTCTGTTGTTCCATGAGGTCTTCCTGGATTATTTTTGGCCTGGATCAGGCTGTTTTAATGAGTGTCACTGAACAGCTTTGCAAACACTTGTACCTGGTACACGTTAAGGATGGGTAGGACTTAATGCTTTGACATTTCAGGTGACATTTCAGGTGACAAGTCGTCCTGAAATTACATCTTCATTTCTCATCTACTCTCCAAAATACTCATGTACTCCAAAGGCTCCATCCAGCCTGGTCTTGAACACCTCCCTGGCAGTGTTCCAGGCCAGGCTGGACAGGGCCCTGAGCACCCTGGTCTAGTGAAAGGTGTCTCTGCCCATGGCCCGGGGGTGCAATGAATGGTCTTTAAGGTCCCTTCCAACCAGTCAGGGATTCTATGAAAAAGCATTAAGTTGATGTTTGTCCAGTAGACTCAACAAAACAAACTCACAAAAAGCCCCTGAAGGGAGAATGCCCCAAGTCTGAGGGCAAGGCTGAGGTTTGCCCCATCAGTACAAAGATGTTCCCAGATCAACAGAATCACAGAATCAGCCAGGTTGGAAAGGACCTCTGAGATGACTTGATATTGGCCCCTAGAAATATTAAATCTGGTTTTGTACTCTAGTTTAATGGCTCTTCTGTCCCCAGGTAGGGTTCCCAGAACCATTCAGCTGATTTCTCTACCTGGTAGCAGTCCAGCTGCATGACACCAGCTCTTCAACACAGTTTATACCTGGAGAGCAAGGTGCCAGTTTTTCCTTTGGACATTGAAAACACTTGTTCAGTGGTGTGCAGTGAACTAGCAGAGCCCTGCTTGTAGAGTTCTGCATTTCTAAAACAGGAGCTTTACCTGCAGGATGATCTAGGGAAGAAACATGGTGTAAATCCATCTGCATTGAGACCAGGCCTGTTAAATAGTTGAACAGTGTGATTCAAGAATGCCTTAGTAAGAAAGAAAATAGGAGAACTAAAGGAGAATATTTAGATTAAAAGCCTGTCTAGTGAATGCCTATTAATTAAAACATCCATTTATTTGACTCTTTTCTGTGTAGAAAATTCCCTTCAGTGCCTGGGGGGAGTGTTGCCTGTGCAGACACAGAGGGTGGGTCACCAGCTGCATTCCAGCTGCAGATGTGGCTGGAGTCAGTCTCCAGGAAAGGAATCTGCCAGTGAATGTCACACTCCTGCTTGCAGTGGAGTCAGCAATCCAGCAGCAGTCCTTTGTTTCTTGCAAGTAAGGCTTGAAAAGAAGCTGCACTTCCCAGAGGAGGTGCAAGGCAGATTTCTGGATGTACTGAGATGCCTGAAGATAAGAGGACACCTGGAAGTCCCCGTGTACCTGCTCTTGTGGGATGAAGGCAATGAAAATTAGGACATAGGTGCTTTTTGGAGATCCCACTAGGTAAGGTGGTAAAACTCAGCTACACAAATACTTACAGGAGTTGTAGTTTCAAAAATATATTCACATTCTTGTGATGAAGTACATCGCCCTGCAGGACCAAGAAAAGGTATTTTTCCACTCAAGAACTTAGACAATTAAAAAATGTGAAGATCTCCTCTGTGAGCTCAAACCCAAGCAAAGTAGCTAGTTAATATAATTGATTATATTATTATTATTATTGAGTGTTATTTTGAGTGTTTATCTATAAAAGCTTCAAGCAAACATTCATTAGTGGTTGTTGGGAAAACCACTCATGTACAAACCACTCAGAAGATGACTTCATCCTAGTCCTTTCTTTTCTTCTACAGGCATTGCAGTCCTTTCCCAGGAAAGGAGGGGGGGGTGCAAATGCAAATTTCCACAAGAAATACCAAGGTAACCTGAGACCTGCTCTGCCCCTTACCTTGCCCAGCCCTGTGACTTCAGGACATGCTGCTCCTGAACTAAGCTGCCAGGTTTCATAATTATCAAGTGAGGGGGTTGTAAAATGTCTTAGGTCCAGTAATTGTGTTAAAAAAAAACCTCCAAAAAACCACAGCTTTGCCTCTGAAATACTCTTAACATCTGGAACCAGATACAGCTTGTTTGTTGGCTTCAACATACCGAGTGGGAGCACTCTAATGAAAGCTGATTTTTGGGATTATGCTGGAGAAAACCTGAGAGGAAATTTAAAATTTACTTAAAACTCAGTCTATACTGAAGTTTAACTAGGACAATGTTTGTAGTGTGCTACTTGCTGATTAAGGCTACCTACACGAGGCAGGAAAAAATTGTAAACTGATTATTTAATATATGGGTTTAAAGAGATCATAAGAGCCAAAAAAAAATATTAAAAGAACAGAACTTTTAAAATAAACTCTTGCTAGCACTTGAATGATCCATTATTCTCAATAACAGTGTTTTCAAATCTTTATTGAAATAGATCATTTCTGTTTTCAAACAGGAATCTATTTGAGGAATTACAATTCTTCATAATTAATTTTAAGGAGAGAAGAAAAAACAACAGTTCATTTAAGTATGCACTGTTTTGTATTGCTTGACACTAAAAAGATAGTTTCTCCTTTATCTTCTCCATGAAACCTTACTCATGGTTTTATACAGAAATTTTAGGGTAAACAGTCTCCCAGCATTCAGGTCCATGCGACCTCAAATTTAGGGAAAACACTCAGTTTGGCAGTTCCCTAATAACAAATGTTTTCCCTTAATTTCCATTGATGAGACTGTTCCTAACTAAGACAGTTTGTATCCTTATTCCTAATTATATTGACTAAACATTCAGGCAGCTTCTACTGATCTCAAATGTTCCTCAGCTTATTTTCCTCTATGCTTTCTACCCTGGAATTCAAAATAATGCAGCTCAAAGCTTTACCAAGGGATAAAGAGTGAAGTATTTGATCCAGCAGTGGAACATCAGCTTCCTGCTGTCACAGAATCCCAGAATGTGCTGAGTTGGAAGGGACCCACAAGGATCATCCAGTCCAACCCCTGACCCTGCACAGGCCCATCCCCAACAGTCACCCCCTGTGCCCCAGAGGATCATCCAAACCCTCCTGGAGCTCTGGCAGCCTTGGGGCTGTGCCCACTGCCCTGGGGAGCCTGGGCAGTGCCCAACCAGCCTCTGGGGGAAGAACCTTTTGCTGAGATCCAACCTGAGCCTGCCCTGACACAGCTCCAGCCATTCCCTGGCTGCTGTCCCTGGTCCCCCAGAGCAGAGCTCAGTCCCTGCCCCTCCTCTGCTCCTGCCCAGGAATTGGAACTGCACTGAGGTCTCCCCTCAGTCTCCTCTGCTCCAGCTCAACACACCAAGTGCCCTCAGTGTCCTCACATGGCTTCAAATCAAGGCCCTTCCCCATCTCTGTTGCCTCCTTTGGACACTCCCTGATGGCTTCATATATTTCTTATATTGTGCCAGAGGTTTGCTGTGCTTCACAGCTGCTGGCAAAAGCTGGGGTTCACACTTTCCTGACTCCAGATGCTCTACCCTGAATCACAGGAGGGGTAACTGGGCAGCCTGAGAATGGTGTGAACAAATCTGATTTTTGGCCACCGTGTAATTTGTTTTTGAGCTGCAGGAACAAAACCACCTTACTGGGTAAGGCCTGCTGGCTGTGTGCTGGGGCAGGTCACGGTGGCTGGCACCTTCTGCCATGCTGCTGGCAGTCCATCAGTGATGGTGGCACCTTCTAGATGTCTCTGAATTGCACCTTCCTATAGGCTGCCAGTGAAACTCCATGCCTGACACTACATCACTGCTGGTGGTGTTTAGGGCTTGTGGTTTTCTTAAGTTCCTGCTTTTAGTTCTGATATTAAAAAGGGAGGGAAGAGGCAAAGTTTGCATCTGTGACTTTTTGTGCTATATGGATGAAAGCCCGGGTGGTTTTTTTTTTTTCTTTAAATAACATAAGAAAATATACATATATCTTTGCTGATTGAATGTTTGCCTTCTGCAAGAAAATACTTGCTAAAAGCTTGTTCAGCCTTTAATTGGAACACAGGAGCATGGAATAGCTGAGAACAGTTCCAGGAGCCATGGTGCAGAGGCTGCAGCCTCTTTCATTGCCTCAGTACAATATGCAGTTGGGCTCCCAGGGGTGTGCACAGTCCCTCTGAGTCACCAACAGCCCACTGGAATTGCAGCCCAGGGAAGGGATGAGAGCTAAAGGGGGTGTTCATGTTCTGCCTTTCTGATCTGGCTGCAGAAGCTCGTTGGGTAGTGGGAAGCAAGGTAAGAATCCAGGCCTTTCCTCCCCTGTGTTGCTTATCCCCCTTAGAGCCACTGTTATCATGAGGTTTTCTCATCCCTTCTCTGACTTGGTTAAGACTCTTCATTGTCTTCTGGGCAGCTCTTCCCAGAGGTGTAAAATGAGACTCTCTTTGCTGCTGTGTCATATCTGCAGAGCCACCTTGTTAAGAACCCTGACAGAACATCTGCTGGCAAGGGGGCACCACATAAATCCTCTTCCATTCCTGTGGCATTTGTAGGGAACAAAATTTTTCATTGCTGCTTCTTCCACTCCTCTGAAGGACAGTTTTCACCAGTGTCCTGTTTCAGAAGGGATCTCACTTTCACGGAGGCAGAAGGAAAAAGCTAAAAAAGCCCATCCCAAATACCTATTCATAGAAAAATGGATGTGTTCCTGTGGGGTGAGGAGAAGGGGAAGTTGCAGAAGGGGAAACAAGAAAGTAGAGGGAAAGGGCATGATCTGCACGAGGCAGTTAAAAAAAAAGAGAGAGAGGAAGGTATGCAACAGTATGAAAGGGGAGGGAAGGAAAAAATGGCAGCAATGGATGAGGCTGGACTCTTGAGCAGCTTGAAGCAGCTGGATCTTCCATGGGCACGGATTGTTTGGCATAAAGCCTAGGAAAAACTCAATTCCAAAAAAGCAGCTGGCAATTGAGTGTAGTCTGGTGGTACAGACTGCACAGTGTGCATTTCCCCATGTTAAAGGGATCAGCCACCACGTTCATCAGCTGCCAGGGGGTGGGAGGAGGCCCAAGAACATGAGGCCACAGAAGGAGGGAGCAGTGTGAGAAAATGAGGAGAACACGTGAGGGAAAAATATGTTCTCTGACATATTTGAATGTGTTTGTGTGTGGCTTCAGAATGTCTCACACAAGTCTCCTGGGTTCCAGTAACCCTTATTTTTAAGCTTCAGTTCACAGGATGATTTCCTGTTGGAAGTATGAGCCCAGGTGTGCCCAGGTGTGCCCAGGTGGGCAGGAAGGCCAAGGGCACCTGGGCTGTACCAGCCATGGTGTGGCCACAGGCCCAGGGCAAGGACTGTCCCCCTGTGCTGGGCACTGGTGGGGTCACACCTCAAATACTGGGGGCAGTTTTGGGCCCCTCATGACAAGAAAGACATTGAGGAGCTGGAGCGTGTCCAGAGAAGGGAATGGAGCTGGGGAAGGGTCTGGAGCACAGGTCTGATGAGGAGCAGCTGAGGGAGCTGGGGGGGCTCAGCCTGGAGAAAAAGAGGCTCAGGGGGAACCTTCTCACTCTCTACAACTCCCTGACAGGAGGGGGGAGCTGGGGGGGTCGGGCTCTGCTCCCAGGGAACAAGAGACAGGATGAGAGGAAACAGCCTCAAGTTGCACCAGGGGAGGTTTAGATTTGATATCAGGGAAAATTTCTTCACTGAGAGGGTGGTCAGGCACTGTCACAGCTGCCCAGGGCAATGGTGGAGTCACCATCCCTGGAGGGATTTAAAAGACATGTAGATGTGGCACCTGGGGACATGATTTAGTGATTGGCTTGGCAGTGCTGGGGAATGGTTGGACTTGATGATCTTTGAAGTCTTTTCCAACCTTAGCGATTCTGTGATTCTGTAATATTTCTTCTAATTAATATCTGAGTCAATCTAAACACAGCTATGAATGTCCACACACCTGAATGTCCATATCAAGTGTAAGCAAATACATCTGACCAGCCTCAGGTTAGGGTGCTTTTAAACATTTTTTAAACTAAATTAGTTTCTGTGTTGTTACATTCAGAGAACTAAGTTTGGTGCCTACAGAATGCTATGTTCACAAAAACAGGCTGCAGGGTTTGTGTAAACACAGACTCCTGGAGCTCCTGACACAAAATACAAACCCTCTCCTGTCGAGCTGCTCATACTGGGCAATGTAAGACTGGCTGAAGAAGTGTGAAGAAAATCTGTCCACACGGGCTTCAAGAGACAGGAGTGCCCACCAAATTTGTGAATGTCTTACATTACTGGCTGTGGTTTTTATACTTAGTGCCCAAGCAAATCAAGACATGAATTTTGGAGAGATGAGTTAAAATCTGTCCTAGCAGATTAGTTTATGCAGCATGGCTGGAGAATCTGGCCAGCACGAAGGTGTCTATTGATCCTATTCTTTACAAGTCTGGCCACCACCGAAGGTCAGAACTGCTTTTTGTTCTACACGACACTTGTGCCGAAAGCACCAAATTTCCAGCTTAAGATCCCTCGTGCTCTTTAATTACCCAACTGCTCAATGTCTGGAGCAGCTCCCTTTGGAAGTCAGCTCTAGGAAAGAAGGATTGACTGTGGTCTACGAGAACGGAGGAGACTCCATAACGGGGGATAAAAAAGGCTAAGAAACGTAAAAGGGGTGTGGCCGTTCTGCCCGGACATGCGATGCCATCGCCTGCAGCTCCGTGGGATCGGGGAGCAGTTCTGGCAGGCGACACGAGGTGGCAGCGCCATCCACACATCCCGCACATGGGACCCTCGGCTGCTGCGGGGAAAGTGGGAGCTGGGAGCGGAGCAAAGCTGGCCACGCTAAAAGATTTTGACTTTTGTCTCAAGAATTCTTCCCTCCCACTCGCTCCTTTTCTCCTCTGTTCAGCTTTGCCGTGGTTCCCCGTGGCTCTGCACAGCTCACCTAGGATGTATTTCTTGCTCTTCCAACAAGTTGCTGGTTTGGTATCTGGTGAATATGAAGCTTTATGAATGGAATTTTACAGGAGCTGTCATGCTTTGGCTCTCTTTCCTGTCATTCCCGTCACTCTTTGGGATCTCACACTGTATTTGGGAGTCAGAGAACCAGGGATCTGCTCTTGCTTTGCAGCTGAACGGGATGGGAGAGGTACATTGGGCTGAGCTACTTCCCATTAAGGAGCAATGGTGAATTCCTGTGTCTCTGTTCTGCTTCTTGGTCCTTCCTTGCTGTTCTATCTCGTTTCAACACACATTTTGGGAAAGGTGCACCTGCCAGCTCAGAGCACTGCCGTGCATGGAACCATTTGGAGACAGGACAGCTTTGCTCATGGAATGTTATGTGCTTTGCTGCCTTGGTTTTGGTTGTGTCCTACTCATTATGCCTTCCATGGCCATTTTCTTACTCACAAATCCCTTTTTAACCTCTTTTCAATGACTGCAGGAAAACCTAGTCTCTGTTCCCAACGTGATCAACCAGTCTTGAAAAGTTCTGAACAAACATGTGTCTGGCTGGTTGCTCTCTGCTGCACTGCACCTGAGCTCATGGGGTACCTTTCTGGTTACTTATCAGTCTTCACAAAAAAGAAGTAATGCCATAGAGGCTTTTACCATCAGGTGAAAAACCTTCCCCAGTGCCAAACACCCTGGGCTCTGTGACAGGACTGGATGAAAACCTAGACTTCAGTGGGGAGCACTGAGGTTATGGAGGCAAGAAAAAGTGGATGGAACTTTGCTACTGAGTCCTGGTAAGCTGCAGATGTGGGAAAAACTGGCCACCATGTTTTAAGGGAATTCGATAAGCACACAGAAAGGACCGATATGGTTTGCACTTCCACTGCCACCTTTCGCTTCTTCAATGATTCAGTCTTCACAGAGCTGGAGTCTTCCTCTCTTCTGCAGAAGGGATTTGCACACAAACATGTTTTGTTCCTTTCTGGACACTGCTGGAGAAAAGTCTGAGATAGATTGCTCGATTATTAATAATAATAATGGGAAGAAAAACAAAGCTGAACAAATTAAACGGACCAAATTCTACGTACTAAAACGAAAAGCCTGGTTTCATTAGTTTAGGAAGTTTTGTGGCCTAGTGCTAATGTAGAAACTACAGTAATTAATCCCAGTGGCATACCTGGTAAAACTGGAGTAATTTCTCCATAGGAGATGGACCTGCTACATTAGAAGTAGTAAATAATTCTATTATTTAATCAACAATTAAAGGCTAATAGCGCTCCAGAAAGGTACTTGATTTCTCTCAGAGATTTGAACTCCACCAGAAACTCTACTCTTGGATCTGCAGTTCATCTCCAACTGTATGTTTTTCCTCATGAGGAAAGTCATGTGGTAGAACAGTTGCTGTATTTAAGCCTCACAAATGGGTTCCTAGTTAAGGCCACACTACTTAAAGCCTGCCTTTGCTCATTACAGTGACAACTAAGAAAATACAGGTATGAAGACAAACAGATGGTCTAACAGCTCCTGTCTATTAAGTACATCCAAAATGCCTGCACAAGGTAAAATTTAAATCTGTTATATAATTTGGTAGATAAATACCTAAAAATAACAGTGCTTCAGCTAAAAAGCCACTCACAGATTCTGACTTGGAGGAAGTTCAGGGTTTATATAAGTGTGTGTATATATGTATATACACAGAAATATATATGGAACCCAAACCATTCTGTGATTCTATGATTCTGTTTTTAAAGGACATGTTTGTGTTCTGGGTGATTTAGTAACAGTTTACAAAAATATTGTGCTAACCGTTTTGTTTTGTTTTTCAGAGTAAAGCAGTTTTACTAAATATTTTGGCTTCAGCTGATTTGCAGAGTCATCCCTAAGTCACGGAATAATTACATAACTCATGGAATGCATGTAGAATAAAATTAACACAGAAAAAATAGATGAGAACTCCTTTATCAGAATTCAGAATGAGTCAGTGTTTGTTTCTGAACCCAGATTAACAGTGATAGGGTGATAAAAGTCAAGTGCTGTGATTCCTTCTTGCTATTTAAAAGCTATGCCTTATGTCTGCCAGACCACTGTGGCATGTCTTGAAAGTCAGCATTTCTGGAGTAAATTTCTAATCTAATGGTGCCCAGAAAAAACAGTATTTTCCTCTCCTGTTTGACAGAGATTTGGTTTTAATACCTCTGTGATCAAAGCAGCAATCTGACAGGATCTCAGCTTGGCTGATTTCAGGTTACTGCAAACCTTGGGTAAAATCTACAATGCCCTCCAGGTTATTTAATTTGTGAAAAGACTTAACTCTAATCCTGCTCACTGCTAAGGGCACTTTGGTACCTCTGTGCTTTAGCTTTTGAATAATGGGGTTTATGCTCCTGAAAGACATAGACTGTGAAGCACATAACCCTGGATGCCTCTGTGCCATATCTGATGATCCAATTCATAAAGCACATCTTGTTTTTGAGGGTAGTGTGAAAGTCAGTGTTGCTTGGAAGTGTTTAATGGAATGGTGACAAGCTACAGCTCCTCATTTACTGTATAAAGTGATACAGAATAAATGATGAACGGGGGAGTTGAAAGGACCTTCTGGGTCACTGAGTTCACCCCCAGTTCTGCAGATGAATGTGCACGTCTGACAAGCCTGCAGCTTTCAGTAACCTAAAAATATCAATGCAAAGCCACAGTAAACAGACCCCAATCTGTGCACAGAGGTTCCTGTAACACCGCTGTGCTCTGTCCTGAGTTCAGTCTGCAGCCAGCACACAGACAGACACTCACTGAGGGGTGAGGACCCTGCTGGCAGCCACACACGTTGGCTGTTAGTGGTCAGCAACGCCTCCTCACCCTCCTCATCCCCTCTGGTGAGTGTGGACAGTCACACATTAAGTGCAGCTTTTCTGGTCGACAAATTAGGAATCCCTGAATAATGCAGGGAACCATCCTCATTTCACCCCAGAGACAGCAGACAGGGAATGGATCCACCCCTCCTGGAGCTTGTTGTTTGTCAGTCGATGGCAGCAGGAGAACTGTTTGCCCCAGCCCAGCATTGAAAAGATGAAGAATGGCTCTGGTGCCCCCCTTGAGGACATTTTCAGTTGTGAAGATCAGATTCTGGAAACAGGTGACCCACTCTGATCACTCATGACCTGTGGTATGAATCTAATTCTGCTTTCAGAGAGGCACAATAACAATTCTGAGCTATATTACCTTAATAAGATCTGCATCAGTTTAAATGAAAAGAACCTGTTAAACCAGTATATAAAGCATACCAGTGAAATTAGAAAGTCCAGGATTGGAAATGTCTATTGTTAAAGAGAATTAACATTCAAGCCCCCATGAATATTTAAGTTCAACTCCTTCATGAAGTGGGGCTAAAATACAGACTTTTCCACTTTGCTATAAAAATCACATGCCAGGGCATACAAGCTGCCACAGGATGTGTGTCCCAAATGGAGAACTGCTTTACTCCTATCTGCAGTTCCTTATTTCTATCTGTTGTTCTGTGCTTTTTTTCTGTTGGATTCCTGGTTGCTCTGGTAACTGGTGTTCGTGAATATGCAGTAAATTTGCTTTTGCCTAAGGTATAATTAAAAAAGCCCTCATACCCTACCCCGGTAGGGTTTTGGCTTAAAAATATTTTTTTCTGACCTTTTATTTTTTTTTTTCAAATTTAAAGTGAAAGCAACAGAATCAGCTTCAGTGCTGCCATAAATTTAATTTTTTTATTGCAATTGCTTGGTTTAATCTCTTTGTAAATGAGAAAGAAAGCAGTGCTGCTTTCTCTGCAAGTGCAAAAGGCTCAGTTTCAAATTCATGGGAACCATATTGCATAAATACTTAAAAGTCATGTCACAGTAATCTTCAAATCTTCATCTTCACGTGAAAAGTAGTGCCTTCAGGAAGGGAAAAAAAAAAAAGGCTCTGATCAAAATTGCAAGAGTTATAAATAAGGACTCTGCACACAAAGGAACTTTGTGTTTGCAGTGGAGTGTCATATGATGGCAAAAGCACATGAGGGTCACCCTGAGAATTACATCATCCGGAAGGAAACACAACATGCATCTCTCCTACGTGAAAAGCATGTCAGACAGACCCCATGGATTTGCAAAGCCTTGGCTCTTTGGTCTCCAATGTCCCATTAAATCCAGAAGAGGTTATTTTTACCCTCACTGGATTTATCTTTCCTGGACATGCAATGGTAATCCTTATTGAACTGCAAAGCCTACCATGAAGGAGAATCACTTTGCTATTCTTGTACAAGAATTTTAATGTGATATGACAGGCAACTTTTTTTCTTTTTGGAGAGAAAGAGTATTTGTATGAACTTTGCTAACTGCTCACACTGCATTTACTGGCCCTTTTCTCCCTTGCACACATGTGCATTGCTGGTCAAAAGCAATGGCAATTTAAGCAACTTGCTTAAATTGTAAACTGCCTCCTGAATTACTTAAGTGATTCTGGTCAGAGATACAAATTCAATACTGCACATACCCAGACCGTAGATGTTGAGAGCACCTACAATGAAAAATGCTCTAATTCTCTAGGAAAAAAAACCCAACCCAAAACCCAAATCAACCCAAAATGCTGGCTAGGGTGGGGAAAGAACTGGGCAGGAAATAAATAGATAACTTTAAAGGACACTGGTTATTTGGTGTTCTGGTGATATATTAAACACATTTAAATGCTTAAAATAAAGTTTACC
Source organism: Corapipo altera (assembly GCF_003945725.1). Lineage (NCBI taxonomy): Eukaryota > Metazoa > Chordata > Aves > Passeriformes > Pipridae > Corapipo > Corapipo altera. Next base: position 1,077,620 of record NW_020884967.1, read on the forward strand.
TCCGCTTTGCAATTAATAGCGTGGACCTTGTTTTCATGAGGGCAAAGAACATGGGTAATTTTCAACGACTTGTAAGTTTGTTTCTGCTGAACTCCCATTATACCTGATAAGGTGCAGCAGTGGTTGGTGAGCTCGGATCTGCTCTGCTCAAAGTGCCATAGAGAAGACCTGCCTCGTTGTATTAAAGAACAGAAATAATCTCAGGGAGCCATAACCATTTTGTACAGCAGTAAATATCTGAAATCATTAGCTGCATATTAACAGGTAGGATTTCCAGAGCAACAAGAAACTCAGATTGGTTCATCACTGAAAAATCTGCTTTCTTACGCTAGTTGAACGAGACCCTATCTGCAGAGTCACCCTGGAATTATCCTGGAATAATTAGTCCAAGGAAATTAATTTTATGACTGCCATTATAAAACTATTTTTCTCTTACACCATGCTATTGAAGTGTTCAAATGTGTATTTCCATAGTGGTGCCTACATCAATGCTGGATATTTCAGGGGGGAAGTAAGGAGCAGTGACCAACTTCTGGGTAATAGAAAATAGACTAAAGCTCAACATACATAACTTCTCATTGTACCGTTTTGCATTTTTTTTTCCTGGAGGTAAATGCCTTTGTGAAGACCATTTTACATGACTTTGTGCTTTCAGAGATGGACTGATAGGTGCTTTTAAGCTTAATATATTTAGCTTTTTTTTTCCTCACTATTATTTTTTCCTTGTGACGAGAAGCTGGAGATCTTAACTCTCACAAATGCTCTCCTTTAAAGATGTGCCTCACCTGAGGACGCGGGGCTTTACCTGGCTGTGCAGAAGGAGCACTTCAGCAGCGCCGTGAAGGAGAGCATCACCCTCCACCTCAGCCGCTCCCTGTCCAGGCACACGGCAGCGAGTCGGGCGCCCCCGGTTTTCAAGAAGAAAGACCTTGTTTCAAAAAGAAAAGACCTCGTTGCTTGGGATGGTTCTGGCAAGCGGGAAAGAGGCTGGTTGCCTGAGGGGGAGCAAACAACAGGGTTTGGTCCCCCCTCAGACAAAATTCGTGTGTGAATTGCTCTCAGACACGGACACGGAGGGCAGGAGGTCGGGCAGGGCAGGCACCCGCAGCCCCGGCTCTCAGCCGGGCTCCCCCCGAGCCCCACCGGCCGCACTGTGGAGCTTTTGGCTCCCAGGGCAGCAGCTGGCGCGGATCCTGCAGCCCTTCCGTTTCCCTTTCTGCCGCCCGTGACGTGATTTCGAGGTTCGCCCTCCTCTTTCTCGCCCGAGGGACCCCCCGATCCCCGTCCCCGCGGCACGGGAGCGGCCTCGCTGTGGGGAGCGCGGTGTGGGGAGCGCGGCGGAGCCCCCGCCCGGCCCGGGACCGCTCCGGCTCCTCGCAGCGCTGCTTCCCCAGGGCAGGGAGGGGTGTCCTCCCCCTCCTCTCGGCCCCCACCCCTCACGAGGGGCGGGCGAGGGCGACCCTTCGCCGCCGCCGGCAGCAGCACCTGGTCCCGCGGCCTCCTGCGCCGGGCCGGGCCGGGGGCTCCTCCCGCCTCCGCCGCCTTCGGGGGCGCCGCGTCCCGCTGGCGGCGCCTCATGGCGCGATGCAGCTGCAGTGGGAGGGAGAGGAAACCCACCCCCCTCGCCCGGCGGCCGCCTTTGTAAGCGCCCGGCCCAGCTCGGCGCGTAGCGGCTCGGGGAGCGCCGGAGCGCGGCGGCGGGACCAGATGGAGCCGGAGGGTAAGGGCGGCCGCGGTTCCGAGCGAGCCCCGCGTTCGCCCGCCCGCCAAGTTCTCCGCTGGGCGGAGGCGGTGGCGGCCGCGGGGAGCCGGGCCGGGAGCGGGGCGGGGCGGGCGAGGGTCCCGGCGGAGTGCGGGGGCTCTGCGGGGCTCCCGGTGTGCGGGGCCCCCCCCGCCGCCTCCCCGCTCCGCCCGTGCCCCGTGCTGGGAGCCCCGCGGTGCGGGGGGAGCGGGGCAGCCGGCACCGACCCCGCGGCACTGCGCTCAACTTTCTTCCTTCCTTCCTTTATTTATTTTTTTTTTTAATTTTTCAAAAATTTTTTTTTCGTTCCATGCCCCCCCCCCCCCCCCCCCCCAGGGTTCTGAGACAAGCCCCGTGTCCAGCGGGGCCGCCCCGCCCTCCCCCGGCTCTGCTCCCGCACCCCCGGTGGGTTTCCCGCGTCCCTGCGCCCCTCACAGTGCCCGGGGACCCCGCGTTTCACCGAAACACAGCACCGAGCTGTGTGAAAAATGTGGGTTTAGTTATCCCAGAGCCACATAAAGCCATTTTCTCCTAAACGCTTCTTCTGGTAAGACTGGCTATTAACTGCATAGATTTAAATTTATTTCCTTGCCAGTCCATATTTAGGCGCTTATGAAATGCTGGTTTTTTTCTTTTCTCCCCCACTCTTCTTTTTAAATACCTTTTGGAACTGTTAGTTTTCGTAATGTAAACCATTTCTAGCTGCAAATTGGAAACCTCTGGGCCATAATGGTCTGTTGCATTTAGCTGGCTGTCTCTGTAAGCCCTGCATTCTCCTGGGGAAAAAAAAATAGAAAGAAAGGGGAAAAAAAGGCCCTAAAAAACCTTATGAGATTCATGTTTAGAAAATTGGCCACATGCAACGTAGCTGTTTTTTAAACCTCAGTACCTAAGTCACATTTTCCATTCCAAATATTAAGGGTGGTTAAACTATGTTAAAGGGATATACTCTACCTTAGTTCCCTTGCAAGCTGTAGGGAATTTTAACACAAAGGAAAATGGCTCTGCAATATAAAAGAATCTTGCAGTGCCTGATACACAGCAGCACCAAGGAGTAGAAGAGACTATTGGCAATTGTTAATGACCAGAACTGGTTTTGTTGTCTAAGCAGAGAAGTGCACAGAATGGAAATGGGTTACGTGTGGTGACCAGTACATTGATTACAGTATTCTTGTATTCTTTATAAAAAGTTTATTTTTCATGGAAAGCTAGTTTTCACAATGCTAGGAGGATGTTTTATAAACTCATCCCCTGTGTTTATAAAATCATCCCCTGAAATAAGCAAGCTGGGTTGTTCCTGATTTATGTCATTTGTGACCCAGTTCTTTCTATTGTATGTCTTCTTACCTTAGTAAAGCTAGAAAAAAAGATAATAACAATGAGTTTGAGTTTGAAGGAGCTCCTTCTTTTGAAGAAATAAGTTCTTGTGTTTAAAAAGTGGATGTTCTCTGCCCTGTTTCTTGGTTAGTTAAAGTCTGGATCAACCCAGGAAGGGTTATGGGGAGCTGCTGAGGTTCCCCATCTCCCCTGGATCCAGGAGTATTCAGACAATCTGACTTCTGGCACCTCCCAAACTCCTTGGGTACCGATCTTCCATATGTTGAGTTTGGAGGCTGGTCCTCCCACATGGATTGGAGCCTGCAGTAGCTGGAATGCCTGTGTTAGCAGCCTCCCTCCCTGTCAGTGAGGGAGCCAGGGTTCTCAGGTTAGTTGGTGCAATACATATCCCACTGCATGTGTGCCTTTGTGATTTTGTTGACTGTGGTTGATGCTCTTCAGGGAGTGCTATTTCAGTTTTCAGAGTCAGGGCACCCAGAGTGAGGTGATCTAAGGAAAGCCTGTAGAGCTTGCTTGTTCTTGTGGCTTTGATCAGGTGTGCTGGAATTGCTGTTGGCCAGTCCCCTTTGGTGCAGCCTCTTGCATTTAAATGTATGTCAAAGGCTCTCACTGAGAGTGAAGCTAGGGCTTTCTCTTTCCCAGTGTGCAGATGCAAGGCCTGTCAGGTATCTTCCACAGAGGCAGGGAAGCCTGGGGAATTGATACCAGGTTCCTTAAGGAGATCCAGTGTGGTGATGTGATGCCACAGAAATACTGACCCCCAGAATTCTTGTGGGTGTCCCCCGAACTCCAGACGCTAGCTGAGGTGATAATGTGTGAGGAGGCCAGGACTTCAGGGTGTGTTTGATCTTGGAATGTCTCAGAGATGCAAGAGAGGATGTTATATTCAAACCAGTAAAAATGGTGGAATCATAGTGGGGATGATCCCCATGGCTTTTTGTGTGGGATGAACTTGTGCAGCGTGATCCCGAACAAAGAAGACTATCTTAGGTCGGTAGTGGTGGAAGTGGGTTTTTGAAACCCTGGGACACTAGACTTGGGAATTAAGAATCCCAGGTGATGATTTTTCACTCATGCATTGTTTGCACTGCAGTGTTTTCAAGGCAGGCTTTGTGGCTGGGTTTTCCAAAGCATCCCAATGGTTTGGTTTTGGGAAGGCCTTGTTCTCAAACAAGCTGTGTGAGATGAAGTGCTGTGGGCATGTATTTCCTAGTGCTTTTCAATAAAAAATGGACAGCTAACTTCTGTAGGAGGTTTTGAGAACAGCTTTGTCTTCCCATGTGGCTGTAAGCTCAAAGAACACTTAATGTTCCTCACTGACACTTGTCCTTGCTGACCCAGCTCAATAATAATGGACATATGGGGGGTTTTTTTCCAAATCATACCTTTTTTTTTTTTTTTTAGAGATTGTTGGGGATCAGTAACATTGGTGCAAATGATCCTGCTTTGGTCAGTGAGTGTGACCCAGTGGTTTGTGTGAGAATTGAAAGGGCAGGGAGTGTAAATGCAGCAGTGATGTGATAAATGCTTTGATTCCTCTCTGAATGTACACCCCTTTCTACTGAAGCTGTAAACTTTGTGAAATGCTTTTGAGTAAGATTAATTTTTTTTCTTTAAGATGTTTTGTAAACTAATTTAAATTTTTATCTTAAAATTTAAATTTTTCGTTTACTGAAAGCTCAGTTTGAAACTAAAAGAGGTGACTGGTAAAGCCTAAGTAATAAATACTTCTAGCTCCCAGGATACAGATACTGTGTTAGAGATTGGAGCTATTAATTATGTAGATGTTAACTTGTCTGAGTGGAGTGAACAGTGGCACATTAAAAGCAGTAATAACTACTGTGGTATCTGTTTGTGTCAGCATTATCAAATTTTAATGTGAAATTTAATGTTTGACTTGAGAGACCTCCTGTGACTTGCAATTCTTACATAATGATGAATATTGATACTGTTTTGAAAATACGTCTCTTGATCCAAATTCTGTGAACTGGTTGAAAGTTCCTTTTAAGTGAAAAAAATAGCTTCATATATTTTTCAGATACAGGAACAGAGAATATGAGGAAAGCCTGAGCTGAGGTGGACTAAGGCACGAGTGAGAGACAGGGAAAATAGGAGGGGAGTATTGTTGAAGTTCTTTCCATGATGTGGCAGCTCTCTGCTGTGTGCCCACCACCAGCTCTCAGGTCTCTCATTTTCTTGTCCTCTGCCAACCCCTTTGAAGTCCCCACTGAGCCTGGCTCCCCTGAGCACAGGACCCCGAACCTCCGCTGTGAAAATCCCTGTGAAACTGGAAATAGATGTGTGCAGCTCAGCGTTGTGCTCTCTGGAGTATCTGGGAGGCAGTCAGTCACAGCGTGGAACTCTGGCTGGTTTGGAGTTATGAGTGGTGAAATTTGAGAAGCCTTTGTTGGTGGAACAATAGTGGAGGTACACTGGAAAGTGCTTCCAGGGGAACTTTGTGCCCCTCCCTCTCCTCTCCCCGCTCCCAGCCAGCTCCTAAAAGCAACGTTTAGTACAACTAGATTTGCATTTTACACTTAAAATTTTATGGGTCTTTGTGTTTCATCTCCCAGTTCGTGGCTGTTCCCTGTGTCTGTGCTGGCTGGGAGTTGCTGGGTGTTTGTTTTGTCCCTGGGTGCCAGGCAGGTGCTGTGCCAGCCCACGGAGAGATGTGCTGGTGCCTGGTGTTCTCTCCCTGGTGCTGCCTGGAGCCTGATGTTCATCTCCACTCCCTTGGTGGTCCACCTCTTGCTTTTCCTGGCAGTAGTCACCACGTGTGAGAAACACCCAGGTCTGCAGTCCTGGCCTGGCTTCTCAGGGTTAACTTTATTTAACTTTTATTTACAGTGCAAAGCCTCTGTGGTCCCTGACCGCTGCCTCTCAAAGTGCTGTCCTCCCACCTTGTTCTGCTGGTTGTCACTGGTTTTCATTGCTGTTTTTGTCTTTTTGTGAAGTGCAGTTGAATTTCAGAGTTTATTGGTATTACCTGCTTCCTTGTTTTCTGAGTTGCACTTTTCTTGTTAAGACCCTGGTGTGGGACAGAAAGCCATTTAAGTGCTGTGGGAAGGTGAAGTGGAGAATTGAGGTGGAAGGCTGGGGAGAGGAGGTTGTTGACTTAGCATAACCTCAGCCATCTCATGCAGGACTCCCTGCAGGGTCCTTAGGGGGCTCAGCAAAGTGATTTTATCAATTCCTTACCCCGAGTTGCTCCATTAACAGAGGGCCAAAATTCCTACCTTGGAGCCAGGCTGTTTGAATAACCCTTCAGATATGGGCAGGATACTTTTCTCCCTCAGTCATTCTTCTCTCCCTCTTAGCATGATTAGTGTTATGGTTATGAACTCTAAAACTCATGGCTCTATGGCAGTCAACCATCAGCATAAAAAAGTTGCAGAAGTGCTAAAATGGGTTTTTTCTCCTGTGCTAAAGCAGTTGGTTACTAAACCTGAATGATGTGATGTGTGTTGGTGGTGGGCAGCCCCGAGAGCCTGGTCAGAATGACCAGTGTGGGTCCCGCTCTGTACTCATGTTGGGCACCAACAGCCTGGAGAAGGAGGTTTTGTGAAGAAATATGTGAAGTGTTACCAACTTTAGTGTCTTCAATGCTGGTGATTTTTGAGAGAGCTCAGTGTTACTAAAAGCAAGAATAACAATTTCTAAGTTTTTAAATTGCATAGGCCTCTACAGTATGTTTAAATGTGTTGGAAGTGTTGATTGCAGTTTTGAAGGTGCTCCTGAGGTTGAGTCAGAAGCAGTCAGAGTCATGGTCTTCAAATCTGTTGTTAGTCATAGTAAAAAGCATCTTTTGGGATGACAGAATCTTTTAGGTATTAACAGAGACAGAGCAGAGCCGTGAGCATTGCTGTGAGAGGTGAGGAGCTGTGAATCACTGTAGGTCCTCATGCATTTCACCATGGCCATGAGTAATTACATCCCTGAAATTGTATCTTAAAGTGCTGAAGCATCCCCTTTTGAAAGATAGTTCTAGTTCTTTGTTTCTTCAGAGGCTGATTTGATGCTGCTTCTTAGACATTCTTCTGTTTGATGGATATTCAGGGAGAGAGCATTTTTATGCCGGACTATGGAATGAATCAGTTGCGTGTTATATTTGTCATTTTTCTCTCTTCAGGCATTTTGAATAATCTCTTGCTGGAGTGTACAGAGCCACTGCACTAACAATAGCTACCTTTACTCTTAATTTCTGATGTGCATCAAGCTGGTTAATTAATATGAATGGCTAAAACACTAACACAGGGTCCAAAGTTGACACTGGTTAGATGTCAGCCCAACCTTGATCCTTGGGACAGAGCATGTGGGTCCAGCATATGCATGTAGCTTACACATCTGTACATGGCATCCTGGCAGTCTGGATGGAGATTTTTGGAGGATAACAACCTCCATATTAAAGAGTCTGATTTCTAAAAGTCCAAACAACTCAGTAGTCCCAGTATTTTTTTGGAAGGCAGGGCACCGTCTAAATATCGCTTGGATGTCAGAGGTTTCTCCTGTTTATTTTAGACTTCTGAAAAGCAGGCAGGTGTCTGACTATAATGAAGGAATTTAACACTGGCCTCTAGTTTTCTTAAACTCTTGGCCTCTTTTTATTCTTTCTTTTTGAGCTTGCAGGCTCTGAGCAGAAATTCTCTCTTGGTAACTTAACCCTGAGCAAATATTTACATTCATGAGATTCTTGCTACTTCAGCAATCATTTTGGACTTTGAGGTTGGAACAGGGTAAAAGTTACTGTACCAAACCCTGGGGATGGGCAAGGAGCTGGGAAAGGAAGACCGAAGAAGCCTCCAAATATGGGCTTACCATGTTTGGTAGGAATCACCTGTTCAGTGTGATTATCACCCCACAGCCACTGCTGTATTCCAGGATGAGATGTACAGAGATACTGTGTTTCCTGCCACTGACCCTGTGCATCTCGTGATTTGAATTTCACCCGTGGCTTCAAAAGGCTGAATAAAAACGTTTGTGTAACAACTGACGTGAACAAAGCAGTAGAAGGGAAGACTGAGATAGAAAAGAAGGAAAAAGTAGTGAGTACAGTGCAAAAAACCTGACAGAGGCATAGGAAGAGATTTTGAAGAAGGAGGTGTTTTTAAAAGTCGAAATTTGTAAGAAATATGAAATTTGTGAAAGAGGAAACCTGTACAAAACACTTGTGGAGATTAAACTGAGATTACAGAAGAAGTAAGGGAAAGGTTCTCCAGGGTAATGAGCAAGGATATAAATAAGGTAAAGGAAGGAGTGATCTCCCTGCAAACCAGTGGACGAAAATACCACCAGATCTCAACTTCCCGTGGGTTTGGTTTTTTCCTTAGATTTTGCTGTTACAATCCAGCAGCATGCCCTGTGCTGGCTGCACTCCTTCTGGGACAGACGGGATGACAGTGAACTCTTTTCCCACACCTTTTGGGGCAGAAATAGGCAGGTTTCTCACGGCAGCTCTCGGCAGAGGCCGTGAACACTGATGGAGCTTCCTCTCCCCAGCCCACCTGTGCTGCATGTTTGGAGATATGTTTGGAGCCCCAGGATTTGGTGGTGGTCTGGCCCTTGGGCTGAGCACTGCAGCTCCGTGGTGCTGCCAGGAGCGCTGGGAGTGAGCGCCCGCGTGGGAGAGCTGGGCACATAACCCAGTGCAAACTGGGCATTGTATTCCCTCGTGACAGAAGAAGGGATTGTGCCCCCACAGGCAAAGCTGGGATGTTGGTTGACATGGTTGCACTGGAGCTGTGGCTGAACCTACAAAAAAGGTGATTAAGGTCCAGCCCCCAGGCCATAGCAATGCCCAGCTGCGTGTTGGAGCTCTTAAGGGTTTGCGGTGAAGTAGAGTATATGGGTTTTCTATTTAATTTTTTCTCCCCTTTTTTTCTCTCTGTTCTTTGAATATCTGCAAAGCCCTGGTCTGGGGGTGGATGAAGTTTGTCCAGAGGAAAATCTCAGCCATTCCAATTTCCTGTTGGAGCCAGGTGTGCCACCTCTGTGCATTGCTCCCACTGGCTGCTGGAGTTATTCACTCAAAGTGAAGTTTCCCATGGAGGAACAAACAGTGCTGCCTGCTGAGCTTTTCTAGGTCTGCTTTATTAATTGCAATTGGAATTCTTACAGGCTGTTTCTTGGCTGTAAAAATCCAGAGCCAAATAGCAAAGCTGGGGGGAGCAGTCCCCCCATAGTTATTATTATGCAGTTGAGAAATAAATTTCTTAAAACTTTTTTTCATCTGTAGCAAATACATGTCTTGCCCTGCCATTCTTAGTTTACTGATGGAGGTGCAGATGTTCACAGTTAGGGGAGAGTAAGATTTCCTCAAAATAGTAAAATCTAAAAAAAAAAATCCTGTTTCATCCATAGTGTCTGGAGTTTTTGGAATTGGGTCTGTGATTGGAGTTATGGTTGCTTGATTTTGATGGTTGTGCAGTCAAGAAAAGCATCTGTTCTGCATTCCAAGAAGCAACTTTTTTATTTACTTGAAAGGATAGTCTGGGTTTTTTTGGTTATTCCCAGACCATACAAGTCCCAAAAGTTATTTTAAAAACTGCTAATCCTCTTCTTAGGACAAAGAAACTGCCGAAGCGAATTTTAAGGGTAGGGGGCTGTTGTGTTACTCATCCATCTAGTCCAGGGCTCTGGCCACAGATAGTGAAAACCTTTGCAGCAAATGGTTATGGAATAGCTGGCACCAAGAGGTGGGTTTATTATTTCTTTTCTTCCCCTGCACTCAATTATTTAAAAATTGCATTGTGTCTTAAAGCAGGAGAGTTCATCAGCCCACAGAACTCATGACCTCCATGGAAACAGAAGTTTTCTTATGGCTGCTAACAGATTCAGGGTTGTTAGTACATATTATTAAAAAAAATAAATTTCTAGTTGTTCAGAAACTGTATACAGAGTGGTGCCACTGGTTTACTTGTATGTTTGAAGTGATAAAACATATTATGATAACACACCTGGGGGGGATGTTCCACCCCACTGCTCTGTGCCCAGGCAAAGTGTTGCATTTTGGATTTGAGCTGATTCTCCCAGAGCTGTGAGGAATTTGCAGGTGAGTTTTGTTGCTCCCTTTGCTCTCCTCCCTCCTTGTTGGAATAGGTTTCAAGCAGAACCAGTGTTGAGAATGGAGTGGAATCTCACTGAATGATTTTTGATCGTTCAAAGCAGAGCCTCCAAAGGGTGGAGCTTTGTTCTCTGATTGATGGAGGGTCAGAAACCCAGGAGGAGGAGGTGGTGCCTGTAATTTGGAAGTTTGGTCAAACCCTCTTAAACTTTGAGAGCACAGGTTTTGAACTTGTGTCATAGGTTTACTTGTTCTAAAAAAAAACCAAGGGGGAATTGTTCTTTTTTTTTTTTCTTTCACCTAAATTGTTTTAAAAGAAAGATGTTGAACGGGGGAGGGTGGTTTGCCTTGGGTGATTGACCCACACAAAAGAACTAACCAGCAGATCTACATTCTAAGCTGATGGCCCTCCAAAGACTGTGGGGAGGGCTGTTATTTTTTCTTTCTCCACACTTCCTCTATTGGAGCCTCTTAATTTCAGATTTACAGTTGCTTAGAGGGAGGAGTTTGGTCTTCCTCATAACTCATCCTCCTTAGCAAAACATTTCAGTCTCATTAAAATGAGACAACTTGAGTGTTTGATTTCTTCTGCAGCTGCTTTTGCACCTCCCTCGCTTAGGTTTCCCAACAAAAAGGTATCAGCTGCTGAGAGAGATTCCAAACTGGCCAAACACGTTAGATTATCCTGTCTCCTGTTTCCAGCTTCACTGGATGAACATCAAACTCCTTTTGAGTGCTGGTCACCTGTTTGTCCCACTGCAGGGTGACTGAGGAACCCTCATGTAACTCTCTTTATGGCTCAGCATCAACCTACCACTTACTTTTTCCCTTTCTCACTGTCCTTGGTCTCTCCTGTCTGCTGATGTCTTCCAGTTTTGTGAAACTTCCAGGATATTACTGATGACATCTCCTTCCAAGATGTGTTTCTGCTGTGATATCTGCTTGGCTGACAATCTGTAATAAAAGTTAATGAACCCTGGGTTACTGCAGCTCCAGCTGAACTTAGCCTTGATCTCGAGATCCTTCTGGGGACCAGATTGCAAAAATGCACATTTGTGCTTTCAGGCCTCTGAAACTTTTATGTTTTAAATCCAAACCCTTGAGATTTAGATAGGTGGTGTGTGTGGAGTTATGATAACTCTATAATTGTGCTGCTGTTTCCGCGATTTTTTTTAAATTTAATTTAATGTAATACCCCTGAAATTTATGTTCCTTTATGTTGCGACGGAAGAAGTGATCTTCTGTATTAAAACAGACTTTTGAGCCTGTAGGCCCTGGGTGTAGCTTGCAGAATTCTGTGTGTGGTGCTATGATAAGTAACAAAATCCATCATCATTGTCATTCCTTAGAACATCCCTGCAGCCCACAGGGAGTCCCACTGGCACCTACTGAGGAGGCACTTGGCACTAAAAACTGAATATTTTTTTTTTTATTTCACCGTGTAGTGGGGAAAAAAGGCTTCATTTAATATCTGTTTGATTAATAAATCAAATATTGATCTATTGAAATGCATTAAACGTGTACAAATGTCATGTGCCTTATTTTCTAAAAATACGTCAAAATCATCGTTTGCACCGCAGGCCTTAAAATACTTTTTTTTGTGGAATATAATTGTTTTTCCTTTTTAAAACGTTGGTTAGGCTTTTCAAATGGAACTCAGTTATAAAAGGGAAGCAGTTCAAATGTGGTTCTGTAACTTCTGTTTCGATTTGTTTATTTAAGACTTGAAAATCAAGTGGTGATTTTAAGGTTTTCTTAAGTTGATGCTGGTGACTGCAGTGGTGTGCCCTTGCTGAAAAGGCTTTAAAATCCAAATCCTTATTTTTCAGTCTGCTTTAGTGATGATGACTGCCATTTATTTCACTTAGAGTACGCAGAATGCTCTGGTTTTAGTTTTTCAAGAACTTTCCCTGCACTCAGCTGGCCTATTCAAAATGCTACGTAGAGTCTTCATTTCAGCTTTCTGGTATTGATTAAACTGTAGTGTCCAATTTTTTTTTCTCCTCCTTTTGAAATACATCTCACAACTGCAAGATTTGAGCCAGTTTGTTTAAACAAAAAAAAAAAACAAAACACAAAAACTGGAAGTCTGCACTTTTTCTACATTGTTATTTTTACGTTTATTTAATGCCAGTCGTGATAAAGGCTGATTTATGTAGGATTTGTAGCATAGCTCAGCTGTGGATTTCTACAGCAGCTTACAGATAGCTTTGAAGTGTTTATAGAAGTTAGATAATGGCAGCATTTGGTGCTGTTCCTCGGCTGAAATATGCAGCATATTCAGTAAAGATACTGCCATCTCTGGTCTCTTATTTGGAGTTGATTTAGGTGGGCCAGCATTGCTGCTCTCTCATCAGGCCCACTTATTCCATCTCTTCTCTGTGTAGTCCAAATACAAGGGCTAAAATCGAGTTAAATGCCTTTTCAGGTTTTGTTGACCACTAGTATTAAATCTAACATGGTTTTTGGTTTGGGTTTTGCCTTTAGGTTTGGATTTTTTTTTTTTAAAATGAATTGCTTTTTGAGAGAAATCAGGAGTATGGCTTCCTTCCTTCCAGCCTGTTTAACAGTGCAACAGTTGTGTTCTAAATATTTGGTCCAGACTGGCAGATCCACACTCCATCAGGCAGACTAACTGTTCCAGAAGGTTAATGCAAGCACAAGTTTCTTCCTTAACTTCTGTTGCACTGACCATGTAAAAAAAACTATTGGTGTTTAAATTTAAATAGTTTCCCTTTGCTACTCTCCCAAATTAGGAGCACTCCCTGAGCTCTTTCCTGCTAAGCCAACTTGCAGGTAAGACAGCACCTGCATCTTTGGGACTGGCTTTGTAAACTAGGCTGAGATCTGGCCAGGGTGGCTGAGGGTCTGCTGCCTGGGAAGATACAAAAATCTTTGTTACAAGTACTGTTTTGGGGGTGGATGTTTTGCTTTTTTTTTTTGGGTGCGTTTGGTTTTTAAGAAGACCTTCCAAAGTAACATATGCATTGTATACACACTGGAATAGCTTCATCCCAGTGGAGGCAAACAGCAGATCCTTGGCAGCATGAGCTCAGCTTTAGTTTGCCTTATATATTGGTGGATCCTTGGATGGATTTTCCAGGAGTTCAGTTGGGCTAACCCACTACTAAAAGTGGTCTTGCAATGTTTGTAAGCTTGGGTGCACCACAGTTTTATGCCATGTAGCCAGGGTTTTTGTAAAGTGACATGTTTTCTGTTCTTTGTACACTCATGCTTAGTTTTGTGGTGTCGTGGGCTGGACAATTGCCCAATTTAAGGTGCCCACTGAAACACTGCAGCACTAAGCAGACCCAGCACTGCAGAAGACAAAATACCTATCAGTGGCTTGTAAGGGAAGAAACCACTCTTCTGAGTCCTTTGGGGTTCAGTATATTCCTTTGCACTTAGATCCAGCTTTGTAAGAAAATAGATATTTATTTTATTTTCCTCAGATTTAGGTCATAAGTATGCTCAGAGAAATGAAAAAAATGTAGAGTTTCCTACAAATCATGTAAATTAGTGTTCTCTCCTCCAGATTCAAATGTTGGGTAATCCACAGATTATTTTTAAAAGTGTTTGAGGGTGCAGGTTGTAAAGTAATCTTAGTTTGAGATTTGGAGTGCCTAACAGTTAAGGACTGTCTTCAATATGTCAATATTTTTAGGAAAAAGCCCAGACTATAATAAATCGGTTTTCTATTATTGTTTCCACACTCTAATTACAGGCTTGATAGGAGATTTAATCTTTAGACAGCATGAAAGATTTTGATCCATAAGAGCAGGAAACGACAGGGAAAAATATTTATTGCCTATTACACCCATCTGTTCCAAAGCGAAAATAAAAGTAGGAACAAAGCTTTTTAAATTTTTTTCCCTTCATTTTCTCCTTTGTTAGATGGGGATGTGTTCATTACAGTGGAAGTTGGTTGAAGAGGTTCCTTTAGTGGTTCAGCTTGTGAAGAATATGGGTCCATCTAGAAAGACATGGTTTCTTTCAGTTTGGGAGATGAGGAAAAATTGCAGCAGTCAAAGGTAACTGTCCTTCTTGTGGCGAATATAAGATGTTTTATGATCAGTGACTCAGGTGGTTACATGAGAAGGGCAGTGGGAAAAGTGGGATACTGGATGCTGAAAAGTGGGGGGATTTGGGTTCTGCCAAAGAAAGGGGCTTTGCAGTGGTCCTGTTCTGTGGGGAATAGTCTAAACTGTTCTAAGCCGTTCTGGGGGTCCTGCAGGAACTCACAGTGGTCACATGGGTTGTCTTGGCATCTTATAATGGCTGATCAAGTCTGAGAGAAGGAAAACATTCTCTGCAGTTTCTGCAGCTGCTCACCAGTACTCCACTGGTGTTGCAGGAAACTCCTAATTGTTAATATTGTCAGGAATGCTTCCCCTGCCCCCTTCCAACATTGCAAGCCTGAGTTAATACTGTGCTGGCAGCCAGCAGTCTTGGCACCAACACTAAAGGCCAAACTAGAAAGATGTGTGTTTAAGGAATCTGTAAGATGTATGTCAGGAGAAGATTCCTTTAGCTGGGAGCTGGTGCCATGGTGGAGCTACAGCTTTTTGTACTGAATAAACTGGCATTTGACTGAGTCCTCAGAAGACCACAGATCTCCTCCACTGGAAAAAGTGGGTGTTGTAGGAAACTCTAGATACAGCCCTGCTAATTCTTGTAAATCTCTCAGCTTCTTTCCATGCCCCTAAACACAGGGTTTGCAATCCCTAATGGGGGATGAGGACACCACATTGAAGTGGCTTTCCTTGGCACTGTGGGAAGACATTCCTTTGCCTTGAGCCATAACCCTGCAGTTCGTAGGGGAGGGCTCCTCTTATCATATATGCAGAGTTTGGAGCTTTTTATCCTTCTAGGACTAATAGCAAGACCATATCTTTCTTCACTTTGGAGCACCAGGGGTAAATCCATGGCTATTTATTTACTTATGGTGTGCTGATGATATGCCCAGTGGTACACTGATTTTTTTTTTTTTTTTGGCAACTGTTTTAACCTCTTTAGTTACTTAAATTATTTTTAGATTTCACCCAAAACAACTAGGCATGGAACTAGGAGGTTACTGGGAGGTAAGGTGCTGCTCTGTTGTTTTGGCTTTCTCTGCAGTTAAGCAGACCACATTTTGCACTTGGTTGCTTGGCAGTTTTTAATCAGGAGAATCAGAAACTTGTCCTGTTTCAAGTACTGACTTTCACTGGATAATTGAAGCAACTGAACCTTTAGATGTCAGTATACAGTGCTTGCACTTTAGTGAGCCTGTAAAAAAGAGGATTAGCTTATCTGAACTAACTGGAAAACCCTGCTGGACTTGGGAAGTTCAGTTTTAGGGCTGTGACTTGGGATGCAGAGGCGAGCAGTCCCTTACACACCTTTTTTCCAGTGGGTGCTGCCTGCTGGAAATCCCTGCTGAGAAGTTTGTTCTCACCTCCTCCTGGATAGCCTGCACTTCGTGGTTGCCTTCTCTCTTGTGTCAGGTTTGAGGGGAGACTGGATTTGGCTTGTAAGGCAGGAGTATAAGCAGTTCTCGGCGTAATTTTGTTTCTGATTCAGGAGTGGGAAGCAGTTCTAGTTGGTATTGTCCTGGTTAGGATGCATCCTTAGTTTTAATGTTTAGCAGTAGGTTTTGCTTAGCTAAAACATTTACTTGGAGGTTAAAAATACCAAAGAAAGCAAAAATAGCTTATGTTGGCTTTGTCTACATCAACAATAACTGCAGCCTATAGAAGTGGATCTATGGAAGGAAGGTGGTGCTGAGGACCACCATCTGCCCAGGGTGTGTGTCTGAAGGGCTTTTACATGAGGTCAGCTCTAGGAAGGCACTGCAGACCACATGCCTGTCAGCTGCTGTTGTGAGCTTGATGCACTCCCTCAGTGCCTCTCCTCATTGCATTTCCTCTGAAGGGAGCACAGGTCATGCTTCAAGACTGTGCTGAGCTACAAACCAAAACCCAGTAGCGTGAGGCGAGTTGGGACACAGCTTTATAAGAGCTCTCTGGTCAGAGCTAACACGGGGATGGTGACACATCCACTGTCAGCCCCTGGAAAGCTGCTCAGTGGGCTTGGACAGCTTCTTGGTAGGGCTCTGCCCCAGGGCTCAAACTGAGCCTTGGCCACTCCTCTCTGTCCACAGCTTTGATCTCACACAGGAAAGACAGCGAATTGATTTTGTATCTTTAAGGGGTACTTTGCTCATCAAGTTGCCTTTGGATTAATGACAGAGTTGATGGAGTCTGACTTCATAACCCAGAACGGCTCAGTCTGACTGACACGGAGCAGCCACGGGGCCCCTGTGTGACCACCTGCATGGGCTGAGCACCATCCTGCTTAGCCCTCAGGGCAGGATGGGGGGCACTCCTCTGAGAGCAGAGGCTGCAGTGGGAGGATCTGCACCATCTACCCCCGCTGTGGCTGATGCCTCCTCACGGAGGGAGCTTTGAAGGGACAGGATGCAGGGTGGACCTCAGGCTGCAGGCAGTGCCTGGACCCTCCTCCTTGGGCAGGGATGGGCAGCAGAGCTGCCTGCAAAGAGTGTGTCCAGGTGGAGAACGACCTGCAGCAGGTGGCTGAGCTGCAGGAGGCTCTGAGGAGGTAGTGTAACACTAGGGAGGCCGAGGAGGAGTTCAGCAGCTGCTTCCAAGTGCAGTTTTCAGTGGACACGCAGCTCTCAGCCAAACAGGCAAAATCTGCCCCCCACACAGAGCACACCAGGGCAATAATGCAGAAGGATGGCAGCTTCAACAGCAAGGACCTGCAGGAGGAAGAGCCTTCCCCCAGAGCCTGAGGGGGGCCCTTGCAGAACCACTGGAAAGACCCATCCATCAGGAGAGATGCTGGAGCTGAGCGAGGCAGTCCTGTCTACTCCCCATGTCACTGACAGTCTCTGCTGGCGTTGCATGTGGGCACCACTGACATAGCCAGGAGCAGTCTGAGGAGTATCAAGAAGGATTGCAGAGCCCTGGGAGTGGTGGTAGGGGACTCTGAAGCACAGGTAGCTTTTTCATCATTCCTCCCAGTCAGGTTTGAAAGGACCATTTGAATCTGGCGGTTCAACAAATGGTCATGGGACTGGTTCCCTTCCAGCCAAGGGTTCAGCTGCTTAGACCATGGGCCTTGCTTTGGCAACCTGGTCTGCTGGGGGCAGGTGGGGTCCAGCTGTCAGGGAAGGGGAAGAGCATCTTTGCTCATAGCCTTGCCAAGCTCGTGAAGAGAGCTTTGAACTAAGGCAGGGGAACGTCGATCCATCCCACTTCTGCTGGTTTGATGCCAGTACCAGCAAGAGAAGCCCAGAGCCTGCAGAGGGATCACAGGTCAGCAGGAGAGCACCTGAAGGACAGCACAAAGGAATTGCAGCCACTCCAGCCAGTACATTGACTTCACTGGGGCCCAGTTTAAATTCCTCTATGCAAATGAATGCAGCATGGGGAAGGAATAAACAAGAGGAGTGAAAAGCGAGCACACAGCTGCAGTTCTGTGACCCTATGGCTGGGGCACCTCTGCTCTGGAGACAGGCTGAGACAGGTGGGGTTGTTCAGCCTAGAGAAGAGAAGATTCTGGGGAGACCTCAGAGCCCCTTCCAGGGCCTAAAGGGGCTCCAAGAGAGCTGGAGAGGGACTTGGGACAAGGGCCTGGAGGGACAGGACAAGGGGGAATGGCTTCCCACTGCCAGAGGGCAGGGTTAGATGGGATATTGGGAAGGAATTCTTGGCTGTGAGGGTGGTGAGGCTCTGGCACAGGTTGCCCAGAGAAGCTGTGGCTGCTCCATCCCTGCAAGTGTTCAAGGCCAGGCTGGACAGGGCTTGGAGCAACCTGGGATGGTGGAAGGTCTCGGTGTCTCCGTTGGGAACATCTCACTGAAATGGGATGATCTGTGAGGTCCCTTCCAGATGAAACCACTCTAGGACCTTAACAAAGAGAGCCATGCTGTGGGGCTGAGCTGCCTTCTCTGGCAATTGGCTTTTGCTGTGGTTTCAAACAGCTAAAACTCACTTTAGTGCCATCAGTGGCCATGACCCTTCACAATAAGGGATGAAATCACTTGACAGGCCAGGAAGATGCTGATGATTTTTCTACTTTGTAAGTTGATTAACACTCTTCTTCCTAAAAAACTGGAGTGTTTCCCAAAGGTATGTGCCCCATGGTTTACTTATTAAGATTGCTAAATAATGTATTTCAAAATTAATGTCTTTAAAGGAATACATTTTTGGAGGGGGAGTTACTTTTAGAATTGAAGCATTAAAACTGATAGAAATCAATCTTCTTCTTGTGATCCCGGCAAAGTCTTCTCTTTTATTTATTTAATTTTTATTTTCTCTGCAGCTTTGTTAGGAGTTTGTTGTAACCTGTCTTCTTGGCTCAGTCTCTTCTCTTTAGTGATAAGAAAAGAGATGTTTGTTCTTTAAAATCATGATGTCAGAGCTGATTAATGTTGGTTGAGAGAGGAGCCTGGGATGTGTGTTGCAAACGCACAGTAAGAAATAGGAAGTTTGATTTCTAGTTAAACCTTTGCTCTTTTATTTAAAGCTTTGTTGTGTTTTTACTGGCCTTGATTAAGGCATCTGATTATTTTATTATTTATCATTTTCTTCATCAGGGAAAACAGCTTGACATGTCACCCAGGATGACTGTTTTCCTTTAAAGCTTCAGTTCCAGATTCAGGAAGTTACTTATGGATCTCAGATTAAATTAACAAAAAAAAGATAAAAATTGACTGAGTGTTTTTGATGTCTTTGCTGGAGACATACAGCTTTTTAGTAGCTTTCATAATGCTTTCTTGTAGCTTTTGGACAGAAAGTCATAAAAAGCTTGTGTTTCCCAAGTTTCAGTGAGGTAAATCCATCAAATCCCTGGATGTGTTATGAGAGTCTTATGGCTGATCCTCTTCTAAACACCTGCGTCTGAAAGAGGTTTGTGCTTCTATTGTTTGCATCTCTGAGGCTGTAGGTAAATATTGTCTCTACTTAGTTTGTTTATTTCTTCTTCCCAAGTGAAATTTGCTCTGAGAGGTTCTTCGGTGCAGTTCTCTGTCAATCCACCAGATGACACTTGATGCTTAAGGATAAAAAGATGAGTGGTCCTGCATAAAAAAAAAAAAAAATATCTGTATTCTGGTGTTGATTTAGAAAAAAATTCAGAACACCTTGTTTCCAAAATGTTTTCATATTGTACTTGTAAAATTGAAGGGGCGTGTACGGAAAATGTTTATATATCCTCTACCTGGGCTTTTTGCATGTCCCATAAGCAAAAACTAAATGAGGGAAGACTTTTTTTCTAAAGGCTTTGAACAAAACTGTGCAACAGGTTAAATCACAGTCATTCTCACAACTCTGATGAATTGTTGTTAGAAATGATGCTCCCCATCCCTGGAAGTGTCCGAGGCCAGGTTGGACGGGGCTGCCCATGACAGGGTTGGAACAAGATGAGCTTCAAGGTCCCATCCATGATTCTATATTGCTATTGAATGAGAGGTTATGGTGAGAGCAGAGACCTCTCAGAAGGGTGTGTTCTTACCCTGTTAAATTCCCCAGGAGGGGTGTGGTTTTGTGATCCATTTGTGTGGTGGAGCCCTGTTGCCTTCGCAGGTTTTACCACAATATTGACTGCAATTACAAATATGTAAATGGTTTGGACACAGATTTGTCAAAGCAAAGTGTTTCCTTGAACACACCCCCATCCATGATGGAAAGCCAAGTGAAGGTGATTGTGTTTTGTCTCAGTGTGGAGCTGAACTCCCTGTACAGCCGTGGTGTGATAAGGTAGAGGGTTAATATTCAGTGTTAGCACACATCTTCTGTGTGTGTTTTGGTGAGTAGAGGAGACAAAAGAGCCAGAAATTTTTGCTGTAGCAATATTTCTTAAGGCAGTAAAATAATATGTTGCAAAGGGTTCTGGGTGATATTTTTATTAACCTGGACTCAGGCCATCAGATACCAAATTTGGAGTGAGCACCAGGAGGCTCACGAGCGATGAGAGAAATGGGGCTCAGGTCGTGGAGGCACAGACCTCCTCAGTCCTGTGCCTGTACCTGGACCCACTTCAGCAACACCTCTGTGCACCTGCACCAGCTTCTCACTGCTGTTCATCCTAAGAAGCAACTCCTAATTAGAGAGCAGGAACCAGAGATAGGTTGTGTTTAGCTGTTCTAGTTCAAACTGTGTGGTATTTAGGAGGTTTATAGATGTGTGAAAAGGGTTGGTGGCTGGTTTGTGAGTAAAAGGCATAATTTTCTGTGAAATAATCCACCTCCTGATAAATAACTTAATTTGTTGCAGCTTTTGCTCTCTTCATGTCTTTTTCTTTACTCTCTGCTGAGCCTATAGCCAAAGTACTGTGTTTTTTGAATGGTTGGGAAATACCAAAATGTGGCACCTGACATAATTCCCCAAAACTCAGCATGCAAGGTGCAGGCAAGAGGGGGGTGGCAGCACCCATGGAGGTCTCTGCAGACCCACCAGGCACTCAGAGCTGTGTCTTGCTCTTTGAAATGACCTTTTCTGATGAGCAGTAAAGTCTGAAGAAACTGGACTGTTATGGGAAAATTTTGAAATCTCAAACTCAATGCTAGTATTTTTGCTTGTTTTATTTTTAGTAGAAATTATTAAAAAACCCCACAACCTGATAAATACTGTGTCTATTGTAATGCAATGTAACCTACTACTCTGGGTGACAAGTAATAGACAAAAAAATCTGCAGAACAGGAATAAAGGAGAGTGATATTTCTTGCCTGGGAATCATCTGCTTAGAGATGTGTGTGTGTATCTCACAGATCTATAATGATATAATGAGAGAGTTCCCCTGATAAAACACTGACATGATCAGCCAGTGACATTGTAATTTATTTGTTGGCAAGTCCACCTGTGTTTCAAATCTGTCTTAACATTGGGAAAACTGTGGATGGGTCAAGATGTGCTACAAGAGAGACTGTCAGGGTACCTTCCTTTAGATGAGAGGTGGACAGTCCTAAAGGCAGAATGGAAAGCTGTTAAACATCTGGAGGAATATTAAACTTTGTGTTTGGAGGGCTAACAAAATGGAAATCAATAGCTGGTACCTTTAGAGTTTAAAACCTGAGTTTCCCTTTGTCTTTTATCTTGTGCCCAGACTAGAAACACATCCTGACCTCTCTTTCACTTAGCCCATGTCTCACACCTGGGTGATACATTAAAAGAGAGGAATTCTCCATCTGATGGCACAAAAGCCAAGCTGGGATGAAATAGTTTACAGGCCATGGTATGCATTTGTTATGTTCCTTGCTGCTCTCCATCTTTCCTTTCCATCTGTTCCTCAAATACTTTATTTTTCACTTTCACTCTTCCCCCTCCTTTTCTGATAATGTTCATGGTCAACTCCTTTGTTCCTCTTCAGTTTTGTCTCAAAACCCCATAGAAGAATTATACTGAAAACACAAAGCAGTAATTCTGAGACAAATGGAGCTTTTAAACTGTGCGTTCAAAGGGGTTTGAAATTAAACGAGGGGAGTTTATGCATCCCTAATTAGAGGCAAAGCTAAGTGAGCATGACAGGATTTATTGATGATAAACCTCAGTCCTGTTTAAACATCTGTTGAAGCTCAACTTAATAAATGACAGGAGATTATTGCTGCCTCAGATGCAGTTCCTGGGTGTCTGTGGGGCTCTGGAGGAGCTGCACTGGAGTGTTTTTGTGGGACCAGTCCCAGCAGTCCTGGGGCTCTCTCTACTGTCTGAGGTTTGCTGCAAGAGTCCAGATAGTCCCTCGTTCTCCTTAAAATCAACCTGTTTCATTACCAAAAAAAAAAAAAAAAGATTCAAAATCTTCTCAAGGTGTACTACTGAAGGGGGCAAAAGCTGCATAAAACTTAATTATTTTCTGTTGGATTCAAGAGGATCCAAGCAGGTCCTGAAGGCCGGCAGAAGGCTGCAGCGTTCCAAGAGCAGCAAAGGACTTCCCTGAGTGTGAACTTGAAATTACTTGTGTGGAAAATCGCGTTTTACAGGTTGAGGGAGAGTGGAGCAGGACACCAGTCACGAGGTGGTTCCGTGCAGTTCTGGTTTAGTGCTGTTGGCATTAACCTGAGGGCATGGGTGGTTTGTTTGACTCTACAGCACACACACGTTTTCTCACTGTGGGGAAACCTGGGGCTTCTGCCTTTTCTGGCTTCACTTGTGCCCTGCTTTTTTGCCTCTTGTCCAACAGGTCCAAGTTTTGCTTTGTTTTGTAACCAGTACTGTAGTTTTCCACCTTGTCCATACAGACATCCTCTTTTTTTTTCATATTCATTTAACAATATGAAAAGATACTTCCTTGAGAAAATGTTGTGGTTTTTTTAAGCCAAGACTGCATTGCCAAATATTTGTCTAAAGGATGTCATTAGTATGGACAGAACAAATGATAACCAGCCCAAATCCAAACCTCTTGGCAGCAAACTACAACAAAGAGCTCTTTGGACTGTCTTGTGCTAAACATTTAAACCCGTGTGAGAGGCTGTGCTTAAAAGAACAACACTCAGAACAGAAGTCCTGGGTGCCATAAAACAGGCAAATTCGTGCAAGACAAGCGCCTTGTAACCTTGTTCCTCAAGCCAGGATGTAGTTTTGTGGCTATTTCAAAAATAAAAGAACAAAAGTAAATCCTTCTCCTGCAAGTTTTGAACTTGTTCTGTGTCCAGAGCAGCTCAGGCCAGGCTCTAGTCACAGAGAATTGTTGTGCTCAGTGCCCAGAACAGCAGCTGGCAAAAATCAGAGAATTCAGTCTCTTGATTTGTATTTCTTTGTCTGAGTCCCTTCAGTAAAAACTTGCAAAATCTCAGCTGGAAGGAGTTTGAATTTCTGTAATTGATATATTATTTCATGTCAATGGAAATGTTACTTCATGAAATGCTTCGGGATTTTTTTGGCGTTTCTTTTTAAACACCTTTTGTATAATAAGATTATTATTAAGCCTAATTAATTATGATTGAACACATTACAGAATCCAGGATGAAGGCTTTAAAAGCTACAGGCTTGACTTGATTTTAATTTTGCAGATCTTTGTACAGGCACTGATTTTTGATCAATGCAATACGGAAATTAATAGGATTTTGTTAATTTTTTTTTTTTAATTTGTGTCTATGCAGTTTCAACATTTCTCTTGGTGTGGAGCAAGATTTGCTGTGCCAGGCAAGTGTGCTGCTGCTGGTTCCTGGCAAGGAAACTGGAGCATTTTTACCTCTTAATCCTGGTAGAGAAATGAGCAATTGAGTGAATTATAACCTTTCTCTTTACAGCAAAGGATAAATTAAAGGGAAAAAGTAAAAGAAAAGACTTCTGCTTTGTTTTTCATGAGAGCATACATACATACAGCTAATTGCAAAAGCTTGGGATAAAGCCTTGAATGTAAAAGCTTTTTTCATAAATCAGAAGTACAGCCATAGCCCATATGAAAATTGCAGATATAATCACGGGCTCTTTGTTACTGTGCAAATTTCCACAGACTAATTTTTTTCTTAACACAAGTTTGGTGTTTCTGAATTAATTTGAAAACAGAGCAAGAGAAAGCAGAAGACCTCTGGGTGTTTAGGTAGAGGACAGCAGTGTAGTGTTGTGCCTGCCCCAGTGGAGATGCTGAACTGAGCCCAGGCCCAGCCTCCTTTTGTTCCCCTGTGCTGGGCACTGGTGAGGCTGCATCTCAAATCCTGGGCTCAGTTTTGGGCCCCTTACAACAAGAAAGACCTTGAGGTGCTGGCACATGTCCAGAGAAGGGAACAGAGCTGGGAAGGGTCTGGAGCACCAGGAGCAGCTGAGGGAGCTGGGGGGCACAGCCTGGGGCAAAGGAGGCTCAGGGGGACAGGAGCGTGGAGCTGGGGGGGGTCAAGCTCTACTCCCAGGGAACAAGGGACTGGAGCAGAGGAAACAGCCTCAAGTTGCCCCAGGGAAGGTTTAGATTTGATATCAGGGAAATTTTCTTCACCTAAAGGGTGGTCAGGCATTGGAAGGAGCTGCCCAGGGAGGTGGTGGAATCCCCACCCCCTGGAAGTGTTCAAAAAATATTGATGTGGCACTTGAGGACGTAGTTTAGAGGTGCTGGGTTGATGGTTTGGACTTGATCTTAGAGGTCTTTTCCAACCTTAACAATTCCATGATTCTGTTGCAGGGTTCTGTCACCTTTAGTCATGAAGAATAGGCGTTAGTTCAATGAAACCTTCCAATTTTTTTGGCTAAGACTGCTGTATTATGGGATTTGGATGGGAATTGGCCCTTTTTTAGGGCATCCCATATTTACACGTAGATCCTTATAAAGATATGGTTTCTGTTCTGGATAATATTACTTTGATAAAAATCTCTGTGTGAGCCCACCTGCCTCTTTCTATGTGCCAGTGGATACCTTTAAAAGCAATTTTTAATGGAGTTGTGAAACTCAGTCCAAAGCTCTTCTACTTGTGGAAGACAAGCCCTTTCAGCTGTTAAACCTGGTATGGCAGCAGTGGATGACCCTGCTTCAGTGTGGCATGAAGAGAAACACGTCCTTTGAAAGACTTGAAGTTTTGCTTGGAAGCACCGATTTAAATCTGATTTCTTTGCAAGTACACTTACTGCTCAGTGCAGCTGAATCCAAAAGGGATAACACTGTGTTCTTTTTACTACTTCTTGCATGAAATGCTATTGTGGTAGTAACTTCTCTGCACGGTGTCTGTCTCTGTGTGCTCCTTCACTTTTGTTTTTTCCTGCAGAATTGCATATTCTGTTTGTGTTGGGCTGTGACTAATGTAGCCAGTGATGTTCTGCCAGTGTTCTAGCAGGGGATTCCCACAAGAATTCCCCTGCCTCTCCTGTGTGCCAGCAAGGAGTTGTGTGCACCAAGAACACATGCACTTGAGTTATGTATTTTGTGGACTGGGATAACAAAGGCTCATATTTGCTTCCTTTTGTCTGAAAGGATGCAACCAGCTCACTAACTGGTGCTGGAGGGGGGTTAGCCCTGTCCCAGGAGCTGGGAAGGACTGGACAGGAGTCCCTGCTACAGTTCTGTTCCCGCTGTGAAACCTTGGCAACACTTTCCTCCCCCCCCTTCTTTCATTTTCAAGCATACTTTGTTTGAACTGTGAACAAAGCCTGTTTTTAGTAAGTATTTGTACAGTGCCTATCTCTCTGAGCCCTGCTTTCCTTTGGGATCGTTGGGTGCTTTTGTAGGAATAATAAAATTAAAACTGGACACCACTCCAACAAGCTGCTATCAAAGTGCTCTCACCAAGAGCAGGCGCTGCTGTTCCACATCCCAGAGCTTCCAAAAAACATGTGAGATCCACAGAAATGTAGGTGGCCAGTTAGCTGCATCATATGTGTACAGATATCCAGCTAATAGCAGAGATTCCTTTTCCTCACTGATGATTTCAGAACGTTCCAGAGCTGAGGACAATGTGCTGCCCCTGTGCACTGTCTGCTGTGGCAGCAGTGACAGGAGTTTTGGGAAGAAAACTTCACTGATATGTTATTTGTGAGTACATTTTTATTCCTACTGCTCTGAAAGAGATGATGCATAAAATTAACCCTGAACAATTACTATAACAGCAGCAAAGTGCCTCTTTGTAAGTTTGAAGTTATTAAAGGGAGTGATTGTCAAGGTGTACATATACATATATATGTATAATGTATGGATCCATGTATATATGTATTAAAAATTAAGGATTATATATAAAAATTCAAAAAGAATTGGCCTGGCTCATGCTCTTGCTAAAGCTGTGCTGTGTTATGCACCATTCAAAGCACACAACTGTGGTTCCCCTCACACAAAGGCTATCTTTGTTTTTTGGGTGAAGTCATAGTCTATTTTAAAACTCTGTGTTTTAATAATGAAGTTCCCTGGAAACCAGAGGAAATGAGACCATGAGGTTTTGTCCTGATAAAAACCAAACTGGAAATTGCAAAGTCAACTGTGAATAAATGTGCACGTCATAGTTTATGGTTTCAGCTTTCCAGTTTTATTCCTCTTTTCTAGATGTTTCAGAAGAAATTACGAAGCTCCCCTCGGTGACCTCACAGAAATACGTTCTGCTTGCTTTCAGAGCATTTTCTGACAGTGGAGATAAAATGAGAGTGGGGAAAAAGGCACTTCACACCTTTCATATTTGTTTCTGATAGATGTCATTGAATTGAAGTTCCCGAGCTCCTCGTGCTCCCCTCTGTTCCTCACTGCATGCCAGCTCTGCTCTGGATTTTCTCCTGATGTGGTTCCAGAGTGCTCTGGGGACACTCAGCCTGAGGCTGAAAGCCTCTCACAAGTGTTTGTGCTTAAAGGATGGTCAGCACTGCCTGTCTGTTGTTGGTGATGGTAATAGTAATAATAACCTATTATTAGTACAGTAAAATTTATATACTTACTGGAAATGTGGTATGAAATATCTGGATCAAAGATCTCTAAAGACCCATTCATCTGGTTTTATTGAGGAATATTTTATTTTGTTTTAGTAGAAAAACTACCCAGCTAAACTAGATGAAGTTATTTGGGTGTTTAATCTTCTTCTGACACCAGTGATTTAAACCTCTCTTTTTTTACTGCAGGATCTTAAGGGGGAGATTATCAAATAAGTTGCAGAAATTTGTATGACCAGGGCAAATTTTTCTGTTTAGTGTGTTTAAGCTTAAAAAAGCAAAGATGCTGAGCTCTGAAAGGAATGTATTTTGGCAGCAGAGGTGACTGACAGCAAAGTTATTTCCATTTTCTCAACAGTTACTTGGTTCTCATAAGTTTCTCTTGCAACTGAACAGTGATAAAACCCCCTTTGCTGGTTTAATGCCACCAAGGAAACACTATGTGTTTTAAAGGTGCAATGCCTCTGTAGTGATTAGAGATGCAGGAGGAAACAACAATTGATAAATACTTTTTTAACTGCCATTCTAAAGCAGCAGTAGGGTAGCACCTTTAAGCCTTGTCAGTGTATATGAGGAATTTTCCTGCTGCTACAGGAGAAGGAAATGCTGGACATTGGCAGATATGGGGCTTAAAATGTTGAAAACTTAAGGAGAATTGTGAAAAGTCATCTTTAAAAAACCACTCTTGGTTTCCTTTTCAGGTGGCTTGGATTTAGGTTGAAATATGTGGAAAACCCGTGTGGCTCACAAAAGCACCCTGAGTTTTCTGTCTGCCCACACAGCCAGCTCTGCACGAGAGAAAATGGTAAAAATACATATTGCAAACCACAGAGTGTCCCCAGATGTACCAGGTTCCTCTATAAGTCTCCATTTCCAAAGGCTAGTGTACCATTTCACCTTTAGTGGTGTTATTTGGGGACCAGATAACATGGTGTGCTTGTGCAGTTTTCACACAGATTAGCAGTTGTAGGGTTTTTTTTTTGGTTGGTTATTTAAAGTTATTACACAATTCAAAAAGCAAGGCTCTTTTGCTTGTGCCTTTATGGCTTGAGTGATTTATTGCATCTTCTGAGGGTTTGGTTGTGGTTTTATTTTTTTTTTATTTTTGGTGCATGCAGCTACTGATAGTATGAAGGTACAGCAGTGCAAGTGTCTGCATCAGATATCAGTGTTGCAGGTGGGCAAGCTGACTTCTTTCCTTTGTTTCACTGGCAGCTTAATGTAGTTGTCACAGCATTAAAGGGTAAACAAATAACAGGTTCCCTGTTTTCTGGGTACATGATTTGAAGTGTTAGTTTATCCTTAACAATGGCCTCTTTTTTTTTTTTTTTTTAAATTATCTCTCTGTTCTTCCAATGAGAGGTTATCAGTCATCGAAAAGATACCAGCAAGCACGGGATTAACTCTTCATTTCTTTGCATGTGCACAATTTTGATAAAAAGCTTCAAGAAGATTACAGGAGGATCACACAGTAAGAAATAGCTAGTCACTTGCCAGTTTGTTCCGTTTATTATTTTGCAATGAAAGACTAAAGTCTGTTTTTCCCCCTCAGCTCTGCACATGTGATACCTTGCCTTGTTACTAGGAGACGAGGTATGATGTGTATCGTGTATATTCCTCTCCTGGAGGAGTTTTAGCCACGTAATCACAGGAATGTTGGCTGGTCAGTCTATTGCTATTTAGCTTTTAGAAAGTCTAAAATCAGTGATGCTTTTTTGTTTGTCCAGGGAGGCTTTGAAGAAATCTCCTGGCTGCCCTTCCCAGCCATGCGTGTTTATGTGTGATTTTTGCATACGTATAAAAAAAAAAGGATTTTTTGATTTTTGATAATCAGTATATGTTCTCCCTGAAATTTCTTGGCCTTCTGCTCTGCCTCAGTGTTTACCTTTGTCTCTCCCTGGCAGCTGCCTTTTCAAGAAAAGAATAATCCATCTGAGCTGCTCCCATGTGAGTTCTCCTGGTCTTGTTGAGCTTCCTTGCTAGTCGATGGTGTGGCTTTTAATCTGGTTTCCTGAGGAAGTGGGGTTTATGCATTGTGCTCTGTCCCTCCTCGCTCCTCAGGGTCATTTCAGAGCAGGTTGAGAAAAGGGATAAAGAGCTCCAGAATAATTTTCTTTTCTTCTTTTTCCTTCCTGTTTTCCCAAAAAAGCATCAGGATGGCAGCTGCCAGCTGGACAGTGGACACTGCACTGGTCAGTGCTTGCTGCTGCTGGGAGAGGGGCACAGTGGAAAGCTGGCATGGTGTGAGGGGATATGGCCAGAAACATGTAAGACCAGGTCAGGTGAGCCCTGCAGAGCTGCTCCGTGGCTTTTGGCTGCAGCAGGATTGAGCTGCTCTGGTTTCTGGCTGTTGGGATTTTTAAGCCCTTTCAGCCCTTCCCCAGTGCTTGTTTGTAGCAGTTGCTGCTTTGTGGTGCTTTGCTGTCTTTGCATTGGAAGATTTAATTCTGCTCTTCCTTGAGTTTGTGTAGGAATTGAGGTTTTGCTGTGAGTGAAACTTTCTGTGGGTGGTTATAAAGATGTGATGGTGAGGGCACCTGGAGGAGCCTGGGAAAGCAAGGAGAATCCCTCTGTGTGATCTGGGTTCCTTGTGATCAGCAAAACCAATTTTTACTGTGGTATCATAAGATCAGACTTGTGTTTTATTTGTATTAGAGTTTTTGATTTGTGGGCTAGTAAAGAAATGTTGAAATTGTATTTGGCTGGGGAGGAAAACAGGTAGAAGTGTATGGGCTGGGCTGTTTGCTTTCTGCTTTGCAGGGAGATGGACCTTCCCTCTGGGGTTTTTCCACTCATGGACCAGGAGTGTGTTTTCCATATGTGTAACTGTAATATTACTTCATCTTCCTGCTGTGAGATGATGATGTAAAAAACGTGTTTTCATAATTTTGTCAGCTCAGATTAGAGCAGAAGTTGCTGCAGTGAGAGAGAAGTCAGGAGGGGACCTGGTTTAGGATATTTCTCCCACCAGTTCTCCCCTGGCCCCACATGGGTAGGAGATATCAGCCACTTCTGTCGGGGCACTGGGATTGGTTTAACAACAGGCTGATCCTCCTTATGAAGCCTTCCTGAAACTAGTCAGCCTTGCAACAGGTTCCACTTTGTCAACCAAGTTTTAATTGCAACTGAGCAGTAATTCCCATCTGTGCAAATTCCAGTATGTAAATAAAGTTTCTTCAGCTCCTCTTTGGGGGGCTCTTACACCGTGATTATTTCAACCAGCGTCCCCCCAACATCTTGGGGGAAGTTTCACGCCTTTCAACTCAGTGAAATTTGGTGAAAATGAAAGTAACTGCGGGTGAAATTAGAGTAGTAATAGTAAAGCACATTTTCTTCTCCTGGAGCAGAGTCCCACGCAGCCTGGCTTTAGAGAATCTCCACCGAGTAGCAGCAGTTGCCATCAGAGAAGCCCCCTCCCCTTCCCACATTTATTTCCATGGTAACCCGGGAAAGGCATTCTGCAGCCTCAAAACTACTTTTGCTCTTTCATCATGCAAGCTGGCATTGTCAAGGGCTGAGTGTATTCCTACGGCTTTGAATGAATATGAAAAAAAAAAGGGGGGGGAGGCCGAAAAGCCTGAATTTCGCTGGGCACTTTTGATTTGGGAGGCCCCTGCAGCGGGACAGAACGGGCAATCTTCAAGTGACCTGGTGTCCGTCCGTGGCTTAGTAAGGACCGAACACGAAGCCTCGCTCGGTGGATTGCTGCCGGGGGAGGTTGGGGGTGATGGGGATGCCGTGTCTGGGAGGAGGGCGGGGGGCAGATGGCGGGGCTGGCGAGGCGCCGGTCGGCGTGGATGCTGTGCTCGCTGTGCATGCTGTGGATGCTGTGCATGCTGTGGATGCTGTGCATGCTGTGCTCGCTGTGCTCTGCTCCAGTGCCGCTCGCTCACGGAGCCCTTCATGCTTTTTTCAGGTATCCTTCAGAAAATGGTGTCTTATTGCACAACTGTGCTGTGTGTGCATCAGCCTTTCCCTGCTGTGCGAGCGGGGGATGTTTGCTGGTGGTGGGCAGTGCTTGCTCGGTGCGAGCGATGTAGTGGTAGCAGAGCGTTTGCTGCGTTTCCATGCCAGCTCCATAATGAGCTGGATTGATTTTATGCTTTTTAAAACCCGTATTTATGCGGCATTTGCGTGTAGATGTTGAGAGGATTTTATTCTGTTTGAGCTGGCTGAGGTCGTCTGCTCTCTGTGATAAGCATGTGGAACTGGTAGTACTTGGTAAAAGGAAACCAATTGCTTGCAAACAGTGTCTGCAAATGGGAAGGAATGAAATGATGTTGTAAGTAATTATTTTTAAATATTCTGAAGCTGGTCCAAGCGTGGTCAGAAGCATTTCAAATAGCATCCTCGTCTTGTATGATAAATGGATTGGACAGATTAATAATTTGAATTTTCTGCCGATGCCTGTTTCCATGTTGTCCGAGTACCTGATTTGCAGTGCAGGGAAGGTATTGATTAAAATATATCGGGGGTGCTGCCTGATCAAAGGATTAGGTTGCCGTTTGAGTGGCGTGGGACAAGCTGGCAGGATTTTTTTTCCTTCTTTGCATTATTTGGTTGGGGAGGGGTGAAAATGTAGCTTTTTTCTCAATGTATCTGAAGTACATAATGACTGGGGAGTCACCATGACAACGTGGGGACCTGGATCAGGCTTTCCCTCCATGCCTTTTCTGTTTTGTTGGTTTTAAAATATTTGTTATTTAGGCATTCTCTGAGGTAGGTTTGAGGGAGTATCTTACAGCTCCTGTTGCTGTGGGACTTTTAATGATACCCAGCTCTTAAAGGAGATGATGTTTGCAGGATTTTCTCTGATTCAGCCCAGTCCAAAGTATATAATTTGCTGTACAATTAAGGTGGGATCTAAGAAAGGACATAAGCACCTCCAGAATGAGTTAAGGGTCTACCTTTCCCACAGTTTGCATTGCAAATCTGAGAACTTCTGCTGAGCTCTTCCATGGTCTTGGGGCTTCCTGTGTTCTTCTGGTGTTCCCATGTGGGACAGGGAGCCTGGAGACTTCTGGAAGGTAATGTTTTGGGGTGATCCAGCTCAGGAATCTTGTAGATGACTATTTAATTTGGAGAGTAGACATCTTACCTGGAGATCTCTCCCCTAGTGCTGTCTTCTCCTCCTCTTGGCAGGGTTTCTGGGGTTGGAGAGCCGGTGCTTGTTTTATACTTGTAACAGCAGCTCGTGTAATCGATAGTGAATTTAGTGGAATTACAAGTAGTAGGAGATGTTCTGTGGAGGTGACATTTCAGTGTCAGCAGAGGAGGGTAATTATATACTTCTACATTATCATCATACTTCTTGATGGGGAAA
Source organism: Corapipo altera (assembly GCF_003945725.1). NCBI lineage: Eukaryota > Metazoa > Chordata > Aves > Passeriformes > Pipridae > Corapipo > Corapipo altera. Next base: position 1,109,416 of record NW_020884967.1, read on the forward strand.
AAACCTCCACTGTAATTTGGGTCAATGGAAGTAAAAATCATAGCAGTTGTCACTTGTGCCTATGTAAACTTGGAAGGAAAGTATGGTTTCTGTGACATTTTCTGAGAACATATGGATTACTTGCCCTTATGGCAGAGCTGTGAGATGTTTCAGTATTGAGGCCATTGAAAAGTAAGTCCACTGTGACAGTGACTTTGTCTTATTGTGCTGTATCCTGACGTGAGAACATGAAGAACCACGTTTTCTTCTTCACACCTGTTAACCTAATGTTTTGTTTGCTGCTACATGAATAATATGATGACTTCTTTTAATTTGGAAAAATGTTGAGTTCTGTCTAATGCTGGGGCTAAATTTTCAAGTCATGTTTAACAGGAATTATCTGCAGCTGGGTAGGATTGTCTCCTTAGAAGAACCTCATGCCTATGTGACATGGCCTATTTCCCCTTTTCCTCAGTGTTACCTGATGTTATCATTTCAGATATAGCAAACATGCAGAAAATCCAGACCTTTGGAAATTCAGCTGGTATCTTGAGAAAAGATTTCATTTGAGCCAGAAGCTCAAACAATGAGATAAATCTATGATGAGAAGAACAAGGTTAGGTTATACAGATTTTTGTGTTTACATACTTTGCTTTCAAGATTGTTACAGTTAGGAAACATAATGCTAGAGGCAAAAACTTGGAAGTCGTGAATTTAGGAGCAGTTAAAAACCAAAATAAACCTAAATTCACCCTTCCCCTCCCCCCCAGAAAAGCCCAATGACAAACAACAAAACAAACCCCCTCTTATTCCCAAGGTGGGAGTCGAGCTTGGTGCTGTAAGGAAATCCAAAGCTCTAATGTATGAAAATCCAATGGGGATAGGGCAGATTGACACTGGTGATGCCATTACAGCATTCTTGGTACTCAAGGGTCCTGGTGGTGGAAATGAGGCTTTTTACTCCCCCCACTCTCAGCAGCAGTGCTCCGAGAGCTCAGTGACAGTCACCTGAAATCAAGGCATTTGTATTTTGTTTTTTCCTATTGCCAGTTTCTAGGTGGGGAAAGGAAAGAAAAGAACGTGTGTTTCACTCCTAGAAAACAGGATTAAATTAATTTGTGGTATTTTATTAGGAACAGCCTGGTTTTGCCATGTGTCAGAGACTGGCACCAGCTCGCAGTGTAACCCTGCTTCTTGACCCTTCCCAGTAGGTGGGGAGTGTTGTTGTACAGGCTGCCATGAAGGACTGCACCCAAGACTAAAAAACTCTTTCCAACTTACAGGGTCCCACTCATCACCCCTTCAAAAAAGTGAAGACTCCATCATACTGGATAAACTCACAATTCAATGTTAAAATTGAATTCTGTTTTTATAGAGCTGTTGTTCTTTGCCTCACTCCCCCTCAAAAGAAGTTTCTGCCTTTGCAAGTTCCAACAGGAAACCAAAACTGAACCTTTTCACTTAAGCCTGGGATCAGTTGAAGTTTAATTTCCCCTATAAATGCAGATGTGGCAGTAAAAAACCCTTGCCACAAAAATGGTAGAGGTCTGGAAAAAACAGTTCAGTGAAAAAAGCTCAAGGTCTTGACCCCTTTGGTTATCAAAGACAAGCTGGTTTAACTTGGGTTGTATTTAGTGAATGAGTGGCAAGAATGGCACAGTTTCAGAAGGTGGGAAGATCAGACTAGTTATTTTCCCTGTCATGTTGACTTTGCTGTTAAGAGGAACAAACAGTTTTTGAATATTTCTCTCAATACTGCTGATTCCCAGTGACAGTATTTTGGTGCAGAACAAGAGGGTTTGATATTTTTTTCCATGCCATGAGGCAATAATAATGGAGACACAGTGTTTCTGCTTGCTGGCCACTTGAGCTGCAGTAAACCATGTCATTCCCAGAGTTTTGCAGAGCACAGGACCTGGTGCCACCCACTCCAGGAGGTGTCTCCGAGCCCAGTTCCACATTCTGCTTCCCGTGGTCTCGCTGGCTCCCACCCCAAGTGCAACTTTCACACCCTGTGCGTGGGATCAGCTGAATCGACTTGGAGTTGGGTCAATTTATTGACCTGACAAAAACCTTCTAACTAAGAACAATTTAGTTTGTGTGATTGAGGGAGCGGGACAGGACTCTTTCAGTGGCAGAATGTTAAGTGGGATATAAAACAGCACCATTAGTCCCACCACCTGTATCTTGCAGCTGTGCTGAACTCCGTCCTTTGGCACAGGATTTACCACTTCTTTCTGCTCTAGAGTGTTTAGTCTGGTTTGTTAAAATCTCCTTTTTTGGAAATACTCCTGTGAGAATCAGAATGAGTGGCAATAGGTACAACACAGAGAAGACTGATGGAGCTCCCGTGCTGGTCCTGCCAGGTGTTGAGTTTCCCTTCCAAAGGAGCTGCCCAGTGCTCTTGTGTTCCCTCTGAGCAGCCTGGATGGAGGAATATGAAGGGCTTCTGGACTGGGCCCTTAAAGAGTTAAATGCACAGAAGTACTAATCAGTGAATATTTAGGTCATGGAGGACTGAGACAGGAGAAAGATGGAACATTATACTGACAGCCAGGGGGTTTATGTTGGTAATGAACTGGAGAATATCTTCCATCTAGTAGTAACACCAGCTTTTGACTTTGTAATGGTACTTTTTGTTGTGTTTGTGTTCTTAGTTGCACTGCTGTTGCTTTGCAAGAGGTGAGGTGTGCAATGAGTCTCCAGATGGGCTTTCTAGAACCATTACTCGTGTCCTTCATCATGTCCTGCAGCACTAGGTGGAGGTGACTTCCTTATAATAGCAGATATTTGAAGAGTAAATGTGGGTAATTTGTTGCCTTTTCTGAGGCAATGCTTACAAAATTCAGTGTCTTACTTTCTGCAGAGCTCTGACCCATAAACCACTTCTCAGCCGTGTGGGTAGTCCCAGTTTGAAAACTGTGGGTCATTGTTTATGTGGTAGCATAATATGTGTTGCACTGTGAGCAGTGCCCCTGAAATCCATGGGATTACTCGTGCTTCTGGCCATGTCCACACTCAGGCTTGAAAAACTTTAATTTACCACCCTGAGTAAGGTCTGCAAGAACCAGGTCTGGCCTGTTGTGTCCCAGAAGCTTGGTCTGACTGTGCTTGGCTGCAGCTGTACGAGGTTGAAACAGTTCTTGTCAGGGAGACTTTCCTTCAAGCAGAGCCAGGGTAATTTGCCTGGAAAAGAAGAAGATTAGCACAGGATTTTAAAGCGTGTTGTGAGAAGGGCTGAGTGTCAGTGGTTTGGAGAAGAATCCACTGAGCAGAGCTTACTGAAAATGCTACATCAGTGGGACTTCTTTTGTTTTATGCTTAGTGTCTGTATTTATATGGGAAAAGGAGGATGGGAGTGAGTAAGGGACACTGAAACAGTGCTGTAGCAAAAATGGGACTGTATATCCAAAGGGCAAATATTTAGGTTTGGAAATAGGTTTATTTCATGTTTTTGGTCGTGGTGTTAGAATTTGTAACTTGTCATTCAGTGAAAATAACTATCAGTAATACACTTTTCTTTCCCCCTTCTCACTGGACTTGGCATTTCTGCTTGGTTTCTTGTCTGCCTCAGTAGAGAATTATCTGTATTTTGGAACAAATTGAGTCTTTTTCTTGGTAGTGTTGAGAATTGCACAAACTATGCTATTACCATCAATGTTCAGAGGAAATGAAGAGCAACTTTAGTATAGGTGTAAATGCTGAGTAGCTCCCACACCCCCTGAACTGATGATTAGAAAGGGAACTTAAAATGTCAAGGAAATACAGGCAATTCCATTAATTCGCATTAATATGCTAATATTGCCATTAATATGGTAGTTTCTTCTGGTTTCTTATACTCCCAGGGAAGCGGAATTACATACTTTTTTAAACTTCAAGGTAAAACCAGATAACATACCCTTTTCTGTGTGCAACAGGAACTTGCATGTCTTCCTACTTTCAGAATATTTTTTTTGCATGAGTTTTAGCATGGGTCGATCAAGGAAGAGGAATTGCTGGTTAGACTAAGTGGTGGAATCTTTGCACTTGAGAGAGACAAATTGTTCTCAGAATTCAAATGCGGCTGTAGGCTCTTGAAGCAAAGAGCTTTGAGAGAACCTTGAGGAGAGCTTTGAATCTGTAACCTTGATTTGAAAGGTTGTTCTGTCTCTTCCATGAAAATAAGTAATTTCTACTGTATGGATTTTCTTAGCAGCAGTCTCTTGTGCCTGTTCTGAGCAGGGTATTCTGATATTCTGAGGCAGTGTTTCATTAACTTTTTTCTGTTATTCTTTTAAAAAAAAAGGAGAAATAGAATCTGACAATCTGGAGCCCTGAAATATTCAGTTGACAGCTAAATTAGCTAATGCATCCTACTTGGGGAAAGAAAAAAAAGGACCTGAGGGTGTTGGTTGATGAGAAGTTTGACATGAGCCAGCCATGGGCACTGACAGCCCAGAACCCCCCTGTCCTGGGCTGCATCCCCACAGCATGGGAGCAGGTGAGGAGGGGAGATTCTACCCCTCTGCCCTGCTCAGGTGAGACCCCAGCTTAGTGAGACTTCCCTGTGTCCAGCTCTGGGATTTCCAACAGCACAAGGACGTGGAGCTGCTGGAGCGAGTCCAGAGGATGCCATGGAGATGGGCCAAGGGCTGGAGCCCCTCTGCTCTGGAGCCAGGCTGGGAGAGCTGGGGGGGTTCACCTGGAGAAGGGAAGGCTGCAGGGAGACCTGAGAGCCCCTTCCAATGCCTAAAGAGGCTCCAGGAGAGCTGGAAAGGGACTTGGGACAAGGGAAGAGAGAAGACTATTTCAAAGTAGGGAAAATCCTGGGGTTTTTTTTCCTCCTTCCTTATGTACTTGGAAACTCTCTCAAATAGTATGTGAATCTGTTTATTAAATTAATGTGAAATGGGTTTTATTTTTAAGCCACTTAATTAAATCTAGGGGGACATTCAAGTCTTTCAGACTGTGTGTCTGCTGCCACTTTGAAATGTGCCCAGGGAGAAGGTCTGAACGCTGCAGGGTCAGGCAGCAGTGGGGTCTGCTGGGTGGGGTGGGGCAGATGAGTGGTGGGGGAAAAGGTGTCTTTACCTTAAAGAAAAAGAGGTAGTGAAAAAGTTGGTAAAGTTCATTACCAACTTTAAGAAGATGAAGCTGTGCATATTGGGAACTTCCTCCAGACACATTTTCTGCTTCAAACAGTGGTGTCCAGTATTGGCTTACCTTTGACTCAGATACTAAATGGAGCAACCAGAGGAAAAAGGAAGGTGGGAGAAGGTGTCAAAGGGATCCTTACCGTGACAGGGGCTTGGAACTAGATGATTTTTAAGGTCCCTTCCAACCCAAACCACTCTGTGATGATTCTGTGATACATCACATTGTGTCTGTGGTGTTGCTCGTGGTTTTAAGAAATTCTTCAGAATAGCTGATTGAGAGCCTGCATTTAAAATGGGTAGGGTTTCCATCCTTATGTAATTTGTGTGGTGTTTATGGGTCAAAAATCACAGTTCAGTGGAAAAAAAGATGGCTATATTGTGCCAATTAGGAGTTGTCCTGCTGAAACACATGCCAGCTGCCCTCCTGGATTTTGTGCTCATAAGGTGTGTTTGGAGGTCATCTCAGGAAAGCAAAGAAAAGGAAAGTGAGGACCAAGAACACAAGTTTAAGATATCACCAACTTAACCAACATATTTTCAGCAGTAAGGGAGGCAGAAAGAAGACATTGCATCTACTGGTAGGTGAATAATTCCTCTGATGGGTATGGACAGGTCCCTTGCTACATGTGAAGTAGTTCCCTATAACACTGAAAATCATGATTAGGGGGGGAAATGGAAGCATACCGAACATGTGAAGTGCAGCAGGTGTGACCATCAATCCTCTTTAATGTAGAGGAAGTTTGCCTTCAACAAAAAGGAGTATCTTTAACAGGACCTGCAGTAGTTGAAGTGTTTTTCCACCAGCAGGGCTAGCAAGAAGTTACTACAGGATAGTGGCTGCAAAGGGCATGATTGAGTTAGCCCAAAAAAGGTTTGTGCTGCCAGATCCACCCGAGTTTATGGATTAAAATTTTGATGAGGGAAGTCAAAACATACGAAGAACTCCAATATATTGTTTGCGGAGGTGAGGTAACGATACCTTTGCCATAAGTTTCCTTGTAATAATGCTTTTCTTACGTGACAGGATGGCAGTGCAAGGTGTGCTTGGTGAGCAGATCTCTTCTCCCTCAACAATTCCTGGATCTCTTTGTTGTGTTCATCAAACCAGTCCTTGTTCTTCTTGAAGGAGAACCCTAAGGATTCTTCAGAGGACTACTGGATGCTGTTTTTAATATGGTGCCAAAGTGCTTCAGGAGGGGGATCTATAGAATCTATGGAATGGTTTTCGATCCTAGTTTGAAGATTTGCCTGGAATCTGTTTCTCTCTGTGGCTGATGGGAGATTGTTAACTTGGAGTCTCCTCCTTGGGATACTGCCCCTTTTAGGTTTGAAGTTGAGATTAAAGTTAAGTTTACAGCACACCAGCCGATGGTCTGTTTGGCATTCTGCACTGGGCATCACGCGGGTATGGAGGACATCGTGGGCATCTCTGTCACACCAAGACATAATCAATGAGGTGCCAATGCTTAGATCAGGAGTGAATCCAGGTTGTCTTCACACTATTTTTCTGCTGAAAGATAGTGTTAGTGATGGTGAGCTGTTGCTCCACACAGAATTCTAGCAGAAGTTGACCATTATCGTTGCAGTTTCCAACACCATGCTTGCCTCATACTCCTTTCCAGGCTTCAAAGTTCTTTCCTACTCTAGCATTGAAATCACCAAGGATAATGATCTTGTCATCTGCAGGCACCTTTTGGGTAAGGCGGCGCAGATCATTGTAAAATTTATCTCTTTCAGCAGGGTCAGCTTGGAGAGTTGGGGCATATATACTAAAGAGGACAACGTGTTGATTGTTGTGTAGTGGAAGGCGTAGGGAGATAATGTGGTCAGAGTGACCTGTCGGCAGATTTTCGAGTTTAGGAACAATGGAGTTTTTGATCATGAAGCCAACTCCTGAGAGATGCCTTTCGGTTCTGGGCTTACCTGACCAGAAGAGTGTGTAACCGGCACCATGTTCTCTGAGGCTGCCTCATGGAGATGAACTTCACTGAGAGCAGCAGCGTTGATGTCGAGACATGACAGCTCATGGGCAATTAGGGCAGAGTGACGCTCGAGACGTCCACTATTCGCAGTATCAAGATATCATACTGATGGAAGCCTTTTCAACCTGAGGTGACTGAAGGCCCACACCAAGACCTTAAACCATCTTGTCCAGGAGCTGCTCTATGCTGATGACGCCGCCCTTGTCGCCCACACAGAAGCAGCTCTGCAGTGTTTAACATCCTGCTTTGCAGACACTGCTGAGCTCTTTGGGCTGGAAGTCAGCTTAAAGAAAACAGAAGTTCTCTATCAACCTGCACCTCAGGAAGTCCCCCATCATCCCCACATCACTGTTGGCCAATCAGAGCTCAAATCAGTCCAGCAGTTTAATTACCTGGGCAGCCTCATCTCCTCGGATGGTAAAATTGACAGAGAGATAGACAACAGGTTAGCAAAGGCTTATAGTGCCTTCGGAAGGCTTTATAAAAGAGTTTGGCGAAATAAACACCTGAAGAAAAGCACCAAGATCAGTGTTTACAGAGCCATAGTGCTGTCTACTCTTTTACATGGATCTGAATCATGGGTCATCTACAGCCACCACCTGCAACTCCTCGAACGCTTCCATCAGCGCTGCCTCCGTACAATCCTAAACATCCACTGGTCAGATTATGTGACCAATCCATCTGTTCTAGAACAGGCACAGTCACAAGCATTGAGGCCATGTTGCTGAGAACACAGCTGTGCTGGGCAGGGCACGTCTCCAGGATGAAGGACCAACCACCCCCTCCCTAAGATCCTGCTCTATGGTGAACTTGCCACCGGCTGCCGCAAGAGAGGAGCCCCGAAGAGGAGATACAAGGACTCCCTGAAACAACATCTCAGCCTTGGCCATATTGATCATCAGAACTGGTCTACTCTGGCCTCCAATTGGGAGGTCTGGAGACACACCATCTATAACGCTGCTGATGCCTTTGAGAACGCAGCAGGATCACCCTTGAGGAGAAAAGACAGCGCAGAAAGAATTGTGTCCTGCAGAGTGTACCACCTGGGGAGTCTTTCTGCTGTGCCTTTTGCAACCGGACGTGTCTATCTCGCATTGGCCTCTTTAGCCACCAACGTGTTTGTAACAAACGTGGATAGAGCCCTTCCCAAATCTTCGTTCATGAAGCCCGGCCATGATGACTTGTAATAATAATAATAATGAAAATTAGACTGACATGAGTGAGTGGACTAGTGATGCCACTTGAGGATCCCAGAATTCACGTGGTTTTATTAAGCTCTGGATGACCCAACTCCCTTCATGAGTTTTCCACTCAAGTACTTAACTGTTTCTCAACACAGCTAGGCAATTAGATCTTGCAAGAGTACTGTTTTTCATGCAATGATAAAATACTGCTTTCTTGTTTGTCCTTCACTGCTCATCCCACTATTACTACTTTCTTTGGGGGTGTACATTACATCCCTTCCAAGCTTGGTAATTACATTGTCTGCAGTGTCCGCCCGGTGAGGGCTGTCTGCTGATGAATAGCTGCATTCTCTGGGACTCCAACTCACTTCAGTTCAGCTGTGAAAAATTGGATTTTGGATGTTAATTATCCAAACAAATCAGCAATTGGTTTAAAGCATTGTTAAGGACAAAGCAAAGAATAAATAGCTTCTGCAAAATATGGCATTGTGAATGGTGCTGATCCTGTCTGCTGTAATTTGCCTGTCTCCCTTTGAAAGCATTATGCAGGAAGAGGAGCTCAGCTTTTGGAGGTAATTACCCATAGTGAATATGAGTACTAGCCTGTTTCTTCCTTGATATTAAAAGACAAAAGAAAAATTCATCATGTTGTTCTGTAAAGATAAACAAACAAAAACAAGCTAATTAAAACTCAGCCTGAGTCCTGTAGTCCTCAAGAGTTTTACCAGTTTCAGTGTCTCTGTTCATCATTTTGTGCTGCACAAGTGTTGGCAAGGTGGGAAATCAGCGATCGGACTGTGCTGAATTAAACTATGTGCTGGGACGAGTTTGGGAGTTGATTTATGTCAGACTGGGGCAATGTGTATGTATCAAATAAGTGTATAGATGCAATGCACACGCAGAATTTAAACCACACTAACAGCAGCAATGAACCCAGCACACCAGATTTATTCTGGTGGTGACAAATGAGGTGAATGCTCATATAAAATGGGGGTTTGGTTTTATAACTAATGAGCATACCCAGACATGTTTTCTGATATAAACAACTTTAGCAGTTTGTTCATCTAAGAAATGCATGTAAATGGTTGTGTGACAGATGCAAAATCATTAAACCAATTTTACCATTACCCTTTATGGTTTAATAGCCAAAGATTAGGGCCTGAATTATTTATGAATACCTTTCTGCCAAACCATCTTGTTTTGTTGTCTTGCCTAATCGGATCTGCTCCCTTACCCCTTGCCTGCAAAGTAAATCTGGTTTAGGAATAGTGAAGTGTTAATTCTTATTTGATTCTGGATGAGTGCTGCTTGTGGGAGTTTTGTTTTTGCTTAATGAGACTTCGCTGTGTTAAGTTCTTTAGAAGAAATTTCTGTTTTTATTGGAAAGCTGAACATTTGAAAAATCTCTCAGAGTTATTTGCACCACCACCACCATCCCCCGCAATTTAAACCTCTGAGTCAAGTGAGAAAAGAGAATTAAATGCAGCTTCTGCAGTGCAAAATACAGAATCCATTTGTGCTCTTAGAGCCTGGACCTGTTTTCAGGTAGCCTGAAAATGTTAATTGACTTGGGAGTAGTGAAGGAACCAGTACTGGCCTTTGATATGTTTCTGTTGAAGTTGTGGGGGGAATACGGGGGTTTAATTTTTTTTTCTCTTTTTTTTTTTTCATTTGTCCTAAATTAAGGGATGCACTGAACCAAAATAAGAATTTTAACCTAGTAAGAATGCAGGAATGCCACTCTTTGCAATCAAAATGTACCAGAACAGTAAGTCACCGTAGCTCAGCTCAGATCCTCAGTCATTAAAATGGGAGCACTCAACCTGCCCCAGTTTTGAGATAAAATGTGTCAGTTTGAGGTTTCTTCTTGTCTCTGATCACAAAGGCAGTGCTGGTAGGTCTGAGGAGGAGGCAGTCATTTGTTAGCTGTAGTAACTGGGGGTGCCCAGTTAAGCACAATTCTTGGTGGTGCCAACCATCCCTCCTGCCTGGAGTTGGCATCAGAGGGGGAAGCAAGACAGTTTTTTTTCTTGGTGTTAAATGTTTACAGGCATTTCTTCCCATTGCTTGCTGACCTCTGGAACGCTTGTTGCTGATGCCCATCTTATGGTGCAATGTCAGGTGGAATATGGATTCGTATCGAATGAAAATACAATGAAAAAAATTATATTTAGTGCTCACTAGCTGGTGCCACCCTGGGGCGACTGCAGCTCTGAAAGGGTGCAAAGTGCCACCCATAGGCAAAATAAAGTACTAATTTCTGCAGCCATTTTACCAGGGAAAATAAAGATCGTCAAAGAAGGTTAAACAGGAGCAGAGTATTTCATGTCGTTGTTGGTTCTTACCTACTAATGCCCCTGTGTGAGTCACAGGTTGGCCTTCCCTTTCCTCAGTTCAATATCCTGTTATAACTCGCAGTTATTAACTTTTTGTACTGTCTGTTTCCAAGCATCATCTGCTTGTTCTAGAGAGTTCCCTACTTATTGGTCTCCTTCTTTCATTGAACAAGGAAAAATTAGACATAGGGGAAAAAATTCAAGCTAGAATAAATTTCTAGATCCCTCACTCCCTGTTTTTCCTGCCACACCCAGACCCCAGGGAGGCCCAGCACTGTCCTAATGGATCCGTGCTTCCCTCCCAGGACAGCCCAAGCTCTTTGTGTTGCAGAACGAGTGAGCCAAGGCAGAAATAAGTGTCCTGACTGTGTCCTCGGTGCTGGCTGCAGCCCCTTTGCCGAGGGGATGGGGTGCAGTGTGTTTGGGGCATGTTTGGGATCTCTCAGAAAGGCTGGTTCAGGTTCTGCTTGCGCGGCTTTGCTGTGTCCTCTTGGGCTGCGATTCCAGAGGGCAGGGCTTTCTAGTGTTTTATCTGTCTCTAAAATGTCGTGGTGTGATCTAAGTAATAATGGGTTTGCAGTGCGGTGTATGTCCCTGGGGAGAGCAGCAGCTCCTGCCCCACTGTGCCTGGTCCCTGATGCCCAGATGGTGGTGTCTCTTAATAGATTCATTTGCATTCTCTTTGAACACCAAAACTGCTTGATTTCGCAACCTTTGCCACTTCAGACGAAGTCATTATGAACCCTACAATCTGCCTTTCCTTTCAGGTGATTTTTGTTTGGTTAGTTGGTTTTTCTTGTTGTTGTTTAAATTTTTTTTTTTTCAAATACCACAACCCAGCAATTTAATTTAACGTTATCATCTGTATTTCCAACAGATCTCTGAGTGGGTCGGAATTTTATGTTGTTTGTATTAGGGAGGGTTCGAAACATACCAAATCTTGAAAACCATGACACCTTTAAAAGCTGAACAAAAACCAATATTTATTACCAAGAGGTGGCCAACAAAACAAACAAACCTAAAAGGGAGGAAGGAGGAGAGAAATAAGCCCCCAGCTTATCTCCTCACACACGCATAGTATGCTTTGGGGGTCTTTCTTAATTGAGTCTGGGGGCTTACTTCATCCTCCTCCTCCTCAATCTCTCCTTGGAGGATTTGTTTGGTTTGAGTTTTTTCAGATATATTACAATATATTGGCTTCAGTGAGCTTTAACTGCTGCCAAGGTCAGGTCACAAGGAGGTGAACACCTTTTCAGAGCCTTTTACACCTAAAGTGAGAACCTGAGTTAGCATCAATCAGTAGACAATAAAATAGGAACACTAGTTACTTGGAGGACAATTAGCCAATCACAGAGCACCAATTAAAACAGTTTGTACAAGAAGCTCTCTTCAAGGACAACTTTCCCGTTTATCAGTGCTTGTTTTCCTATAACTTGGCAGGGAAAGAGTAAAACTTTCACAGGTGGCGGGGCCAAACACAGACCAAAAGTATCAGCATAATTAACCCCCTATACAGTTGTTAAATGTAATTACAGTTTAAATTCTATGTACACAAAAAGACAATGTGCCATGCAACAGGTTTATGTTGAGAAAGGCATAGAGCACAAGATGCCCAGCTAAAGACTACTACATTCCATTAAGTAACTACTACTTCCATTAATCTTCCACAAGGAGTTGCATTTGATACAAAGATTGTGTGACTGGCTTAGTGTAACAAACATTGCGTGTCAGTCTTCAGTTCTTTTTGCACTGACAAGTTTAATTTGGTGACTACCCAGTACATGTTTTAGTAATCTTACAGTTCTCTGCACGTCATTTAAAAACATCTGAGAATCCCAAACTGGCTGCTCTGTGAGGAGGAAGAGGGATCTCTCCAGTTAAAGAATGTTTTTTGTAGATACTGTGTTGGGAAAATAGGGCTGTAGGAGTTGCACTCACATATCTGGGCAGGCAGAGAAGAGGAAATACTCTTGTGAAGAAGAAATAATCTGTGACCAGAAACCTGGACATATTAGCTTGAATTTTCCATTTGTTTCCAGTTTTATTCTGGTGGTTTTGTCACAAGGCCAGGTTGGGCAGGGCTCGGCGCAGCCTGGTCTGGTGGAAGGTGACCCTGCCCATGGCAGGGGGTTGGAACGAGAGAGTCTTCATGGTCCCTTCCAACTCCAGCCATCCTGTGATTCTGTAACTGTGCATCTTGCAGTGAACAAAATACAAGATTCTTCCTGACCATCAGAACAAACGAGCTTTTCAGTTAAAAACCACCGCTATTTATTTTGCTCGACAGGTGTGGTTTTTCCTCTGCCACCGTCCATCATAAAACCCGACTAGAGCATTCCCATTCTGAGAGCACAGCTTCAGCCAGGGAAAGCTGGAGATCAGGGCTGGTCCCTCTGAGTGTGTCTCTGTGGGTTGTGTGCAGGAAGCCAAGGATTGAGGCAGGATGGTCCCACATCATGTGGTGGCCCTGTTGCAGTGGGAGGGACAGCTGGGCTGTGGGCACTGGGCCGTGTGCTTGGCTTAACCTAGAAAGTGCCAGCAGCTTCAGCCTCTCCATTTGGGTTTTCTGAGGAGAGCTATCACTCCCGAGCAGGGCAGGTGAGGAGACATTGCCGGGTGCAGGCTTTGCATGTATTTATGAATGCCAGGTTCGGGTATGGGGGGATGACACCTCGGCTTTCAGCATCTCCTAAGTAGCCTTTGTTTGTTTATGAGCAGGATTGACGTGGTTTAAGGTGCCTTTGGAGCAGTAACTTCGTGTGATGACAATCGTCCTGTGTTTTGAGGGGTTGCTCATCACGTGCAGAAGGCAACCTCAGTGCCACAGGTGGGCATGGGTGGGGACTGTGTGGCCAGTTGGTGTCACAGTTGATGGGCACTGATGAGTTGGTGTCCACTGGTCACTCACAGAGTGGAGCACAGTGGGCTGGAGCAGAGCATCAAGGCATGATCAGACTTTACTGCAATGCATGTGCGCATGCACTTGGGGGTTGTTTGTTTCTTTTCTTTTCTTTTTTGAGAGGGCTCGTGGTATCTGCTGACATTGAGCAGTGTGCTGCCAAGGAAGCACCAAGTGTCCTAGGGAATCTGGAGATGTACTAGTGTTCCTATTTTATTGTTTATTGATTGATGCTAACTCAGGTTCTCACTTTAGGTATAAAAGGCTCTGAAAAGGTGTCTTGTTCATCTCCTTGTGACCTGACCTTGGCAGCAGTTAAAGCTCACTGAAGCCAATATGTCGTAATATGTCTGAAAAAACTTGAACCAAACAAAAATTGTTTATCCACAACCCATGATTGGATTGTGATGATATAACTAAAATATGCTTTCATTGCATCTGGTGATTTTGATACTCTTATGATTGTAAGCTCTTATGATTATAAGAGCTCAGAATTCTAAATTCATTACAAGAGTCATTTATTATCTGAAATAATCTTGTAATGATATTTTCTTTTAGTTTTTTTTCTACAGTGAAAATTCTTTGCATTTTTCTTAATAGCGTGTAAATTTCTGTAGTGGCTTTTTTTATTTAAACCCTCCAGTCATCCTTTCTCAATAATGCAGCTTTACCAGCAGGCATGCATCGTATGCACTGAGATTTCTCCATCAATAAAAGAATAATATGGACTAATGATTCAGAAATTTCATGGACACCAGTAATTATTGAGACAGTGACTGTCATGTGTTGTTTTATGCAATAACATTTTAAACATAAATATTCAGACATCTCCTGTGCAAGTAACATGGTTTATAATTATTCCTGTTAGCTATACATTTATATTTGAAAGTGCTAGTTGCCAGTTGCATTTCATGTAATGATAGACACAATTCTCTCTTAGTTTACTTCAGAATTGAAAGCTGTCACCTAAGGGAGGGAAAATGTTTATTTTCACAGCATCAATCTGAATGCATATTTGGGGTTAATGGTCTGATTCTGAAAAGGTTACCTGTTCTATGTTCAGCTTGAGCTTCCAATTCCTTAAAAATTTCTTTAAAATCATTGCTGGCAGAGCAATGCAATTATGAAGTGTGATATGTTTTTTCTTCAGAATGAAGATTGAACAGTCAGTCACAAGGATTGTATTGTAATTCATAACTGTTGTCCCAGATAATAACCTGAGTGCTTGCAAAACGTCCTTGTTTTCACATCTGGTGATGATGGATTGGATGAAAGTACAATTATAGATAACAGGAGAGATGAAACGGCTGCTACAGATACAAGGAATTAACTGAAGTTTTGTTGGAGAACTAATATTAGTTCCTTTTACTGCAGCTTTCCTTTGTACTCTATGTTGCAGGCATTTGAGCTGGTGTTACTTTCTTTGGAGCTTGCCAGACTGAAATAAATATAAAGGATGCTTTATCCTATTCTTTGTCCACTCTGGGACCTGAAATAGTGGAGCCAGTTCAGTGCTTTTCTGTCTCTTCCACTTCATTTATCTGTGTGTTGTTCTCATGGACACCTTTAACCTTTTCCAGGTTCTTTTTCTTGCTCTCACTTTGGACCTTGGAGACTGTGGATCCTAGAGTGAGGAAGCACTGGTTTAGGCTAAGGAGATGGTCGTGCAAGGGAAATAATGCTTTACTCTCAGCTGCTCCATCTGCAAAGCACAGACTGTGCTGATGTGTCCCCTCAGAGTTGGAAGTGACGTGGAGTTTGACCTCAGGAGCAGCTGTGGGATAACCTGGGTGTGTGGGTCTCTGGTGGAGCAGGTGCAGAGACTGTGGCTGCAGAGATGGGGTAAAGACTGTGTTCTGTAGTCAGCTGAGAAGCCACTACAGTGGCCTGTGGACCTTTGGTCCTCATCATACGCTGCTTAAAGTCTCCAAAAAGTATCCACTCACCATGGCTGGACCCCTCCACAGCTTCCCTTGCACTGACTTTGCAGTCACTCTGTGGGATTGCTGTGTTGGATATTTTCCAACATGAGGAAGGCATCAGGAAATGGCACAGGACTAGGGATGCTTTTGCTTTCAGCCTCTCAGTGCTGTCCAGGCTGTTAAAGGCTTCTCCAAACTGTGACTGCTGCCGTGGCCCCACGTGGCACCCGATCATCCAGTCTGTGCAGCAGAGGGACCACAGCAACCTGTCTGCTCCTCTGCAGATCCTGCCCGTGTTCGACCTCATCAGTCAGAAATAAAGTGGTTTTTCTGCTTCCTTTGCTCAAAAAAAAGGGGGTTCTTACTGCTGAGAACCTTATTTATTGAGAATTTACATTGTTCTTTTGTTACATTTGCATTAAATGGGGGGGGGGGGTTATTATAGATGTCATATAGTAATATGTTTGTCCATGCTTGGAGCTGGTTGAACCAGGTTCTGAGCAGCCTGATCTGCTCTGCTTTGAACAGAGGGGTTGGACTGGGTGATCTTCCCAAGCCCCTTCCAACCTCAAAGACATTGTGGCTTGGTCATTCTCTGTAAAAGCCTTAAACTTCAAGTAGGGAGTTACCCAGCCACACTAAGAGCTGAAATATGTTTTCTTTTAGTGATCATTGTGAAATTGCTCTGGATTTTTAAATGTGCAGCTCTGCTGTCAAAACAGTATAAAAATACCCACTGTGCTTTTCAGTAATGAAGTTGAATTTTCTTGACTTCTGCAGTGTGGAGTGACAGCACTCTGCCCTGCAGAGTTCACTTCTGTAGCAAAGAACCTGAGCTAGGTTTACATACTTTTATTTAGTACCTAAATAAAGGCTTTTAAATGAGTAGAGGGTAATTATTGGTTTACTAAAACTAATAAAACAATTCAAGCTTATAAGAGAAAGCCAGTTGTTGGGACACTGTTGGATATGCATTATATTGCTATTAAATCTTAAGTGGAGAATAATTTTTGTTCTCCTTGCTGGTTAAATGAGATTTTTCACGTTGCAGTGTGTGCCATTAAGAAGATGCACAAGCACATCAACTGAGCAGTGAGAGATCCTTGCATGCTGCTTTTGTCATTAGCAAAAACAATTTAATAAGCTTCTAGTAAAAGGAGAAGTGAAGCACATGAAGCATTTTTTGTGACATGGTTTTGAATGAAGGATGGAATCTCACTCATAGGACTAGATTGGACTGTTTCTCACCTCTTCAGCTGTTAAAGCACTGGAAGGAGGGCAGTATAATTCTTTTCCCTCTTTTTCTTCCCTCTCCCTTCTCAATTCTGGGAATTGGAGATCTGCCATCTTTCTCTTTGTTCCTGGGAGAGAATCCCAAGAGTAAATCATCAAGCTGCAGGTAACCTGAAAGGAACAAATTGAAATGGCCTTGGCTGTGATTATTTGTTTGTGTTATAAATCTCTTTGAGTTTTTACAGTAATGGATTGTTCTGTGTTGCAATTTCTGTGTTAAAGCAGTGCAGATGTGAAGTCCCAGCTGTGTTATTAGCCTGAAATATGTTCTTTGCTTTGCATAATCAGTGTAAATATAAATTAGGATTCTTTCATCATAATGGAAAACCTGTTACTTGTCAAGGGAAAAGGAAAAAAGCAGGCTCTCTGCATCATCAGAGGAAATTCTCAGGAATGCTGAATAAGGATTCTGCCTGCATCCCTTCATGGGGGTCCAGCGTGTGCATCTTAGAGGAGAGGCCGTGTTGCAGACGTCTGGCATCACTGAGGGCTCTGGGGTTGCCAGACAGACAAAATAATAGCTTGAGCTTAGGAAACCCACGGTGAGAATGCATTTACAGTTGCAGCTACACACTGCACCTCATGCTCAGTGGCCTTTTGGCTGATCCCTGGGGACACTGCATAGGAATCAGACCGTTTTGTTTGGGGTGTTCCCTTCTGGGACACCATGCTTACCCTGGCCAAGCATCCCCGTGTCGTGCAGGAGGCAGCCAGGCTAAACCTGGAGACCAAAGCTAAACCGAGTTAATAACCAGAAAAAATGAGATGAGAAGCCAGTTTGGATGGGGAAGAGGCAGAGGGAGGGAAAGGTAAGTTGAAACACTGATGCTGTGCTGAAGGACCCCACAGTGGTGGTGTGCAGGGCTCAGCCTGTGAGTCAGAGAAATAAATGCCCTTGCTTGTGATCACCTGGCTAGAACAAGAAGTGTGAGGGCAAAATTACGATGAGAAATGCTTGGCTGTAAATGAGATTTCCCCAGACAGTGTTCTAGTCTGTGTCACGTGCTTGCCTTAATTTTTTGTCTGGGCATGTTATCTGGCCAATACTCAGTCCTGAAATCAGGAATAAATTAGAGAGAAGGGGCCATTATCTTCCATCCTCAATTAAAATTTTTTGCAAAAGAGAAACGCAAAGCGAAACAAGGTCTTACAAATTAATGAATTCCGGGTTTCATGTTAATTGTAATGAAATATAGGAATGAAAATCCAGTTCTCCTTCCCTCTTCTAAATTAGGCACCTGCAACAACTTGAGCTGGACTTTGACATCTGGACCTTGACTGCTTCAGAAACTCAGTCTTGAAATCTGGCGCTGAAGTTAAACAAGTTCCTTTGCATTTCAGACCACAAAAGTAGGGCAAGACTTGTCTGCACTAAAGAGATGAGTCTGGCTGCTCATCTCTTCTTGCCTTCCTTTCTCTTGCAGAGGAACAGTGTGTGACAGCCCCGTCTGATGGCTGAATCTCCTGATGTGCACTGTGAGCAGCATTCTGGCTTTTGTCACCTGCAGTGTCAGACTGGCTGACATCTGCCCCAGGCTCCTTCTCCTTTACTTTGTGACTCTTTATGCCTCAGTCTTTATATGTCATTTAACCTGCTTTCCTTACGAGATGGAAGAATCTCAGGGGGGGGTTCTATTCTACCTTTGATCTTGGTGTCACAGAAAGTTACTGTGCTGATTGTTTTAGCCTGGAGTAATTAAATTATGCCATTTGGGGGGGGGGGGGAAAGTCAGCTAAATGCTTCCTCCCAAGGAATGAGCTTTTCAAAGCCTGTCCATTATACTTTGTTAAATCACAGAAGTTTGTAACTGCCTTCCAGGTACGGGGAGTTGCTGTTCAGCATCCCCCAACTCTCTGTGCCTATATGAAGAGCACACTGAGTGTAAATATTGAGAAAACTATAACTAAATTCAGGAATTTACTTATCACTAAACAGTCTACAACACTAGGCTGAGAGAGAATGTTTTTTCAGATTGGAAGTCTTATTTCCTGCATGCCTTGCATGAATGTCACCAGAGACTTGAAATTGTATTGCCAGAGTTTACGACCAGATCTATGAGTTATGTCCAAATTCTGAGATGTGACAGAAATGCTATTGCAAAGGTTACTGCTGGGCACCTGTGTCCAACTCAGCTGAGAGAGGAAACCTGCGGCCAGACTGATACAAATACAAGCAAAATAAAAAGAATAACTTTGGTACAAGTTTGTCAGAGAACAAGCATGAAAGAGCTTGAGAGTTGCCACTTAGGTGGGTGTCAGTCTCTTCTCCCAGGTAGCAAGTGACAGGATGAGAGGAAACAGCCTCACTTAGTACCAGGGGAGGTTTAGTTTGGGTATTAGGGAAAATTTCTTCATTGAAAGGGTGGTTGTGGAAGTTTAGACTTGGCTCCCTGTGAAGTGCTCAAGACCACAGCAAAAGGCTTCCCCCCCCCTTATTATGAACACCGGAGAAGGAAAGGGAGGGGAAACAAAACTACCAAAAAAACCAAAATAACAGAACCAAAGCAGTATATATATATTTACACTTATATACAGTTACAAAAACTATATACATATAAGAAAGAGAATCCCAACACCCCCCAAAAAAACCCCTAGAAGAAACCAGATGTATGCAGCCAGTAAAGAACTAGCAAAACAAAATCTTAATACTTTCCTTAAGAAAGTAGAGCCCAGACCACCAGATCTCTCCTCTCAAGTCGGAAAGAAGCAACAGCCTCTCAAAAAACTCACAGGCCTACACCCCCACACGAGAAACCCGTCTGCAGAGAGGTTGCTTTGCTTTCTCCAACTCTTCCAGAAGAGATCTACCTTCCGACTTCCTCCCCCCTTCTGTTTATATTTCTGCTTAGGTAAAGAATAGAATGGAATATTGGGATATGGGTACTTCCTTAGTTTCGACGTGGTTGCCAGGAAGAGGCCTAAACCAAACCACTACAGTGGTCAAGCCATGGCACAGGCTGCCCAGGGCAGTGGTGGAATCACCTTCCCTGGGAGTGTTCAAAAAAAATGTGACACTTTGGGACATTGTTTAGTGGTGAACATGGGGGGGTGGGGGCATTGACAGTTCAACTTGTTGATCTTAGAGGTCTTTTCCACAACCATTCTGTGATAACTTGGCGAAGCACACAATTTAACCTTGTGTTGGTCAGGTCACTGTGTAGGTCGTCACACTCAGATAGCAGCACTGAGGATACAGGGCTAGAAATTATTGTATTTGCGTTAAACCACATGAGAGAACATATATGACTTCTTAAAAAAATAGCCCAACCCTCAAAAATCCATCAGTCCTCATCTATGCTCCAGCAGAGTTTAAATTATAATCACTTAGAAATTTATTAACCAAGAGGTTAAGTGGAGTTTTCCACTCTCAGGACTTGCATCCATCCAGTGCTGGATAACAGTGGTGTACAGCAAGGAGCTGCTTCCCCAGCGAGGAGCTAGTCCCTCCTTCTCTGCAGGAGATGGTGAGGTTGGACATGTCCCTGATGCCAGCCTGGATGAGCTGAGTGCCTTCCTACAGAGAGGTTTGGGTACAACCCTGTCATTTGGGGCTGACTCCTGTGACCGAAGGGAGCTGGGGCTGTGCAGGGCTGCCATGTCCTCAGCGTCCCTCTGGATGTTAACAGAGGGCTCAGTTTGGGTTAAAAACATAGCTTTTTTTTTTTAACTGTTACCAATAACCTCGGGAGCCAAAGGTAAGTGCTTGCTAACTGCAGTACCTCATTCTGTTTCATAGAAGAAAAGAAAATATTTTTGTTTCGGGGCTTTATTGTGGCCATTTTCAGTCCTGGGGGAGAGTGTATTCTGTGGTGCTTTACTTTGGTTTGTTTCTCATTTGCCTTTTGAGTGACTTTTTATTCTGTTCTCAGTGTGTTTTTTCTGGTCATTGCTTCCAAGGCTCCTTGGAATCACCAGGGTGGGGAGCTGGTCATTTCCCCATTCAGCTCCTGTGTTTTTCCCCTTGCCTCATTTATGGCAAGGATTGGTTGGCAGCCTGCTACAAAATAACAATAAAATAATAAATATCACTTTACTTTTTTACTAGGGAAAGGTGACCTTCCATACAGTTAATGATAGATTCTGCCTTTTTGTCCTGGAAGGGTGTTTAAATTTTCAAGTTGAGTTGATCCTGTATTCCATCTCAGCAGGTGTTATCACTGCCACTCTAGTGGGAATGTGGGATATTTGAGTGACCTGGTAAGGGTCCTTGCTTTATACTTCCTGTGGGTGATGTGGTGGCCAGTTGTGTTCAGAGCAACATAAAAAGTCTAAAACTAAGTGAACACACTAGAAGTGACTGCCTGCTTGGGGTTTTGTTTGTTTTTTCTTTTTTATCTTACCCCAGTGTGGGGTTGTGTGTAATGACTTTCTAGCAGCAGGATTTCTGAGACATGCTTGTGGGTTTGTGTTTTCTTTACCTTGTTGTGGTATAAGTGTGAAGATCTCGGCAGAATTTGTTTTACACACCTATGTTGAGTAGTGCTGTAATACAGAATTAGATGTTGAAGCTCCTCATTTTGGTCACTCAGAAATCTTTTCCTGACTGTGAGGAAAGGGCTGGTGTAGGTCTGGTGAAAAGCTAATTCTTTAAATGAAAGTATATGAGATTAAAAGAGTCATTAGAATTCTGTAATGGTTTCTCTAAAGCAGTTGTGGAGCAATTCCTTGGCTGTGAGATCAAGCGTGAAATGTCCCAGAGGCAGAGGAGTGTTGGAGTGGCATTGCACCTGGATTAGGTGCTGTTCTGGACAGGGCAATAAAAACTAGGTTGTAATGACAGACAGACTGCACTGAAATGAGTGTGTAAAGCAGTTTTGTTACTGATTGCATGAAAAAACCTATTCAAGAAGAACAGAAGTCAGAGCTTAAAACTCCTTTGCCTGTTGTGACTCAAATGATGAGAGATGTAAGGTGTGTGCCAGTGCTGGTGAAGCACAGCCTGGATTTGGATTAGCTTGCAGGAATATGCTTTAGGAGAATCTGATGGGGATAAAGGTGGGAAATCTTGATGCAGGTTTATGGAAGATACTATGACAGTGATGTTCTGTAGTGACCCTCGAGATGTTATAGAAACATCTGTTAAAGGAAGGATCCTCACCTAAGGCACTTAAAATTAGTCAGAACAGGATAAAAGTACACCAAATACCAAATCCCAGCATTGTGGTTTTCCCATAAGAGCCCGAAGCAGCAGCCCCTTTGTGGCTCCTGGGAACGCAGCCTGCCCTGAAATGCAGCGTTCGTTCAAAGTTTTACATTTTGCTTCTTCCTTCATCGTTTCCCGTGCAGGATTCTGATGGGAGAGCAGGAGAGGGGAAGAAGGAGCATCAAATACGTTCAAGACTTTTGATGGAACTCTTTTAACCACTCCATCCCATGATGACTGAATTGTATTTGTTGTCACTTTTGAGGCCCTTCATTTCCCAGAGGGACTGTGAAGCAGTCTGAGGGTTTGAGTGCTGAGAATTGGGGTTTTTTTTTGTTTCCATGACATGTCACTGCTGTCACTGACTGTTCTTGCATTAATATCAAACTGTATCTAAGCAAAAAAACCCTTTAAAGAGATGAAGGAGGCCTACAAGAGAGCTGGAGAGGGATTTTTTTAGAAGAGTATGTAATGACAGAACAAAGGGGAATGGCTTCAAACTAGAAGAGGGTAGATCTTGATTGGATGTTAGGAAGAAAGTCTTGCCTGTGAGGGTAGTGAGGCCCTTGCCCAGGTTGCCCAGAGAAGCTGTGAATTCCCTATCCCTGGAAGTGTTCAAGGCCAGATTGGATGGGCTTTGGAGCAACCTGGGCTAGTGGAAGGTGTCCCTGCCCACAGCAGCAGAGTTGGAGCAAGATGGTGTGTGAGGTCCTTTCCAATCTGAACCATGCTGGGAATCTATGATTCCATGATCTAGCTTTCTCTTTTCTACTTCAGATTCAGGGTCCTAAACCATCCACATCCCCTGTGTTGCCTTTCAGATGGTTTGAAACTCAAACCCAGCAGCAGTCTCCTGTGACTTGTGCTGAGTGCAGCTCCTCCACGGGCGTTTGCCACATTGATATGCTTTGAGTCACCAACCACAGCGGTGGTCGGAAGTGAGCTGGGGGAGGGAGGTCAGTTCCTGTGAGCATGGCATTTAACCCACAAAAAGAGAGCTGCAGCAGGAACTCTTCTCCCTGCTTTTTGGTTGTCTCACAGCTTGAGTGAGTAAGGAAAAAACGTGAGGGTCTCTGGTCAAGCAGAAGTAAGTGATACGCCTCTGTTTTGGGGGGGAGTTGCGGTCCATGCCGGATTCTTGCTTGCTTTTGAATGTAATGTTTGCTTTGATTGCATCTGTTTCTGAAAGCTCGTGGTGGTAACTTTGCTGTCACTCTTTTTGCTGAATTTGATGTTTTGGAATGCCAGAAAAATGTGAACTCGCCGTGGTCGGTGTCATCAAGCTGGGTTTTATAGCAGGGAATGTGTGCAGCACTCACATCCCTGACAGGGGCTCTGCTGGGCCGTGGGCAGGAATAAGAGGTGGGTTCTAGGAAAATGCTGGAGTTAATGAAGCAGCATAAGAGGAAGGAGAAGGGTGTACCTGGTGGCAGGGTGGGAAAGGCTTTGCTCCTTGCTGAGCAGCAGGAGAAGGTTGGGAGCTAGTCCAGCATAGGGCAAGGTGTGAGACAGCCAAGGAACTAGCAGTAGGCTTGCTTTGTTTCAGTGGAATGCTGCAAAATCTCTTCTTCTAAAAGAAGGCTGGAGGAGAAGTCCCATGGATCAGCAAATATAGGGTGTGCCAAACCAGGAGATTGTCATAACACTTCAGGGTCTTGCTGCTATCGCAGACCTTCAAGATATTTTATTTTAAACAGGGATTATTTTTGAATACAGCTACATGGGGACTGGGTGCCAAGTCCAAGATCTGAAACTGGCTTTTGTGGTGGGAGGAAAGCCTGGGAACTGGAGTTCAGCCATTTGGGTTCAACTGGTCTCTTTATTACTTCACTCAGTGGAGCACCCAAAATCCTTGTGTTTTATCTTAGTCTAATAGAAAATTGTATCGTAGCCTTCAAGTTTGTGACAGCCTCTAAGAGCAATTTTTCAAAAATACAGGCTTTCCTCTGGGTGCAAACAGTGAGATAACAGGAGACACTTGAGAAAGTTCTCAGTGCCATGAAATTCCTGGTGGCTTTGAGTTCTGTCAGAAAGATTGATGTTATTAGTGAAAATACAAATTGTACCTCAACTGAGGCATTTCAGAAGTTTTGTTTAGGTTTTACTTTAGTAGGAGCCTTAAATACCTATTATTTTATTAGTATAATGCAAAAATTTACCTCTGGAAAGCATCATCTCTGTCCTTTCTTGCTTGGATTGGTTTTGAACAGAGGAATTGTGAGCAGGCAGCATCATTCATGTGAGTAGAATCGCAAGCCAAGCATGAAGTACTTGAGGTTAGAAGCACAAGGACCGTGCAGAGCAAAGCTGAGTCTCACTGCAGGATTTTATGAGTTTGGAAGTGCATGCTCAGGTTTTTGGAGTGGTGCCTCTTGTGGGTGCCTGGGAGGTGCCTGCAGACAGGTATGATTCTGCCTTGAGCTGTCACAGGTCATCAGGGATAAGATGTGAAGTCAGTGTCAGCCAGGCTCTCTGGGGAAAGCCTTTTATAAGGTTTGGATACAAATGACCAGTTTTTCATCAATTTGCACATACCACTACACTTCCCAAATGCTTCTGTGGCACTTACAGCTGATCTGGTTGTCTTGGTTTAAGAATGGTATTCCCCAATTCAGTGTTCCCACTGAAACACTCCAGACTCACTCACTCCCCCTCCCCTGTGGTGGGCTGGAGAGAGAATTGGAGACAAAAAGGTGAAGATCAGGGGTTGAGATAAGAACAACTTACTGGAAACAGCAATGAGGTATGGAAACAAACAGTAACAGCAACTATATTAATGACAGGGGGGACAAGAACGGTGAATGATTCACACACCAGTGTTCGGCAAACCCTCTCACACCCCACCCAGACTGGGAGGGACCATCCTCCCCACCCCCAGCAGTGACATGAGGTAGTCTAGAATAACCTCAGGGTCCTGACCATGCCCCTCCTGGCTACTGCAAAAATTAACCCTGTCCTGGCCAGAACAAGGACATTACCCACCCGTTATTCCATACCATCTTCATCGTGTCATTTCCATAGTCAATGGCTGCCCTTCCAAAATACCTGTTGAGTTCATTTAGTCCATGGCTGTGGGTTCTACCCATCCTAGCTGTCTTCCAGGGCAGGAGGGCTGGTGTGCTGTCTGTCTGGTGGTGGCAGGCTGTATCAGGAGCTCAGGACTAGTATGTCTGGAGGAGTCCATCCTCATTGTCCATGGCAGTTATGGCACACAGTTGCAGTGTGATTCAGCAACCAGTATTACACAATTCAACATTACAGACTGTTGTCACCCAAAGTCACATCCCCTTGAGGTGCACATCGTGTTTCCCTCTCCCTCTGCATTACCCACCAAGTGCACCCAGGTCCTTGAGCAAAAAACAATACCATGGACTGGAAGGGACCCCTTCCCCCACTCCCCCCTGGTATGGCCTGAGGTGATATAGAAAAACCTCTGGGTCCTGGCCATACCCCTCCTGGCTGCTGCAAAAATTAACCCTGTCCTGGTCAGAACCAGGACACTGGTCTAGGAAGAGTTTGCCCCATCCAAGGCTGCACCAGAGGTCAAAGAGGAGGCAGTTCTGGTTTGGATCCTGCAGGTTTGGTGGGCAGGCAATGGGGACCCATCACCTGCTCTCACTTCTGGAGGCACCTGGCAGAACCACAGACATCTTGGGAGTGGTTACCTGGGCTGTGCCTGGGTCCTTATTTATGTTGTCCCTCTTGTTTCCCATTTCCAGGAGCACCCTGGAGTGTGCTTGGCAGACAGTAGGTTTTACTTTCATGAAATTCCATGTGAAATAATCCAGTGAATCTTGTTTTCACAAATAATTTTATAACACTTGAAAAAATACGTAAGGAAAGTGGATTTTTGACTTGTGTGCAAAAAGCAGCCCTTAGGGTCCACATCAGAGACAAAGAGGGAGAACCAGTTGGCTTAAATTAAATAAAAAAGAATGAAAGCCACTTCTCTGGCTTCACCCCTGCATATTTTTCTTGATTTAGGGCCAGCACTACATTTAGGTTTTAAGGCACTTGTGGCTTTCTAGGTTCCTCTTCTGCTACTAAGCAGCTTTATTTTCTGCTGTGTGCCCACTGCTTTTTGGATGCTCTTGTTTAGTGGGAGGTAACATAAGCCTTCACAAAGTATTTACTCTGCAAATGCCTCTGAACATGAGTCCTAGAGCTTTCAGAGCCAAACTTTGAGCAAGATGGACGTGTTTGTTGAGTAATTACCAGTGGAAGATCTTGTGCCATGGTTGCTTGACAGGATCTTGCAGTAGCAGAGAAAAGCTTGTATGTGAATTTACAAAAAAAAGGTTCAAAGCACTCTACTTTGCAGTACCATGAGTAGGTCTTAAGAGCTTTTAGCCCAGACCTAAGAGGTGTATGATGGTGCCACACGCTTGAAGGCAAGTGAGTAGCCACTGGCTCTTGTTTACAGTGAAAAGTAAGGTGGTCAGACTTGCTTTCACAGCAATGAATCTCAGTAGAAAAGAAAAAGGAACTGGATTTTAATTCCTTTCGAAACTTTACAAAATCATACCAACAGGACAGTCCTTTTTTGTGGCAGTGGTTGAAGAAGAATGAGGAATGCTTAGGGTGACTGGTACCTTATCCCAAGTCAGCATGGAGTAGCTGGGCTTGGCCTAGGATGTTCAGTTGTGCACTATTTTAATTTCTGGCTGTGCTGAGCAGCTGTTAATAAGGAAGAAGTCCTAGTCCTTCCCCTAAAAAGCTATCCCGTGGTGGCACTGCTGCTGTCACAGGGAACTTTCGGTCCCCAGAGCTGAGGCATCTGTGTAAACTCTTTCTGTGATGATGTGTTTGCCAATAATCTGTTGATCTGCTCTAATAATCTATTCTACATTCACTGAATTTTTCTGACAAGTGAAATTATATGTGAATAGAACCTACTACTTATAATTTCCTGTTTTCAGCTGGAAGGATGTTTTAATAGCTGGTCTCAAATCTGCTGAAAAGCAGATTTTGTGGTAGAAGTGCTAATGAAGCTTCAACAGCAACAACTGGCAGCCATACACGGGGAATTCAGGGGTTGTATATTTGGGTGGCACAGATCAGTAAGTAGGTTTGTGTCATCTGAATCTATTTTTTACAACAAAATCTGCTTTAATATTTTATGCCCTTTTTTTAAAAAAAATGCATATGTGGAAATTTCTGCATTTTGAGGGCAGCTCTCAGCTAATCTTCCCAAGAGTCTGCACAGCTCAGATTCCAGTGGATTTACTCAAAAAGTCACATCCTGTTTAATACCATTAGTGCAAACCCAGAATAATTTAGTTGATGTGGATGGAGGGGCTTTTCGTTTCATGTTTTTGATCTTAATAGGAATCTGGCCAAGAATAGGTTGCATTTTTGAAGCTAAATCCATGTTCTTGAAGACATCACAGGAAGGCAAACACTGTTTTTTCACTTTTATATGAATCCTTTCTACCTGATGCAGGTCACCTCGCACTCCAGCAAGATGCTGGTAAATTCAGCAAGCCCACTTTAAACAAGGGTATGGAAAGAATGTTTGTCATGTTTTCTTTGCCCTTTTTTAATGCATTCACGTTCAGATTTCTAAATCTGATACATTTTCCGCTTCTCAGTATTGCCGGAAGCATATATATTCATGTGTTTGTATTCAGCAATTTCAAACCACAGTCCTTTTTAAACTCTTTTTTAACCTTCTCATGGCACACGGGTAAAGCTGACACGGGGGTTTTGTGTAGCTGTAGCCTTGCCACAAGTCCAAAAAAACCCAAATCAAAAGCTGCAGTCTCCACTCCATGAAAGCATCTGGGTTTGCTTCCCCAGTCCCCACACAAGTGAATCAAGAATGTTAAATTAAAGACAAAGAATCACATTAATAATTTCTTTCTCTGTGTTCCCACTGAATCATATCTTAACAGCATCTTCTAGACCAGAGCCTTTTGAAGGAATGTTAATATTTTATGTACAGAGGAGTAATAAATAGGGGTTAAATGCAGCTTGAGTGATTAAATCTGAAGGAATGGCACTTGTACCATTCCCACTATGCGGAACACATTTCTAAATCACCCTAATTTAGGTTTATCTTACCAAGTAAAAACAATGTTCTGTGCTGCAGCACTTGTATTTCTGTTTGGAGAAATCCTTTTGAAATGTTTTTTATCTTTTATATTTGCTCTTTTATTTCGGGTGTCTGTAATAAAGAAGTAAATCATTAATTAAAGACAACATTACCAGAATTCCACCTGTCTTACCAGTCAGTCAGCTTGACAGGATCATTAAGGCTGGATATATTGGGTGTAATAACTTGTGAGTGAATGGCTCACCCCTCTCCTACTCCCCTCCCCTTCCTCAAGAGTTTGGGTGAGTGATATGCTTCTAGAAGTAGCACAAATTTTCTTCAGGATTAATAGAACAAAATAAATATTGACTTTTTCCCCTCCCTCTCTTCCCCCCAGGTTGCCCTTGTTCTCCTTTTCCAATCAAATGTCACATTGACTCCAGTCCGGTGTTGGAAGCATGCGGGGAGCTGCAGCACGTCAGCTCGGCACAATGTCTCCATCAGGCTGGAAGGAAGCCCAAAACCAAAAGTCCACTGGCCAAAATGCATCCTCTGCAGAAACCCCAAGGCAAGTAGCTTTGGCCTTCTAGAAGCTGTACAAGCTCCTATGGCATGGAAAGTGTAATATTTTAAAATGATTGTTTTAATTCGAGTCCCGGCGAAATAGTTACTTTTATGTTCTAATGTATACCTTGATAGGGTTTTATTATGTTCATTTTTCCCAATGTTAGATAACCACTTAATGAGGCCTTCAAGAAGAAATTGATTCAGCAGTAACCAATTACTTAACTTGTCATTTTATATTTTGTGTGCTGCTGTTATGCAGCTGTGAGGTGCAAGTTGAATTCAGCAATATGGTTTACATTTTGAATGAATTTTTTTGAAAAGTGTTTTAGGTAATAATAGCTAATTGTCTAAAGCCAGTCTGTTTTCCATTTATTGCATGGCAACAGGAAATGCCTAAATGAAACGAATGTATTTTAAAAATGAGAAATAGAAGCTAAACCAGTCACATGTGGGCTGTGGTACTTCCACAGACCTGTCAGCTCATAGTCGAATAGGTGGCAATCCCAAAGTAGGGTGGAAGAGGAGCCAGGAAGAAGCATGATCCAGCTGGTCTCCAGCTGCTCTTCTAGTCTCCTCAGGCTTCTGGGAAAAAAAAAAAAAAAGAAGACTTCAGTACATTTCTTGAAAGAGGATAAATTGTTTCCATGTTTCTGCATTAGTGAAATGACATGGGGTCTGTCTTTATGATGTCAGTTTGCCAAGTGTCCTGCTAGCACGCTTCCTGCTTTGTAGAATTCATTACTCTTACGTATGTAATGGGTGCTTGCCTCAAGGGAACTGGGGATGCAAATACCATAGGGGTGTTAGGAACAAAGGGAGGTGAGCCTCAAGAAGATACTAAGTTCATAAACCAGAATTTTTTTTAAGATATGTATCCATGTGATAGATGGTCGTTGTCAGGTGAAAAAAATGACATTTTGGTGTTGTACACACTGAGCTGCTGCACCATCACCCCCTCCCAATTCAAATGTCTATACAAAAGCAGTTCAGCCTTGAACAACAACAAAGAAAGCACTGTATTTTCTGCTTCTGGAAGCAGACCTTAAACGATAAATTAATATACTAGTTCACGCTTTAAATATCCCACAAGGTCTGTGCCTTTATGAAGCTTTCACCCAGAGATCTTGGTTGTTCAGGCTTAATTAGTGGGTGTTCCATGAATGTTGTTAATACTGACAATAAAAAGGCATAAGTGTCTGTTCAGTAAGAACTAGAATGAAGTCAGCTGGTGTAGATACTTTGCTGTTGTACTCGTGGCACTGATTTCCAGTCACTGAGGAAGTAACGTGGTTTTTATATGTGAGAATTTCAGAAAAGTTGGAGGGAGCCTACTTGGCTCGATTCAATTTATGCTTAAAACTTACCTAAGTAGATGAATATGATTTATTTCCATCACCAAGACAGGTACCACTGCTTCTTTCTGCTGCTCACACACCCCCAAGCTCTCTCTGCCATTACAGCCTTAAGCTCAGAACAGAAGTCAGTGTATCTGCTGTCTCATAAGGATGGAAAAGGATGGAAATTGTTAAAGAGGTGAAATAAACACCCAAAGGTAAAATGCTTTCTTGACTGGTTACTCTTGCTGTTACTTTTTTTGACAGAACTCATTTTTCTGGGCTTCTTGATGTCACTGTAAAAATAGTCCAGGGAAGGAGTCCCTGTGAAAATTCCCGTGAGACTGTTGTGTAGCATCCAACACTTAAAAACCAGGATGAGCCAGCTTAGCCAAAGCTACAAATCCAGGTGACAAGTCTCGATTATGGATGTGCCAGCCATCCTCCTGAAAGACACTTCTTTGCCTTGAATTTTAAATAATGATTTTGTTATTTCTTATTATTATATATATTTTATTATTATTCCTTTATAATCAAACTGCTTTAAAAAAGTATCTTCAATTAGCTTATGTGTGACAGGAGAGAACAATACATAGGATACGTTGCAAGGGAAGATAGTACAATTTTTTTTTGTCTTCACTTTTATTTGCTTTGTAAATTTGAAATGGCTTTTGTCCCTTGTCATTGATCTTCTGTTACTCTATGGGTTTTATACACAGAAAAGAAAGGAAATACTAACTATACAATACTTCATATATAAGTAATAGTTCAATACTTCCTCTCCAGGAAAATGAAAACATCAAAATTTATTAAAAAAACCCCAAAAGTTTTTTTGAAGTTACTCTCTTGAAGTTGACGTTTTTAATGTATAACATCCTTTCTTTTTCTTGGTGGCCATATCCACAGAAAGCAGTTGTGACAGTGTGGTGCACACAATAAATCTTTCTTTAGTTTTCTGTAGGTATTTTTATGCAAGATCCTTTCTTCCCATGGCTTTCTCCCTAGAGCCACGTGGCTGCCTCACTAAGGCCTGTGTCTTGTTGATTTGTTGGGTGTGATGTGCTGGCATCACCACCTGAGGCTCCAGGAGCAGCTCTCTACCTCCACCCAAACCTGTGCTTTTGGGCCATTTATTCTTCCTTTGAGTGTATTTGCTCCCCAGGGGTTAACCCTCCATGATCTCCTTCAGCATCTGTATATTTTTAGATCTCTTCTTGTCCAGGACCTTAACTAAAGTAAGTAAATCTTCCAGTGTGACTCAAACCACTAGATTTTTTCTTTATTAGGTCCTCCCAGCTTTCTCAGCAAGTCAGGACAGACCCCCAGACAGCCCCCAGGCTGGGATGGTGGCTGGGAATGTCTCCATCCAGTCACTAATAAATGCATGTTGAGTGTTTGCTTTACTGTAGAGAAGGTGCTTGTGAGAGAGGAACTCATGGCCAGGGGAGATGAAATAATGCGAAGGTGAGATGCTCATTTTTCAGTGAGGGAAGGGCCCCATATTCCCAGCTGGTTTACAGACCCAGGGCCAAGCCTGGGCTATACCTTGTCCCACTTATTTAAACCTTGCCTTTGAGTTTTCTGATTCTGTCCTGCTGCTTCTCGTTATTTCACTTGTTCCTTCTGCAGCCAAGATTTTGTGGGTTGGGTTCTGCCTCCTCCAAAGAGCCAGGTTGCTGTTCAGGAGAAGGAGGAGTGGGGAAATAGCATTCCAGCATGTGGTTTCAGCCTTCAGGGAGCACCTGAAAATGCTTTGTAATGCTGGTATCTCTTCCATACAGCAAACTTCTAGCTTTAATTAGAATCAGAGACTCACAGAATGGGAATTGGAAAAGGGCCTTAGAGCTCATCTCATTCCCCTGCCATGAGCAGGGACACCTCCCACTAGCCCAGGTTGCTCCAAGCATCGTTCAACCTGGTCTTGAACATTTCCAGGGACAGGGAAACCACAGCTTCTCTGGGCAACCTGTGCCAGGGCCTCATCACCCTCACAGCCAAGAATTAATTCCTAGTACCCCATCTAACTCTGTTCTTTGGCAGTGGGAAGCCATTGCCCCTTGTCCTTTCACTCCATGCCCTTCATCCTTCTCCAGCTCTCTTGGAGCCCCTTTAGACACTGGAAGGAGTTCTAAGGTCTCCCCAGAGCCTTCTCTTCTCCAGGTGAACACCCCCAGCTCTTCCCAGCCTGTCTCCAGAGCAGAGGGGCTCCTGGAGCATCTTCACGGCTTCCCTTGGACTTGTTGCAACAGGTCAGTGTCTTCTTTGTGTTGGGGACCCCAGAGCTGGAGGCAGCTCTGCAGGTGGGGTCTCACCAGAATGGAGCAGAGGGGGAGATTCCCCCTGCCACTCACCTGCTGGGCACGTTGAGCATCTTGACAACCAGCACCCCATTGCTTCTCCCCAGGGCTGGTCTCGAAATGTTCTCCACTCAGTCTGTATTTGGGATTACCCCAACCCAGGCGCACTTGGTCTTGAACCACGTCTGCTTTGGTTGAAACTTGCCTTGGTAAGTAGTCCTTGGTAGGGTCAGTGGCTTTGCCTCCATCCTTATGTCTCCATTTCTCAGCATTACTTCAGGAGGTAAAAATTCAGAATTAACAAAAGTGTTTTCCTCCTTCCTTTTGATTCAGTGCAGAGTGTGTTGTCTCAGGTGATCCAGGTGGATCCACTAACAGGAAAGGCATCAAGTGTTTACATGGACAGCAGTGACACTCAGTGTAAAGGCTTTGGTATTAGTGTAGGACCTTTGGGTGCTGTGGACCAGGGCCAGCTTGAAGGACCTGATGCAGTATGTGGGGAAGGTTCTGACCTGTCTGCCTGCTACACTGTGCACCTTCTGCAGGGAGCCCAGAGCTTTCCTTTTCTGGCTTCATGGGCATGGATACTTGTTTTTGGGTTGTCTTTTGTTTTTACAAGGAGAAACATGGCCAGACGCTCACTGACCACATGGTATGCACACAAAAACCTGGTGAGCAAAACCTAGAGCTCTACCACCCTGTTTATATGCAAGAGGATTTTCTTTTCCTTCTTCCCTGTTATTCCTGTGTAAGATAGGGTTTGTGGAGGTCTCTTCAGAATTGGACTATAACATCTTTATTCGAAGATAAGAATTTTAGATATTTTTGGAGACTGATCAAATCAATCCTCTTATAGGAAGTGTCCCCTTAAAGCTCAGATTCTTCGATTCGATTTTTTTCTTTCATGCTGAAATAAACTCAGTAACGTAGGGAGTTTATAATCTGACCTATACTCAGAGCTCCAAAATGCTTTAACATCCCTTCATCACTGACCTCAGATGACTGTTTATGGACTGCTGTGGCAGCTCCCCATCCACTGGAGCAGGGTGGCCATCTGGGCTCATGTGGAGCTTAGAACAGATGCAGAGCCTTCTGGAAGGTAAGGACAACAAGAATTGGCTTTTCAGGTGCATATACCTCCATTTAGTCTCCTAAAGCAAGTAACCTTGAAATTACATTCAGAACAGTTGCTGACTCAGACTCCATTACAGTGCTGATCACATGTGCCGCATGGACCATTTAAAAGTTGGAAATGCCTGGAAGAAATTGTTCTCAAAAATGTCTTTTAATAAAACACATAGGTAGAGTTTCCTCATTCAATGTATCAACTCTGGATACTCTAGACTGGAGGGGACACTTGGCAGTGCTACTCCAACCAGGGTGTGCTTTGGGAGCAATCCCACGGTCAGTTTTCCTGCCTTTGAGTGTCAGCTCTGCCTATGGGAGTTGCTTTCCCTATATGAAACAGATTGGGAACCTGTTGCCATGGGTTACTGCTTGTGTATGATAAACCATTTACTCTGCAATCAACGGAAGGTCTGGATAAATTTTTTTAAAATGACATTTTAATGCCATTTTTTTGAAATGTTGTGTTAAACTTTGTACCTTGGCTTCCCTGTGAGTCCTGAGGCAGAATGTGTGTATTCTTACAACGCGTGTTTTATTTATATCATGTGCAACTCAACGTAGAATCAAAAGAGGAAGGAAATTTGTGAAGACGCTACACCACAGAAGAGAGGGGGAAGGCAGAAGGGGAGGAAGAAAAGCCATTATGTTCTGCCTTGCGGTTTTTGACCAAGCAAACACAAGGCACTGAAATCCACGGTGGGATTGGGTTTTGGTTGTTCGTTTTGAGTTTTCATTCCCCCCGAAACCCCCATTTTCTTTCACAATATAAGAG
Organism: Corapipo altera; assembly: GCF_003945725.1. Classification (NCBI taxonomy): domain Eukaryota; kingdom Metazoa; phylum Chordata; class Aves; order Passeriformes; family Pipridae; genus Corapipo; species Corapipo altera. Next base: position 1,143,421 of record NW_020884967.1, read on the forward strand.
ATTCAACAGAGTGCCTGAATTTTGAGAAGTCATGGGAGGGGAAGCTCATTGGTGTGACTGAGATGGTGAGCAGACTTGTGAACACGAAACGTAAGCCGTGCATCCTGTTTGGTAACAAGGAAGCCGTGCAGCTCCGCGAGCGCCTTCGTTTGTTTGCACGCTGTAGAAACACAAGGTAGAAGCCCATCAGCTTTATTTAGCAGCTTGCTTTGGTGTGAGCAGTACTTCAGGACTGCACCCTTGCAGCTTATGGAGAATGATGGAAGAATGCATTCCCCTCTGTCTGGATTTTGTTCCCAGTTTAGGATAAAGAAGATGGAGATTTATCCTCCTGTTTTTTCCCTTCTCTTTTATTAGTACCTCCTAAGCCTGTCCATCTCAAACCTGGGCAAGAAAGAATTCCTCCTGCACCGTCTCGGCCTTTGCCAGCTGATCCCAAGTCATCAAAGAGCTTAGCACCTGGAGAGGACGAAATACCAATATCAGCTGGAGTCAACACGCTCATTGAGAAATTTGAAAGCATTAGGTAAATATGGCTTTGTGAGATCTGCTCTCATCTCCCTTTTCTGCATTTTTAACTTCGAATACAACAGTAGAAAACATTAACTGTAATGATCACACAGAAAGTCCTCTTGGGATGTTTTCTACTGGAAGTGCAAAACTTCACTGAGGATGGAGTGTCTTTTTAATAAAAGCTGTATTTCAGTGAGTTTTAGTTTGTAACGTACAGTTGTGCTTAAGGAGCTTGAGACCTGCTGAATTTGGGAAGGTTGTACCAGAGACAAGTGGCCCAGAGTCTGCTTTCTGTAAGTTGGCTTGATGTGAGGATTGTATCATAGGGACTCGATTATTGTAATATAAAATAATCGAATTTTCTGTCTGAGATTCAATATACATCAGATCTTGCTTCTTGGAGGCTGAATTGCAGTGTACTGTGAAACAATGTCATGTAGAACAGTATTTCCTCTGAAACACTGTATACGAGTGACACTAAATTGGGTAAAATATACGTATTTGGCTGTAAAACCAGCTCAGTTTACAAACATACGAAAACTTTCTTTTAAGACCAAACCTGCCTGATGGAGCTAAGTAATTTTATTTTTCTTTTTCATAAAGAGAGAGATAGAAACAGGGGCACCATACTGTGCCTTGGAGCGTGTTATGACGTGAGTGAACCTGGTGTCTTTCAAAGAGAAAAAGTAGTGCCTTCTCGAGCTTCAGTACATCCTCTCTGGCAGAAAATACCTTGCCCCAAAGATTTGGTTCTGCTAAAGAATGAGAGTTCCTGTTTAAACGAGCCCACAACCAAATGCTTCTTTTAAAGGATGATTCCTCCCTCCCCAAACCCTCAAACCAGGCTGTTCTTCAAGGCTACATGGAGAGCACTAAAGGCCCAGGAGCCACCTCAGTAGAACATAGGGCTGGGGTGGTGTGGTTTTTTTAGATGATGTTTTGTTAGATGATGTTGGGTGATGGTTATTATTGCCATGTGCACGCACTTGCCCTGCTGGGATTGTCACTGGGATGCAAGAAATACAACTTGAATCAAAGCACAGCCAGACCCTCTCTTTCAGGGCACCGATGAAACCTCTGAGTGTTAACATGAATGACTGTGATGCTTTCTCTTCACCCACAGGCAACCTGTACATATTCTTCAAAGAAACCAGCTAAATTTAGCTCTTAAGATGGAACCTGGCCTGGACTCCTCCAAGCAGACAAGCTCGTGTGACTGTGACACAGTGGCTTCCAGCGGCTCTTCCGTGACTGACAAAGCCGAACCGGATGAGGCTGAGCCCGACGTACCGTGCAGCACAGATCTAACTAACACAGACATAATGAAAATTAAAGAGCTAAGCATAGGTGATAACAAAAGCCATGAAGACTGTACTGCTGTGAGTGGGAGCAAAGAGCCCTCTGGAGAGCTTGACAGTAAGGACTCAACTGCGGAACTGAACGGGAACAGTAAAATTCCCAACAGAGACAGTGGCATTGACAGTCCTTCTTGTAGCGTGGCTGGAGAAACGTTCCCCAGCGAAGAAGGGGCAGAGCAGAAGAAACCCAGCATGGCTGGGAACCCAGGGGAGATGGAACCTGACAAAAAGGGGACCAAACCTTCCTCTGCAGAGCAGAAGAGAGACTCCACACAGGATGAGGACAGTGACATTGATGAAGGAAGCAGCGAGGAGCAAGAGACAGCAGAAGTGCCAAAGTTAGAGTATTTGGATGTAAACAAGGTAAGGGAGTTTGTTCATTGCTAGTAAGTGCTCTGAAACCTGACTCTGGTGAGAGATCCCTTGGATCACTTTCATACCTGGTTTGGGTTATTTATTTGGTTGGTTTTACATCAAAGGATCATGACAGACAGTATTATTTCCTGCTTCATGCAGATCCTAGCTTGTTCCTGACTTTGATAGTATCTTCTAGAAAGGTTCCCACTCTTGCTTTAAAAGGTTTCATTTAAGAGAATCCCTCACAGCCAGAGGTAAGCTGTTAAAATTTAAATACTTTTGTAGGTCAGGACTCACACCTTGTGTTTGTTGTCTGGATTTGTCTAGGTTCAGCTTGTTAGAGCCTGTTGTTTTCAGTGGGGTTTTGTGATGTTTGGGGGGCTAATTGGATCTTGCAGGGTCGGGACCTTGCATCTGAGTAGGACAGACATGATTGAAATCTCGTCTCACACAGAATTTATAATATTTTTTTATACAACCCTGTGCTTTTATTGGTGTGACTTCTTCTTGAGGGCAAAGAAGTTGTTTTGATGGTAGTTACCTCAAATGACTCTTCAGGAAACTGTAGGTAGAAGAGATTTTCTTTGATTCCAGAATTATGTAGCCCAGGCTGTTGGGTATTTACTGCAGCTGTATAAGATTAATGACAGATTCCTTTGATTATCTTTTTGTCAAGACAGTTATTTTTAGAAATAGTGCTGATAGAATGGATTCAGTTTCTCCACAAAAAGAAAATGGAATCATGCAAAATCTCTGCAAGATGTTCACTTTTTGTGGTGAGGTTTTTTGTTTGTATTTGGAGGTGTTTGGGTTTGGGTTTTTTTTTTTGTCCCTCAGCCATCATGACACTAAAGTTAATATACTGGATTTTTGGTGTTTTAAAGAATACAATGAGCACCTGCAAGTTGTGAAGTATAGCTGGTGAAGTGTAGCATCCACACCTCAGCTCGTGCAGATCAGGTGGCTCTGTTGAAATCACCAAATATATCAGGATTTGTGTCTGTTGAGAGCTTGTCCCTTGGGAAATGTGGCTGTTTCTGGGTCGGATCAGCCAGTGACTGTAGAAGTGTGATGAAAATGGCACGTGGGTCTGTGGTGTGCAAGAAGTTCTGTCTCTCAGAGCTCAGCAAGGGTGTGTTTATACACACACACACACACACACAGAGTGACATACTTTAATTATTTTATATTCATAATCTGTGCAACTGAAATATTATTTAAAAGATTGGTTATTAGTTGCAACAGGCCAGTTCCTGAGCTGGAAAGAACCCGTAAGGATCATCGAAGTCCAACTCCTGGAAAATAAAATGCATTAAATTAAAAGATCTTTAATCTGGTAATTAAATTTACCGTTTGCAATGCTGTATCAAACCAACTGTGGCAACCCCAAACTGAACACTTTACTGAATGATTAAGAAGTGCTTTGCCGACAAATCCCAACGTTTTGTGAGACATCAAAGCTTCGATGGCTGTTTTTAAGTCTTGTTCCTTCGGTTAAGTGTCCCTATAGTATGAAATAATGCTGATAAAACATAGAGTTCTGAGGTTGTAATTCTCTGGAGCAGGCCTGGTGAGTTTATGAGAGAGGTATCTCTAGAGGAAGACTGGTTTGTTTTGGTGTTTTGTATTGCTCTTCTTCCTGAGGTGCATTTATGTGATGCACTGCAGATTCTCCCTTGCATTTTGAGTTGATTTCCCCTTCCAAAAGGCAGTTTTGAGGCGGAGCAAGCTACACCAAGTCACCTTGTTTTTGCAACCACGTGGAGGGGGAAGGCTGAGAGAGCCGCTGCCTCCTTCAGTGTAAGGATTGTGCCCTCTTCTGGGGATGCAGCGTGTGGAGCCAATTCCTGTGTTAAGTGTGAAATGAATTCCCGTGTAAAGCATCTACATAAAATCACAGCAGCATTAAGGTTGGAGGAGACTTCCAAGATCATTAAGTCCAACCATTACCCTAACATTGCCAGGCCCACCACTGAACCCTGTCCCTAAGCACCACATCTACGTGTTTTTTGAACACTTGCAGGATGGTGACTCCACCACTTCGCTGGGCAGCCTGTGCCAGTGCCTGACCACCCTTTCAGTGAAGAAATTTTTTTCTGATATCCAATCCAAACCTCCCCTGGCACAGCTCGAGGCCGTTTCCTGCTCTCCTCTTCAATTCTGTTGCAGATTTGGGGCACTAAGGATTCAGGATTGGGGTGAGGGACCATAGCTTCCAGCGAGGAGAGCTGGTGTGATTGCAAGTTGTCTTGTTCCATGGTTGTCCTTAGGCTGGAGTTTCACATCACCCTTGACAAACATGATGATTTCCCAAAAAACCTGCCCTGCTTGAAGGAGGAGAGGAGAGTTCAGTTGGCAGCAGCTGCTGGCTTGAGAGCTGAGGAGACCTCAGCTTCTCCAGAAAGCTTTATGTTGGGAGCCAGTGTCTTTTTTCTGCATATCCCTTCCTGCTCCTGGTACCAGGGTTTGCAGCTGCACCATGGAGGTAACCAGCACTTCCATTAAATATGCAAGTTGCTATAGTTGGAGGAGGATGCATAAGAAGTACAGCTGCAAAGTGATTTAATGATGGCTCAGTAACTCCTAGGATATCAGGGTAAGTGAAGCTCATGAATAAACATAATTTTCTACTTCAGATATCTCCCCATCCTCCACCTGAGCTTTCTCACAGCCCACGGCTGAGGAAGTAACCTTGCCTGATACATGGCTGATATTGTTTTATTTAGTCGGTGTAGCTCTGCAGTGTGATGTGGCTTCCTTTGGGAGTCTGTACCAGTCTTACATGGCTCACTATTAGCACAAAATTAGTGGAATATGTTTTAAAATCTCAGGAGGGACTTACAGGGATTTCCAGTTATCTTTTATCAAAATGAAAATGAACAAGGGAAGCTTATTAGTTTTGATAATGTCTGTGAAAATGTCAGGAGCTCCAGGAGCTGATGCACATTAACCTTGATGATTACAAAGAAAAAAAGTGACATGAAAGTGAGACTGAGGGCCTGTCATGCTCCAAAGTCATATACCCAAGGCTTCTCCTGACTGCCTCGGAGCACTGAGTAATGCTTCTGGGAGGGGTTACAGTGCTTCATAGTTTTTTATTTAGGTATTTTTCACTAAAAGTAACACATGCTCATTCATAATCACCAAAAAATGGCTGTCTCCATCTGTCCTGCTTCCTACTGTGTAAATAGTAACAATGGAGTCCCATGTGGGCCTCATGCATTCACTGACACAAGCTTCCATTCTGCTTGTGCGTGGCTGGAGTTTCACTTCTGCTTTCATTGTCTGGTGTGTGTTCTAATATTTGACCTGCAGTGCTGCAAGTCAGACTTTTGGATGAGATTATCTCCGTGTGTATTCTGCAAAAAATGTGTCTAGGTCAATGTTTTAGTCGTAATGCTGGTTGAGAAAATTCAGATATAGTATCATCATCTTATTTTTAAGTATCTTAAGGACAATGAGATCTCAGTGCAACAAAGACAACCAAGCACAGGATAACTTTTCCATATTGTTTTCAGCATTTTTGGGTAGGAGGGAGTCTATAAACTTTCTGGGGTTTTAAAGCATAACCCTGTATGATTTTAACCCAGGCTCTATCCCAGCAAGATTTGCTGAGAGCCCCTTGTGAGAAAAATGCCAACTAAATATGGTTACGCACACCAGTTGCATGAAAAATGGTTGCTGCAGGACTTTGCCCGAGTTTTCTCATGTTAAACTTTGTATGTACTTTAAATTTTCCCAGTTTGCTTTTTGTAACAGCCAGGCCAGTCTTTGCCTCTGTGGATCCCTGGCCCAGCCGTACGTGTGGGCACTCAGCTGGGTGGGCGAGGGGGTTGGCAGCAATGCACTCGTGTGTCCACTTAACTGCACAAATCAGACCAGTTCATCTGCCAGTCTGTGCCTGTGACTGGGGTGTTTGAGGTGCAGATGCAGCCCCAGGTGTGCATCTGACATTCATGAGAACCTGGTTCTGTTTGTTGTCAGGCTGGTGTTTTACTTTAAAATGTTTTGTTGGACAGTTACAGCTGGAAATGAATTTTTGAATCTTCCACAAGAAGTGAAAGTGCATCATGCTGCTTCAGGCACTGGAGTGAGCTTCCTGTGGTGTAGAGTCAGCACCTCCCTCCTCCTTTTAATGATCTTTCTTGTCACTCCTGCAGCCAGTCTGTTCCATCCAGCCTCTTCAGTAGGTGTAGGGTCCTGGCCCAAGTGTGCTGTGGCAGAGCATAATACAGTCCACATCTGGGTTTGCAAATTTGTTTTACTTCTCCTTGAGAAACATGGACCATGAAATATCTTGTTCCTAGTGAAATGAATGATGGCTCAGGCTTTATTAAAGCTATCCTGCCATGGCACAAGATGAGGTTAGAAGAATGGGACTGCCTCACATTTAATTAATCTACAGTTTCATTTAAAATGTTATGTCCATTGAAAGGCAAATATGTTGCAAATCAGTCTGGAATATGTGCCTATCTGCCTCTAGCAGAGATAGCAACTGAAGATAGAGTCACACTGTAAAACTGAGCTCAAGCTGAGGATCTGTTCAGCCCTTGTTTGGTATTTAAGCAGATGTCAGCAAGTTTTTTTGAAATATAAACTGAATTGCAGATGGTGAAGGTCAGGAGGTTAAAAAGCACCTGTGCTGTGTAAAGATTTACTTCTGAGTACAAACTTATTTTGTTGGAAATAAACATTTTTCGAGTTCTGAACTCAAACAATGCAAAGGATGCTCTTGGTGGCTGGCGTGCCACCTTTCATCTGCGTGCTCCTCTGTGCCCAGCAAAACTGGCAGAAAAATTCTTTCTCAGTGGGAGATCCTCATAGTAACTGGTTTTGACTGGCCAGCAGTGCACTTCTGTGTAAGCTGTAATAAAATGTACTTGCTTGTAACAAGTTCAGAACTTCATTGTGCTGTGATTTTTTTTTCTTTTCCCCTAAATATTAATGCATATCACGTGAATGAACAGAGTAGGATGCTGTGTACCATGTTAAAATAGCTTAAAAGAGTATTTGAGTTGACTTGAACTATTTCAGTAGCGTGGCAGACAGAGTCTGTGTGGAAACTTCACTCATGGCATGGTTGCCTGTCTCCAGACTCATGCCTGGAAGGAGAGGAATTGCTTCAAAAGAAGCCTGATGCTGCTTCAAATGCAGAAAAGCTATTCACTTTCCTTCGAATAATACTTGTATTGTGGAGCTGTGGGTGCTTCATGCCGCGTGGTACCTCACTCCCCGTAGGGATAGCTGTGGGTCTGGTTTGTTTGAGTTCATGGCTTGCTTTGGAAAGCCTTTGAGGTCTTTTGCTTGTACTGCAGTTTGCCTAAATGTGTGTTTGGGGTGGGTATTCAAAATTTTCTTGTCAGCTTTGTTTGGAAGCAAATTACGGTGATGTTGAAGAAGCTTAAGGAGAGTATTTATTTAATATTTTCTAACGATCCGATGGCGATATGTCTAGAAATCCCTGCCCCAAATGCAAGCACCAGAGGCAGGCATTTGGGATGGAGCACTGCTGCTGGTGAGGGGCCCAGGTGCCTCCTGAACAGGAAACAGCCCCATGTGTTTAATAGACTTCAGCTGGATTTTTCCACCATGGATTTGTCTGTTCCTTTTGTGAACCTGTGTGAAGGTGACCCCCAGCAGCGTTGTGTTGCTTGGGGAAGCAGCTCCTGAAGCAGCACCTCGATGATTTTATTTGATGCCCTTCAGTTTTCCTGTGGAAACAGTGATTAATTACACCCAGTCAGTGCTCTCTGTTCCCTGAATCATTTATACACCTCTTACCTTCATCTCAGTTGTCATTTTTTTTTCCGGATCCAGCCCAGTACAATTTCCCTACATTTGATCATCATCGCTGCCTGTTTTCCATGTTTGTATTCCTGAACACAAACCAGCCAACCCTCCATTCTGGACTGGTTTGCTTATATGTAAGCATGGCATTTAAACCCTTGAAAAGAGCGTTGGACAGCTAACGCCTGCATTCTAATAATTCAAGTATTTTTAAGCACTTAGAGAGCAAAGGGTCTGTGTAGCTTTTGGCTAAAGTCAGTGCTTTATAACTGTATTTAGGGTTTTTAAGTAGTCCTTTCTCATTTTGTATTTTTAAATGAGCTTAATGAAAGACTTCACTGAGCGATTTGGGTTACATTGCTGAAAATTCTTTCCAGGGAATTGGCCTGTGTTTAAAGCTGCACAAAAATCTTAGAAATATGCCATAGAGAGTAATGCTGTGCTGGCCAGAGGAGAAATCTGGCCAAACAGTCTGGTTTCTAGTTGTTTTCTTTTCAGCTAAAGGACCTGAGTCCAAAAAGGAGAACAGTTGATTTACAGTCCAGTGCCTTATTTTCCAAATAGGCTAGACTTATTTCCAGGTTTTTAGAGGATGTTTCTGGTTCTTTTTATAAAACCATAATGAACTCAAGTGATGTCCTGACCAGCCACTGACTGCATTACTAATTGCTCTTTCAGAAAATAGCTTTAAAAATATCTCTGGAGCAAAGTGATCCTTTGAGGAGGGACACAGCAGATTCTGAAGTGTGTTAACCTCCTTCACTCCAGGCCCCTCTGCTGGCAAGGATTTTGGCCACTGACAAAATGGAAAAGAGAACAGTTGATGAAACTTAGGGGTGTAGGTGCAGATGGATTGTAACTTGTAACTTGATTGTAATTTGTGATTTGTTTTTCAGTGTACAGAGCCCCAAAAGCTGTTCAACATTGCCAGTGAGCTGCTCCACACGGAAGAAGCGTATGTTAAAAGACTCCATCTCTTGGACCAGGTAATTCCCTTTTGAATTAACTCACCTTTCTTTTCAATGAGCAGCAGTGATGTCTGCTGTCAAGCCAGAGGATTAGGATGGCAGAAAGGGGAACGGGAAAGCAGCAGCAGTTTAAGATACAGACACCATCAGCATTTGGTTCCTCCCTGGGCTTATGGGGAGATGAAATCACAGGGACACTGGAGACACTGAGAAATGATGAAATCTGTGATTGCTCTTTGATGTGCAAGAGGTTGGAGTCTTACTGAAATCAGACCACAGGGGTCAGCCCCATGCTTAAAGTGAACTGTGTTTTTACTGCTGTGTTTTGTAATTGTTGTCTATCATGTTTACACGTGGGGATGAAGTAAAACTGGTGTGACAAGTATGAAGTTTCTTCCCAATAAATACTGAGTTGACTCTACACAGCTCAGGTATTTCTATAATTATCTCAAAGAAAAAAAAAACCACATGAATGTGCAGAAATGAAATGAAAATGAGGATGAGACACATTGCTAACAAAGGGCTTTTTAAAAAGGAATGGGGAAAAAAGAGGAAAAATGAAGCTGTCACCTGGCTAGAAATACTGGTAGAAGCTGTAACTTCAAGAACCCTCTACCCTCTGACTCCAGGAGCTCTAGGGAAGACTTACAGTGTTTGTTTTACATGAGCAGAGACTGTTTCTAGACCGTAGAAATCTGGGGGGTGTCTTTCCCTTTAGTTCAGTATAGTGTAGTCTTTCCTGCTGAGAAACAAAACAATCACGTGGTTTATTTTGATTTATGTAAATAGCAGCAAGTGCTCTTCAGGGACTGGATGTTCTTTGCAGCTTGCACTCCCAAATAGGAGATGTCTGATCATATCAGTTGTTTCAGTCCTTTTTGAATTACAGCTCATATTTTCCTAATTTTAGTGATAAATCTAGCTCTGAGTGACAGTGGGCTTATGTTTTGTGAACCTCCTGAAAGACCCCAAGGACTGACTGCCACAAATCAAAATCCATAGCTCTGTTCTAAGCAGCCAGTTTTGCAAAATGACAATCCAAAGTCAGCGTGTCTGGGATTGTTTTTTGTGAATAAATGTTGGTGCTGTCTTGTCTTCTGCAGGTTTTTTGCACTAAGTTGTCTGAAGCAGGGATTTCATCCGAAGTGATAACGGGCATCTTCTCAAACATTTCTTCCATCTATTGTTTCCATGGACAATTTCTTCTCCCTGAGCTCAAAACAAGAATTACACAAGAATGGTGAGTAACTGTCATTGCAATTACTTTAAGAATACATTTTCAAGAAACTATAGCAACCATAAGGCCTAGTCTAAGTCCAAATTTTTAATGGTTTAATGCAGTAGTTAATACATTAGTTATTTAATGTATTAGTATGGAGTGTCTCAAGCATTTTTGACTTCAGGAATAGGTATGAGCACTCAAAATTTCCAAAATACGTTCTTTCAGTCCAAAGTATTGCCAGAGCTGTTTTCCTTACTGCATTCCCAACTCTCCTATTACTGCAATATTATGAAATTGCTGTACTTGAAAAGAATGAAATTGCTTGTTTTGACCTCATAGATGAAATAAATGTTTTCAAATACCAATTAAAATTTGGCTACTGTAATAAGTTGACTTGATGATCTTGAAGGTCTTTTCCAACCTTAATAATTCTGTGATTCTGTAAGTTGTAGTTAAGGCAGAAGTGCAGTGATGGGTAGAAAGTTAATTGTAAGTCAGATCTAGGAAACTTGAGATGGCACATTGGTGGTAGGTGCAGATAGTGCTGACCTTTCCAGGTGCCCTACATGACCAAGACAAGACCAGAGCTTGCATCTCTCTTGGCTGAGTCCAGTCTTCACACAGTTCCTCACTGACCAGAAGGAATAAATGAGTCTCAGCACCTTTGTGCTTGAGCTTGCAGGGGCAGCTGTAATAAAGGGGAGGAAAACTGGAGAGTCTGGGAGTTAGAAGAGGGTAGAAGCTTGTTCACTGGCTAAAGAGGGTCTTGTGTGGTCAGACTGGGGGAAGAATGGCTGGCTCTCTGTCTGGCCGTGAGTTTGGAGGAGAGACAGATGTGTGGCTACTGCTGCTCCAGCCTGGGATGGAGGGGTGGATGTCTCCAGGCAAATATGTGCCGGGCCCCCAGGGATTACTCAGCTGAACTGAACCATCTCTTTGCATTAAAACCTCTTCAGGTGTTTGGCTGTGGTGGAAAAGATTATTTTTAAAATGTAAAAGTTTCCCACAAGATTTTGTGCTGGGCATAAGAGATATACAGATGTTCCTTTAACAATGCATAATCAGTTTGAATCTGCCCTTCGCTTAAGAGAGGGACAGTGGGGGCAGAAATACCATCCCTTGTATATCAGGATTAATATTTGAGGTTTCATCTGGGGTACTGTATAAATTACTTTAAACTGAACTTAGCCTGACTGTCTTGATTGCACATGTGTTTAAGTGCTTGTGCATGTGGGAGACAGCTGTGGAAGTCTTACAGCTGTGTTTTCTCTCTGAAGACACTTTTGATTTCCAGACATTTCTGTACTTACCTGTCTCTTTCTCACAGGAGTGTCAACCCACGGCTGGGAGATATCCTACAGAAACTTGCTCCTTTTCTGAAGATGTATGGAGAATATGTGAAGAACTTTGACAGGGCGATGGACATAGTGAACACATGTATGCAGAGGTCCTCTCCCTTCAAAGACGTTGTTCAGAACATACAGGTATGTTGTTAATTGGCATAATAAGGCTCGGGGATTGCTGGGGAATGATGCTCTCCAATTTAGTGTCCCCACCAAGACTCCAAAACTACACCTGGTTTCTCCCCCTACAAGAGAGAGAATCCCTTTCCCCCCACCCTGGCAATGACAAGGAGGTATGGAGTGGTATGGAAAGGTATCAAATAACCTCTGGGTCCTGGCCATGCCCCCTCCCAGCTGCTGGAAAAAATTAACTGTGTCCTGGCAGGAACCAGGACTGAGAGGTCCTCATTTATTTGTGTGAGTTTATTTGTTTCCCAGTGTTCAGCTACAAGACAATACCACACTAATACTAAAAATACAGAATTTTAGTGGCAGTCCTTTCTCCTCTTTTGCTGTGACATATATTCTTCATGTAGGTAGCTTTTCTCCACTCAAGATTTTATTTAATTTTTTTGTATGGCTTTAAAGTAACAGAGGGCAGGGTTAGATTGGGTATTGGGAAGAAATTCTTCCCTGTGAAGGTGGTGAGGCCCAGGCACAGGTTGCTCAGAGTTGCTGTGGCTGCTCCATCCCTGGAAGTGGTCAAGGCCAGGCTGGAGCAACTTGATCTAGCAGAAAGGGGTTAGACTGGATGGTCTTTAAGGTCCCTTCCAACCCAAACCATCCCATGATTCTGTGATTGAAGAGTCACAGAACGAAACTTCACCATTGGCCCAGCAATTCTGACTCTTTTTGCTTTGTCTTCTTCATTACTAATTTAAATTGGTTTTTAATAAGTACATTTTCATTCTGAGGTGGATGTGTTTGAATTTGGACATATATCACTGACAGAATCTGCTGTTGGACTGGTTTTCCTGAGGCTCCTGAAGAGGCTACAGTGCAACCTCTCTCGGGATCACAGTTCCACAGGAGGGTGCTTAACAGGGATTTTCATGTGTTTTCTCATCATTATACAAAAAGCTGCTTGGGGAGAGGGGAAGGGCTCTGCTTATGCTGGTGTGCCTGTAAAACTACTCTATTCCCCTCAGGCCCTGGGCCAGCTGAAGGGATGCAGGAGGCTCCAGCAGCTTGAGAGCATCCCTGTGCCAGTCCTGGGAAAGCAGATACAGTCCTTTGGAAGGGAAGGGCTGGTGAGGAGCGGGTTAAGCTGAGCAGGGAGCACAGCTGCCTGCCCTAAATGGGAGGATTGTGGCTGGGCCAGCTGTCAGGAATCAAGTAATCCCCCAGCAACCTGGGAGATGAGAGGCCCTGTGTGGAGGCTCAGGGCTGCAGCCATGACTCAGACAGAAGCTTGGAGAAGCAGAGACTGGGGGAGGTCCTCTCCTGCCATGCTGCTGCTCCACAGGGCCTTGTCTTACCCTTCTTCTGCCTGCACCCAGCCTGCACACATGGCAGGGCAGTGTTTTTCTGTCTTCAGCCTGTGCCAAGCCATGTACATGGCTTTCTGTGGGGTAAATCTGTTTGGGGCTGCTTTCCCTACAGCACAGCCATCTGCCCTCCACGAGATTCATCTGTCTCTTCCCACCACCAAGCTTCCAGCACAAATGATGTGTGATACCTGTCAGTCTGTGCCTGTCCCAGCCTAGGAGAAGTTGTGCTGTTGCTTGAGCAGAACACTTGGCAGGCAGTGAAGCTCTGGAGCCTGCTGATGACAGGATTGTGCTGTAGGGTATTTACTGGCAGCTTCACAGCAGTGCCTGTGGCTGCAGGAGGCAGAGATTTGACCCAGAATGCTTAGTCCACTCATCTGACCTATCTCTGGGCTAACAAAAGCCACTGTTAGTTTCCAGCATACCAGCTGAAGAGTGTTGTGATCCTGCAGGAATGCATGGTCTACCTAAGCTGCTAATGGAATAGTATATATATAATATACAGCTTAAGGCATTCACAGTTACTAATTATGTTAAACTAGGGAAAACAGAAAGCAAAAATTAAATTACTAATAAGTGGATGACTGTGACTTAACAAGTTGATTTTAGCTGACCTTGAAGATAAACATACTTTCTGTTCAGTTCACATCTACCTGCTGGGGCCAAAACTTAAAAGCTGATGAGTTTATTATGACTTTTGGTTTGTCAACATTCTCCTGCCATCACATAAATACTTTTAAATATATACAACATATAATGAATAATGTTTATATATTATATGTATGTGCTTTGTATTCTCACATGAATTAAACACAGAATAAACATTTATCTTTTCCCTACTAAAGTCATTAGAATTCCAATGTAAACTCTGTAAACTTTTAAAATTGCATAGCATGAACCTTTTCCTATTTGGAACAGTTTATTTTGTCAGTGCTGCCTTTTCAGAAAGGGGCACTTGTGTGTGAATACAACTGACTGAGCCTTGGAGTGACCTCCTCCTCTGCTTCCCTATTGCTGTCCTATGTTAAGGTTCATCCTATTGTAGAAATAAAAAGACCATGGAGAAAGTTATAGTAAGTGGATTTGGAAATATAATCCAAGTGGTAATGGTATGCAGTTTTGTGCCCTGGAATCTCTGATTCTTTCCATCCCACTTGAATTTTTCTGGGAAACATGGTGCTGTAAAACTCTTGAGAGATGATAAATTCACTTCAGCTCCCCTAAACTGCTCACCCTGCTACACTGTGACAAGATAATTTTGGAAAGTAAATTTACACCTTTGGATTTCTGGAAGGAGAGCCAGTATTTTCCTCTCAGGCATTCATCCCATTATCTCCAGGCTTTGCTATGAGAACAGAGCGAGTCAGCAGAGTGGTGTGGGCTGGAATATTTATGAGGAAATTGCAGATAGTCGAAACAAGCGCCTTTCTCTGAGAAATGCACACTGAAATTAATGTGGTTGTGGAGAGGCTGTTTACACTAGAACAGGCCACCTTAGTGAGCTGATGTAAAAATAATGCTGTGGAGAGGAGCATGTGTGTGTATGTGGTTAATGTGCTGCTGTGGAGTCAGATTACATCGCTAGCAGGAACTTCCTGTGTGCTTTAAAGCAAGTTACTGCTTCTTTCTGAGATTCTCATCTCTCCTTCTCTTTGAAATAGAAACATCCCTTGGCTTTTTTTTTTTTTTTATAGGGATCCTGTGAAAACAGGTACACTCCAACACTGAGTGCTGTTGCAAGCAGAGCACATCGGTGCCTTATCGGGTGATATTTAATGTAATCTGTCTCAACCCCCCCCCATACTTCTTGGTCAAGTGAAAAATAAGTAGAATTTGAGGCAGCTCCTCCTTTCATGGGTGTGAGCAGTGTGTCTGCTGCTCCTACAGTGAGCTCATTCTGGTTTTGTGTAGTCTGTGGAGAACAATGCTACACAGGGCCATGAGGGTGACAAGACCTTTTCTGAGCCTGTGAGGAAACACACAGAATCTGCAAGAACATTGTTGCATATCTGCAGAAAATGCCACACATGGGACAAAGGTTCACATGAAACCTGTCAGCTCTTATGTCTGGAGGGCAGGAAGGCTCCTCAGAGGGATCTGGAGAGGCTGGATCGATGGGCTGAGGCCAGTTGTATGAAGTTCAAGAAAGCCAAGTGCCAGGTCCTACCCTTGGGTCACAACAGCCCCCTGCAGCACTACTCGGGTGCAGAGAGGCTGAAAAGTGTCCCACTGGAAAAGGACCTGGGGGTGCTGGTGTGGCTGAACAGGAGCCCAGGTGGGCAGGAAGGCCAAGGGCACCTGGGCTGTACCAGCCATGGTGTGGCCACAGGCCCAGGGCAGGGACTGTCCCCCTGTACTGGGCACTGGTGGGGTCACACCTCAAATACTGGGGTCAGTTTTGGGCCCCTCACGACAAGAAAGACCTTGAGGGGCTGGAGCGTGTCCAGAGAAGGGAATGGAGCTGGGGAAGGAGCACAAGTCTAATGAGGAGCAGCTGAGGGAGCTGGGGGGTCTCAGCCTGGAGAAAAGGAGGCTCAGAGGGAACCTTCTCACTCTCCAGAACTCCCTGACAGGAGTGGGGAGCCAGGGGGATGTCAGATTCTGCTCCCAGGGAACAAGGGACAGGACAAGAGGAAACAGCCTGAGGTTGTAGTAGGGGTGGTTTAGGTTGGCTGTTGGGAAAATTTCTTCACCAAAAGGGTTGTCCAGCCCTGGCACAGCTGCCCAGGGCAGTGGTGGAGTCACCATCCCTGAAGGGATTTAAAAGAAGTGTAGATGTGGCACTTGAAGACTTGGGTTTAGTGGTGGCCTCAGCAGTGTTAGGTTTATGTTTGGACTTGATCATCTCAATGGTGTTTTCCAACCTCATGAGTCTGTCATTCCATGATGGTTGAGGAGTTCCTCTATATTCCTCTGGTTTATGTAAATGGACATTTTTCATTGCTGTTTAACACCAAAGGCAGGAACAAAACCAAACCCTCCTGTGCTTGTTTCCTCTCTGTTACAGAAACAGGAGGTGTGTGGAAACCTGACTTTACAGCATCACATGCTTGAACCAGTGCAAAGGATTCCTCGTTACGAGCTTCTCCTGAAGGACTATTTAAAGAAACTTCCAGAAGAATCTCCAGACAGGAAAGATGCTGAAAGTACATATAAACTCCTCTCTATTTAATGAGCACAATGAAATCTTGGGCACTTTTTTCTTCACATGTTCAGATACTTACCCCCAGGACTGTAGGAGAAATGGAGATTTTAATTAATCAAATTATTGCCAAACAAAGGGGGTTTGAATGCTTTTGGAGTAGAGAAGAAAAGGGTTGGGGTGCCAGCTCTAGGAACAAAAGGAGCAAATAGGCAGAGACCATATATTGAAGTTTGTCCTGGTAGAACATCTGGCATTTTTGTTGAATCCGTTGTATGGCCAGGGACAAAGACGGACGGACATCCTTGCAATAGCCAGAGGAAGAAAGTAAGAATGGTTTTAAATGTGTATTGTATTTAAATGTATATTTCTTGCCAGGAAAATCAGTGAGACTCTGTTCACACGGAGAAACAGGAGGAATGGACTTCTCTTTGTTTTGAGGAATTTTTCATCTCAGCCAGAACAGGGTCCACATTACTGTAAGCAGGCAAGGCCTGTTCTAGAAAAACAGTCTTAAAAACATGCTTGTAAAGACCTAAGTGAGACTTAACTTTTAGTAGGTGATTCCTAGAAGATGGAGTTTTTTGTCACTGTGCTCTTCGGCTCATCTGGGCTTTTAGGGGAAAGAAAGGTGAAACATTAAACGCACACAGATCAGCTGAATGTGCAGAAGTGATTGTGTCTATAACAACAATTTTGACAAAAAAATAATAATCAGGGAGGTGAAAAAAACCCCCAAGGTGCTATTAACAGATGTAATGTGGAGAATACATTACTGTTGGTGCCTTTCTTGCAGAGTCGCTGGAGCTGATATCGACGGCAGCGAACCATTCCAATGCAGCCATCCGGAAGATGGTGAGTAGCAATTCCGGAATGAATTGGGATCTTGGCTGAACTGATAGTTTCTCACTGCAACAGGCTCAGTACAGTAGACTGGGGAGGTATTTCAAATGCTGTGAGGCAGGCTTTAAACATCCGTTGGCTCTCTGAGTTCTCTTTATTGTAAATGCAGTTACTGTGTGTTGTTGGGCTTAAATTTTCCTTGTTTTTAAGGACCCAGTGGGTTGAAAAAGGAGGTCTTCACAAAACTCATTATTTGCTTTTCCTTGAAAAGCATTGAAAGCATTCCAGTTAGGTCCATTCATAAGGTGTCCTTGCAGGTTTTCACGCTGGTTTTGTAGTCCTGTAGGCCTTCAGCAAACTGAAGGTTGCTTTGATTTGATTTTGGCTCATCTTAAATGCACCGAGTGTGCATTTAGCATGTGTCAGTAGCTTTGGAAAGCTGCACTTCAGAAGCTGGGCAGTCAGACCACAGATATTTTGAACATTGGTAAATGTTTTACCTATAGAAGAGCTCTAGTGCATTGCCATAAAAGTAAATGGACTTTATAGTTGCACCCAGGTGTCTCAGGACCTTTTGTATTTAATAGATCTGAAATGCTGTGTGTCCAGCTTAGTACCCACTGGCCATTTGTGGGTGCAAGGTTTATGTCCCCTTCCCTCTCAGACTCTGACTTCCTCCCCAGCCGGTGGGGACACCACGAGACCACGTTTCCTGTGGCTGCTCTGGAGCAGTAACCAGCTGATGTCTGTGTATTTTCAGTATGTCTGAAAACACAGTGAGGAAACCATCTGTTTCTGTTTGAGTCTGGTGTGTTCTCTTGATAAGGATATATTTTGGTGGAAATTTTTCTGGTTTGAGGCCTCTAAAAACTCTTTTCCTGGGGGCTGTGTGCAGTATCTCTGCAGAGAGCAGGAATATGAAGCTACCAGCTCGTGGCTTTCTGTGTTGGATGCTTTTTCTGTTAGTACACAGAAACCTGTTGGAAAAGGCTGCTGTAATAATTTTGCTGCGTGAGGTCCAAGCCAGACCAAAAGGAAACAGAGTGCTGTAGCAAAATCTCCAAAAGTCAGTGGAGGTTTGAACTGAGTGTTGGCTTCTTCCTCCTGTTGTGGTGCAGTAGAAGAAATAAATCATGCTTCCAAAGCTGATTTATCCTAGAAGTGCAGATGTTCCTCAGGTTTTGGATCTATTTTTAGTGTTCTAGTTTCCCCTTTAAAAAAAAAACTGTTTGAGAAGTTCACTACTGGTTGTTTGCTTGTTTGTTTCTTTGTAAATTAGCAGGATCTCTTGCTCATCTTCCCATTTGGTGGAAAAAAACCCTGCCTTTTGATGCTTAGGTGATTTGTGTACTTGTTATTAGTCCACATCCCCCACCTTCCATTTTGTTTGCAGTGTGTTTATTTTAATGGTAAGAGTTTGTGTTTCTTTTTTTGGTGGCTTTTTTTTTTTCACTGTTCGTTTCTTTAATCATTGGTCAGAAGAACTGATTAGGACAGGAATTGGCATGATACATATTTATGGTGAAAATTCTTGAGTCAAATGGAGATCAATAAAATGTGTGAAGACCTGAAATTTCAACTTAATCTATGGGTAGGTAGAGGTATGATTTAGAGGTGTGTTTGAGCATATATTTGGGTATGGATACTGACCATGACCATCAGTCTTGGTCCTCTCTTCCTGACCATTTGCTGACAGTGCCATTTGGACCACATCTGTCCAGCTCGAGAGTGAAAGCTAAACCTTTCCAAAGGCTGTAATTCGGGAGCATGGGTTACACACCTTTCTTATTTTAACTTGTTACAGCTTCTGTACTGGTTAATAAAGTGGATGAAGGTGTTACCTTTATCCATTTGAATACTGTATAGAGGGACTTCAATATTTGGATGACTTAATGTAAGGTAGAAACACTGTTTTGCTGGACAGGAAGTAGTAATCCCTTCATAAAAATTTTTGACCAAGATATAGGGATTCCTGTAGTGCATGAAAACTATATTTTAAGAATTTTGGCCTGGCCTATTTCAGAGGTACTTTTGGCCATGGAGGCTCCTCTGTAGGACTGCAGCATTCCTCAGACAGCTGAGGTTTTAGGCTTAGCTTAGAGCTGCAGAATGTGACCGTGCTTCCTGATGGAGACCTCCCTCCAATTGTATCAGCAGCAGACACGAGAGGTGACACTTCTCAGAAGCTGAGAAATGAACACACTGTGGCAGGAATCTTAGTCTGAGATGTAGAGTGGAAGCTGGGTTAATAAATTAAAGCTTGGAAATTATTTGGTATTGTATTGGTCTCCAACTTGGCCACTGATTTTACTGGACCCAGTGTCATTGCTTCCGAAGATAATGGTTCCAAAGGGTTTGGACTTGAAGATCTTGGAGATCTATTCCAGCCTTTATGATTCTGTGATACATATTTATTGTTGAATAGTAATGACTAAAAATATCAAATAGATTCATCTCAAAATATCATTAAAATGGTACAATCCTGGGGGACTAATCCAGAGTGGGGAGGAGAACTGAAGAGTATGCGACAGATATTCATGAAAATGCAAAGCTATAGCAGAAACAAAACACTTATTTTCTTTCCAACTTATTTACACTTACCACAGAAATGACACAATGGGCAATTGACCAAGTGGAATAAATTTTTAAATTTAAATTTAAATTGCTGGATTTTTGTACTTGCAGGAAAAGATGCACAAGCTTTTGGAAGTCTATGAGCGCCTGGGTGGTGAAGAGGATATTGTTAACCCAGCCAATGAGCTCATTAAAGAAGGACATATTCAGAAACTTTCAGCAAAGAATGGCACAGCACAGGATAGGTATTTATTCCTGGTGAGTGCTTTAGTTGCTCTTTTCTTTTCAGAGTTGTGCTCAGGTTGGATGGGCCTTGGAGCAACCTGGGAAGGTGTCCCTGCCCATGGGAGGGGGTGGGTATGAGATGAGCTTTAAGGTCACTTGCAACCCAAACCACTCTTATGATTCTATGGTACATTCCCATCTTTCTAAGCTCAAATACAAAAAGCCTTCACCAGCTGAGCCCAGCTACTCCTTCTGAGCAGCAGTTTTCCCTTGAAGCTTTTGCTCGAGGATTTCCTTCCTTTTTCCATGCTGTGATTTTACTGATGCCTTATCAGATCCAAAGGGGTCTTTCCCATCTCCCTCCCCAGAGGCTGAGTTTTTGTGGAGTGCCAGAGGAGGCTGTTTCCAGCCACACCACGTTGCTGCAGGTGGTGGCCAGCTCTTGCTGGCACTGAGGGAAGAGCTCTTGTGCTCTCAAGGCAGTCAAATGCAGAGGGAGGGGCAGAAGTGAGAAGTGGCTGGCTGACATGTTTCTGTCTGCCCATTGCTTTCAGTAATGATCTCTGAGCCCAGCTTTCCCCTTAAACCTCTTCTTAAGAACTGCACCTTAGAATAAAACACACCAGTGACCTAAACTGCCAGAATGCAGGGCGTGTCCAGCATTGAAACCCCTAAGTTAAACTCCTGTCTTGTTGCAGTTTAACAGCATGGTGCTATACTGTGTGCCAAAACTGAGGCTGATCGGCCAGAAGTTCAGTGTCCGAGAGAAGATGGACATTGCAGGACTGCAGGTTTGCATCTCTTCTTTTCCCCTGTTTTAATGCTTCTCCACTTGATAGCCTCAGATCCCTGCTGAATCAAAAAACATAACACTGTATGCATAAAAAAACATAATAAAATTCTAAAATCCATCTTCGGATCACTTCTGATCAATCCAGCTTTTCCACTACAAGAAAGACCTTAAGGTGGCAGAGTGTGTCCAGAGAAGGAAAATGGAACTGGGGAGGGGTCTGGAGCACAAGTCTGATGAGGGAGCTGGGGGGATTCAGGCTGGAGTAAAGGAGGCTCAGGGGGGACCTTCTCGCTCTCTACAACTCCGTGGAAGGTGGGTGTAGCCAGGTGAGGGTTGGTCTCTTCTCCCAGGTGATGGGATGAGAGTAAACGGCCTCAAGTTGCACAAGGGAAGGTTTAGATTGTATTTTAGGGAAAATTTCTTCACTGAAAGGGCTGTCCAGCCCTGGCACAGGCTGCCTTGGTCAGTGGTGGAACCACCATCCCTGGAAGTGTTCAAAAAACCGTGTGGATGTGGCACTTGAGAACGTGGTTCAGTGGTGAACATGGTGATGCTGGGTTGACCCTTGGACTTGGTGATCTTGGAGGTCTTTTCCAACCTTAATGATTCTGTGATTGTATCTCTTTTTGGGTTTGTTTTTTGAATTGTTATAAGGTAACCATTCAAAGGGAAGTAATGGTCACTGTGTACATGCTTTGGTTGAAAGCCTTCCCTGGTCCCCTGGCTGAAACAGGAGCCACCTTCTTCCCTGCTGCTCTGGGGGACTGGTTGATGATACAGATCCACAAGTTTTGTAGCAAGACAAGTAACTATGAAAACAATCCCTTACTTTTTCTACCTCTGTACCATATTCAGAATGATCCTTTCGACTGAGCATTTCAAAGAATATTTGTAAGTCATTAAAAATGGTGGAAAGACAAGGTGGATGAGTAGGAAGCTGACTTGTTCTTTTTACAGGTCCAAGAAATTGCCAAGCAAAACATGACTCATACGTTTTCCATAACAGGAAAAAAGAGATCACTGGAACTACAAGCCAGGTATAGTAGTACTTGTTCAGTCTTGGGAGTTTTGTGAATATATATGGAGACATTGATGGTCTAGGGGCTGTGCAAGTGTGACAAAGCTTTAAACCACGAGGGGAGCAGCAGAGATGCATAACTTAGATATGCAAGAGAATGTTGGTCCCAAGCCAAAGTGTGTTACAGTGCTGTGTTGATTGCCTTTATTGAATGCTTTCAGTGTTTATAATAGTGCTTGTAAGTTCCACTGTATCAGTAATTAAAATATTTTTGACATTTTCTAATAACTGCAGTCAAATATTTTTAATAATGTTTATAAAATAGCGGATAGTAAAGCTAAAATCTTGATGGATATAAAGCTGTGAATTGAATTTACTGAAAATATTGGAAGTAAAATGAGGATGTTTCCTCTGTTTTTCTTTTGTTTTAACAGGACAGAAGAGGAGAAGAGGGAATGGATTCAGGTTAGTACAAAACACTAATGATAAGGGGAAGGAATCACCATGCCAGCAGCGTTTAAAATTCACTTTCTGGGGTTCTGGATGAATGTGGCTGTGCAAGGAAGCTGGGTGGGCCAGTCTGGTGGAGATGCTCCTGGAGAGATGTGGAGGCCAGTCAGGGTCCAGTGCTGACCCACTGGCTCCACAAAGTGTCTGGGGGCTCCAAAAGGGCTCCCCTTTCCTGCAGTCCTCAGGCTCAGTGAGAGAGGAGACTGAGGTGTCAGACCTTGTATATTCTTGCAGTTTGACCTGTAGAGACCCTGTCTGATGGCAGTTCTAGTTTTTAACCTACACAGTAGTGAGTTAACACCACCACTCAAGATTTTTAAGTTTCCCTTTCATTTATACAAGTCTAAGGGTTTTTCATCAAATCATAATCCTACCCATCTTCCCATGAAAGTATTTCTTTTTTATGATGCTTCTCATCTTTGCTGGAATTTTGTCTCAGGTCATTCAAGCCACAATTGAAAAGCACAAACAGAACAGTGAGACGTTCAGAGCTTTCAATAGCTCTTTTTCACAAGAGGAGGAGCATCTTCCTGATTCCTCAGTAAGTACCAGTGCTTCATTCTCCTTTGCCAGAGCAGTTTTACTAACAGTTAAAACCTACACATCTACAGTTACTCAGCCCTACAGGGCTTAAAAAGACTTAAAATTGATGCATTTTAAAAGGATCTTAAAATTCCTTCTTATAGATAATAAATATATTTCAGAAAAAATAGTCTTCAACTAAATATGCCAAATAATATTGAAAGTTGATTCTGTTTCTCTACAGCCATAATGTATCTGTGCTGTGTTTGCTAGGAGTTTTGTTTTGGAAGTATTCACATGAGGACAACAACAGTATCTCTCCATTCAACTAGAAAATGATGGTGATAACCTTAGCCACAGGCATTTGCTACAAGCTCAAGAGGAGACGGCCTGGGAGAGTAAAATAATTAGGAATTTCATGCAGTGCTGCCTGGGACTTGATGATTTCAGACATAGTAGATCTTGGAGCAGAGGAAGAGAAGGTTCATCTGCAGAGATTGAACTTTGGGAGCTTTTTATCTTCCCCCTCCCCTGCCTTCCTAAACTGTTTGGGTTTTTTCTGTTTTAGTACCTAACAATTTTTGACGTCTCTCCTTTCCCAGGACTGATTCAGTGACTCAATAATCTGGATTTTTATCTGACTGATTTCCCAGGAGCCTCAGGAGAGATGTTGGATATGCCTTTTCATCCCAGTATTATCAGACTGACAGTGGAGATCTTTCCAAACCTCCACAGGGTCTAGAATCCCATTGCTGGCAGCAGTCAGCAATGAGCCATTTTCAGAATCTGGCATGGCTTACTGCTCCTGAACTATTCAGCAGCTAAAAATACTCAGAAAAAAATAGAAAATAATCAGTCCTTGCCTGTCTTTTTCACTTAACTCATGGCTGCCTTCAGAGCCAGGATGCTCTGATGGAGAAAAATATTTGCTAATAAGCAAACTAATAAACACACTTTTTTGTGTAATTAACACACAGCATCTGTTCAACTTCATAATAATTATCTTGCTTTGTAAATTCTGTTTGATTTCGCTTCTGTGTTCATGGTGTAGCCACTTCATAGAAGTCAAGCAGAGCAGGAGTCTGGTTTATCCCTGGCTATGATATTAATGCAGTCTGCACCATAATTTCCTTAATGCCAGAATGCTAACCTGCATTTTTAGGAGATTAGCTTCTCTAGATAATCAGCTTTGAAAACTGATGTCACGGCTAAATGTGGCAGAAATTGCTGTCAGTTAAAAGGAGCTGAAAGTATTTCTGTAAGGAAAACTGGACAAATACTGAGAGCATTCTTAGTTGCAATACCCTATGGTAGGCAGCATCCACCATGCATATCTCATCATCTATGGAATATTGGGCAGCTACTTTAGAGGGAAAAATTACAATAATCGTCTTTTTTGCTCTGATGAGTCAAGAAATAGATACGGACTCATGGATTCCAGGCTGGATCTGTAACAACTACTAGAAGTTGGCCTCTGGTTCTAATAAGCCCATAGAAAAAGAGTCAAATTGCTTTTCTTCCATCCTTGGCCACACATTTACTGTGTTACAGTGCTGAGTTGCAGTTCATGATCAGTGCATGCGCCTCTGTGTCCCTGCTGACTTACATAGGCTCATACCAGCATTATGGGTTGATTTCAGCCTGAAATCTGCCTACAGAAGACTTGTGAGTTTTGGGAGGTGCAGAGATCCAAAATTTGACCTGACTCTTCAAATTATGCCTGTGCAATAACCTTCAGCAATTAATGAACTCTCAGGAGGGGAGTATTCAGTGTTGTGTCCAGTCAGTCCCAGGCAGGATCAGGGTAGCAGCAATCTTTTAAAGGAAAGTCTTCTGAGAAAGCTTTGTGATTCCTCTGTGGCTTGGTTCTCCATTTTCACCTGCAGCATTTCCAGGCTATGTGAAGGGTGTTTTTAAAGCCATCTAAAAATGTTCCCAAGAAGAAGGACCTCTTCTACCACTGCTTGATCTAAGAAGAGTTAAGAGGCTCATGGTGTGGGGAAGGAGCCAGTTTGTGCAGTATTGGAAGCTGGCAAGGAAAAGTGCTGCAGAGAGCTGAGCTCTGTGGAAGTGGCATCCCAGAGATTTAAGACTGAGAATACTTCTGTTAGTTAAACTGTGATTTTTGGATGCTGAACCATCATTATTTCCCTTCATAGTTTCTGTCTCTCCCCATATTTCTGGGTAGTTTTGACAAAAATCTCAATAACTGTGTTCATACCAGATCTTACACACTGTGAGTGGCAATGGTAGCATAACAAGGAGAAGCCCTTTTGAAATATTTTCCAGGTAAGAGTACAGGGTATTTGATTTTTAGCCCATTATTCCAAGTAAACATTAAATGGACATGAGGATCTGAACAGGCAACTGGAGAAGTTTACTCTTCCCTAAACTCGCTGGGGGTTTTTTCAATCTCTTCTTCAGATCTCTTTTTTTTTTTGCTTTTCTCCACATTTTCCCTTTCCCAAGTGCCCTATCACAGCACAAAGATGTCCTTTTTCTAGGCAGAATAAGTCCCTGAATTGATTTAGGATCCCAGTGAAAAGAACCCCTTTCCACAGGACTGAGGAACAGGTGATGTGAAGACCTTAGGGTTGCTGGGTTTTGTGGAGGCAGAAATAGCTGGCTAGAGCTGAGGAGTGATGCTTCCCTTTAATGCAGTCTCATTCCCTGAGGAAGTGCTCTGAGGTGGCATAAGCCTGGCCCCAGGGGATGCATTTGCTCCTTTCTTTGTTCTAAAGAGCCGATTGATTGTGTTAGAATAGAAATAGATACAGTGAGGTGTCAAGATTAATAGCTCTTCAGTTTGGCTGCTTACTCAAGGTACAGGTCATGTTGTTTCTAATAACAGAGGTTAAACCTTTTTTGCTTTCAAATGGAATGAAGCCAGAGTGCCAGAATGCACTGGCTTTTTGGATAACCTCGAAATAAGAGATGTTGTCTGACTGACAAAGGAAGAATGATCTGTGGGAGTAACAGGGGAATTTATCATTAAGAGTCTCATAGTTTGAGAACCCCCTGTAAACTAGCAGACTCCCTGTAAATTAATGGCAGAGGAGATGGTTTTCCTTTCTTTTTATGATGTAGCCTGTGATTTTGGTGCTAAATGTAAACGACCTTGTTATTTGCCATCTGTATCTATTGAATACATATAGATACATGAATATTGTCTATGAATTCTATATGAATATATATGTAGAGGTACCATTTTGCATTTATTAAGAAATTGAGATGTATTGCAATGAAGAAAAAGTTAACTGAACAGTGTTTGAATGGAGCACATTTTGTTCCCGTCTGAATCCAGTGCCTGCACAGAGCCCTTGCTGGTTTGGCTGGCAGGCTCTGGTGGTGTCCTTCAAACCATGGCATTGGCTTTCTGCAGCACGTGGGGGGCAGGCACAGGTTGCACTCAAAGGCAGGTGGCAGTTGGGTGCCATCTGTGAAGTCATCCACGTCAGAGCCAACCCCCTGTCTGTGGGTGGCTGAGCATATGTGCAACATGTGCACCCAGCCTAGTGGAAGGTGTCCCTGCCCGTGGTAGGGGGTTGGAACAAGATGGTCTTTAAGGTCCCTTCCAGCCCAAACCATCCTGTGATATGATTCTATGGATTAAAGTGTATTCAGAAGAGAAGAGATGAGGGGCTGAAAGCACACTTTTGGTTTTGTTTTCTCTTTTTCTAGATTCTTTTACCCATTTTCTTTGTTTTGTTTTCTTTTTGATGTTTAATATATTTTAGGAAGAATGTCCGTGTTGAAACTGTTCTGTGTCGTTGTTTCCCTCAGATAGCCAGCACCAGCTCGGTGGAATCAATGCCAGGAGCAGATGGTGGTGGTGCATTTGGAGGGGTGAGTAATTTGAAGCTAATACTTGAGGCAGAGCAGGGATGGGGAGAGTGGATTATGTTTCTTTTGTAGCAGAGGGGAAAAAAAAAATCATACTTCAATATATGGGTTTATATCCTGCTGTCTGTGGCTGCAGCTGTGCTGTCCTTAAGTTCTTGGCTAAGTCACACAGCTACTTCTGCAGCATCAGGGAATTTGAATCCTGCTCAGATTCTTGCTGCTTCACGTGTGTCTGAGCCTGAACCTCGACTGAGAGATGTTGGTTCTTAAAATTGGTACCGCTGGCTTTTGGAGGGGGGGGTTGGTTTGGGGTGGGTTTGTTACGAGGGGCTTGTGGGGGTTTTGTTTGGGGGGTTTTTTTAGGTTTTGTTTTGTTGGGGGTTTTTTGTTTGGTTTTGTGTGTGTGTGTTCAAATTGTGATAGGGAGCGACACTGAGTGCTTGGAGGGAGGAGGGCAAAAAGAGACCAGGAAGCCTGTCTGGTTAGTACTGTCACATTGTGTGACTCAGGATTTCATCTCCAGGACCAAATTTTGACTAACAATTCTTCCATAGTGGCTGCCACAAAAGCAAAGTAGACTTTCAAAGGTATGTTTCATTTTGCTCGGTACAGACTGGGACTGCTGCTGAGTCGAACCCGAGGGTTTGAGTCCTTAATAAGGTCTATTTTTTAGCATTTTTACCTCTGCCTTCTAGAATAAAAGATTTTCAGGAAATGCCTCGGGGTCAGCTGAGTTTACTGAAGAAGCCCCAACAAGAACAAACAACAACCACCAAAAAAACCCTTATCTGCTGAGACAGGCTACAGGGTGTTGAGTATTTAGCATGACCTTTTTAATAACAAAGAAGCCATTCAGCAGCTACTCCAGACTTCTGGCCAAGCTTGGAACCTTCTGGTAGAGTGTACAGAGTGTCAATGCAAAGCTGTTAAACAAGCCAGCAACTCAACCTATATGAAAACCAGGTTATTAAAAATAAATGTTTGTGATTAGTGTGCTCCTTGCTGGTTATTTTTTGTTCACACTTCATACTTTCCCTAAGCAATTTTTTCTTTATTTGTAGTAATTTTGCTATTAGTGCCCCTGTGCCTTGAGTTGCAAGCTACTTAACAAAAAAGGTGTTTGAAACTATTAAAAAAAAAACCACACAAAAATTTCTGGTGGTCTTAAGATTCTTCGAGAAATGTAAATTTTATCTGTAATTAAATTAAAAAGTTATATCTTTTTACTTGATTATGAATAGTAATATCAATGGTTTGCCTAGCATATCTCGACACATTAAGTAATTTACCTAAAGTCATGTATTTAAAGAAAAAATTAATTCCTGAGATAGAAATAAAAATGGAACTGGTAAAAAAGACAAAGCTAAAACCACCAAAATTGCATAGTATTGATTCTGGGCTCTAATTCTGCTGCAAACTGATAATATCAGCGTGAGCAATGAATAAAGATGTTAGTTGCAGCTTCAGAAAACAAGAATTTTTAATGCCAACACTCCTTTAATAACAGCTCAGTGAGAGCACAAGCACCGTGTGCCCAGCAGCTTCACACACAAACCACTTGGTGGAGGTGGTGGTCAGGAAAACTGGGAGCTCCTTCCTGTGCTTCCCAGAGTCTGCTGAAGAGGCTGCTGGCATTTCCTTCGGTGTTCACGTTGGCATAACCAGGCAGTGCAGTCCCAGTGCAGGAAGGATCATCTGCCCATGTACAGCATCGTGGTACCTCTTTGCTGAGTTACTCTGCTGCTCTGCACTTCTGGCACAGTTTAAGCTCAGCCTTCTGTGTGCAGGGGGAGAGCCTGTGGCAAACTCTGACACTGAACCGTGTGTGAATGATGTGGGCACGTAGAGAAACGCACTAAAAAATTACCAAGTGCCAAGTACAAATATATTATTTATATATATTATATATATATATTATATATATAATTTATATAATATATATATAATTTAAAATAATTTCTTTATTCAGCATTTCCAGAAGCACCTGCTGATGTTCTGCTCCATTATGGGTGGCCCTAAATGTGTAACTTGTAAATGGAAAATACGCCTGTAAGAGCATAATGAGAAAGAAAATGATAGAAACCCCTTTGTTGCTCGTGTGTCTGCCCACGTAAGAGTCTCACCAGACTGTGCTTCATGTTGCATGTACAGCACTGAGGCTGAATCTCTACCTGCTGGCCCAGACAGAATGAAATACCTGCCCTGGAGAAGCTGTGGCTGCCCCATCCCTGGAAGTGTCCAAGGCCAGGTTGGATGGGGCTTGGAGCAACCTGGGCTAGTGGGAGGTGTCCCTGCTCATGGCAGATGGTCTTTAAGGAACCCAAACCATTCTGGGATTGCCTGATTCTGTGACTGTATAGCAAGTAATAAATAATGGAACAGCAGTCTCCCGGGTGCACTGGTTTTCTTGCTGTTCCTACCAGCTTTTTGGTGATCCTTCCCTGCTTTTCAGAAGCAAATGGAGGCTCCTGTGGTTCACTAATGAGAAGATGTCTGCTTTCCTAAGAAGGCCAGCCATGGGCCTTCACCTTGCAGTCACATGAGCTGTACCTGTTGCTGGGATGTATACTGTTTTCCACCAAAATTATAAAGTTGGAGGAAACTGTCAAGATTTAGAGAGTTAAATGGCAGCTGTACAGTAAAAGCAAAGTAGTCAAAAGAGCCTGGTCTGAAAGATCCTGGCTCTGACCAGATTTTATGTCAGTTTTTTTTCCTATCAGACTCGTCAGCTTCAAAACAGAGCTGAGTATACGGTGAAAGATGAGAAATAGGACAATTATTTAGGTGCATTAGTTTCAAGATACTTCAGCTGCAGCTCGGGCAGCTCTGTCTTAGCATCTTTTAACAAGCATCAGCAGTACATAAAGTAGCTTGTGTAATAAAGGACACAGTTGCAAAGTGACTGTTAAATTTATCTGTGATGAACAGTGTGAATTATGATGCATGTCCTTGTTTGCTGCAAAAACCTCTGTTCAGATGATGTGTTTAGAGTGTGTGGTCAGGTCAGCTGAGCCATCACTGGGTGGGATGAGGGCAGTGCCTGTGCAGCAAGGCATGGAAAGCAAAGTGCTTTTTAATTCTTTCTCAGTGTGAGCAGTTAAATATCGCATCATTGAAAAAGTCTTTCTTCTGTATTTGTTCACTGGAGTTTGCCAAGTCAATAAAGACTCTTTCATTTTTGTTGTATTTTCTACAGCTGCAATAGCAATGTTTCAAACTCTTGTGTTCTCGCTGTGTTCTCACAATACTGAGAAATATTATGAAATATTGCTGCCGTTCATCAAACACTTAATACTTCACTAATCCAAAAAGGCCCTGCAGAAAGAGGTCTTCAAGTGTTTGTTGTATGCTACAATGCAAGTTAAAATATAATGCTGTAAAATAGAAGCTCATGCAGAACTGTCCTAACAAATCTTGCCCAATATGATACATTTTCTCCTTCCTTTCTTTCTCAAATATATGGGTCAGGTATTTCTGGAAGTGGACACTGTCCAGACTGTTCCACACTGAGGAGGGTGTCAAATAGAAGATCCATTAGAGGAAATGTTCAACTTGAGTGTTATCTGTGTAATAGAGCGTGCATGTGGGAGGTGATGGATATTCCTGTAGAAGTACAAGCCAAGTTAACCAATTTCCACATGAAGCAGCCCATTCAATTCGTGGTAGAGGAACTCCAGCATTTTTCTTATGTAGGCATGTGTAGGTGTCAACTGAAAGCCAAAAACTGGTTTTGTTTAGCATTTGTCGTGATTATCTTCCAGTCAGAGCTCACAGGGGTAAATGGTGCCCTCATTTATGCTCTTGCCACCAGTGTAATTGTGGTTAATATAAGAATCAAAAGTCTGGTTATGCTGCATGCAAATTTGAACTATTGAGACAAGAAAAAAATAAGGCTGACCCGGGAGGAAATGCTCTGATCTGACAATTTAAGGACAATCCCTCCCTCCCTAGTGGAAGAATAATCAGGTTTCTAAAACGTTAAATAACGTTAACATCTAAATCAGAGTGAGAAATGGCTGACTTTGGCCAGTATGTGTGATACAAATAAAAAAGTTACTCTGGGAAGTGTTTGGAATCGCCCTAATTATCTGCTTTTCTCAGAGGGGTCTGATAGAGCCTGAAAGGAAAGGCTTGCTAATGACTCATCCTAGGCATTGTTCCGTTGGTGTGATTCAGTGTCCTGCTGGTTGTAGCTGGTTCTTTACAAGGAAAGTGAAATACTGCTCTCTGCTCTAAGTGTGGGAGCACTTGGATTTGCCAGCGTTCTGTTTTGCTGAGCAATTAATACGTGTTTATGGGGTTATAGTGATTTTCCTGAATGAACAAATCCATGACTGCGCTTCACCAAGCTGAACTGCCAAACATCCTATGTGCTTGTATACAAGTTTGAAACATTGCTATTGCAGCCATAGAAAAGATAATAAGAATGAAAAATGTTCGATCCAATTAGAGGTAATTAGTTGTGGTTTTGTTGTGTAATGCCATTATAAGGCGGGGTGGTTCCAGTGGCTCTGCTGAAATACAACATGCTCTCCTCTGTAAACAGGGAATGCAGGGCAGACTTGAGGAGGCTGACACCACTGGGAGAGTGGTGTCAGCTTAAAAAATCGATTTTTTTTTTCCTCTACTTGGTCTGAAAATCTCTATTAGTGACTTCTGTATGTTAGTTCTAACGACTGAGGTGAGACCTGTCAGGATTTTCCTGTCACTGGTGACACCTGCCTGGTGATCCCAGGGCAGGCACTGCTAATTGAGATGCATTTGCTGTTGTCTTGCTGCTAATTGAGATGCTGTTGTCTTTCCTCCCACCCCCACGGGCTGCATCTTTGTGCTAAAGAAAAACATTGAAGAAGGGGAAGTTTGTTGAGCCAGTTGTTCTCTCTCAAGTGGACCTGAGTCGTGACTTGGTGTGCAGGCCTGGCTTAAAGGGAAGGAGGATTGTCAAGGAGCCCAGAATCTGTCTGTCCTACAACGGACCTGGTCTTCACCTGATTCATTTTCAGAAAACATGTAAAATACCTCTACCCTTTTGTTTTAGAGGAAATGTTTCTTCTCCCAGCAGTTTGTTAAATGATTGAGTCAAGCAAGCAAAGATAAAGAGAGTTATCAAACCTCTCTCATGAAAGAGCTGTGCTGGAGGAATGTGGTGCAGCCAATCCTTTGGGTCTCTGTGTGGATGCTGCCTGACTGAGGGTGCCCCAGTCTTGCCCACAGGGAGCTACTGCTGCTTGCACATAGCCAGCTTGACTAGGGAGGATAAATATATTTAATTTAAAACAGAAAACAGGGATCTGTTCTGTATCTAGTCAAAGCTCCATGTGAAGTTGTATTTTTGTGATCTGCACGTTGGCATGGTAGTAATGGAACGGTTTGGGCTGGAAGTGACCCTAAATATCATCTTGTTCCAACCTCCTGCTATGAGCAGGGACACCTTCCACCGGGTTGCTCAGAGCCCTGTCCAGCCTGGCCTCAGACAAACACCTCCAGGGATGGGAAGGCCAGTTTATGCTGGATCCACTAGTGCTCTTCAGTTTATCAGAAAATTGTGCAGTTGAGTTTAATTATACCCAGTGACTTTAGGTACCAATTTAGATGCTTGGATTTAGAGGCTTAACTCACCTGGCCACCTAAACAGCAGGTAGTGCATGTCATCTGCCTAGAGGAGCTGATAGCAGGTCCCTGTTGTGAGTGTCTGTCCCTGCCTTCCTGAGGAGCTTTATGCTTCATTGTGGGCTGAGAGGGAGCCTAAGGAAACTCCTAAATTAAGCATTTGGAGTTTGGGTGGTGCAAAATCCACTGCCAACACCGTTCATTCACTTCTTCACTGAAGCCATTTTTCCCCAAACCTTCACATCTGCTCCCCACCAAGGGAGGGGAGTTTACAACTCACTCATAAAGTCAACATGTGCCTTAGGCAAGGAAGAGGTGAGTGCTGGAAGGGAAGCTCTTGAGATGCCCACATTGGCCATTCCTCTTCCTCACTGACAGACAGGGAGAGGAAGTCTCTGTGGCAGTAAAAGCACAAGTGGGCAGAAAGGGGCTGAAACCCCCGGGGCTGAACCAGCCATCCAGTTGAGACAAGCAGCAGAACTATGCAATTTCTTTCCTAGAACAGTGTGAATCCCAAAGAGGATCTCTGTGAGTAAGAACTCTGCGAATAATTTTTGCAATTTTTTTAATTATTGTATTTTTAATCACGTACTTGTGCTTTTAATTTCAGAGTGATTCCTGTAGAAAATCTTCCAAATCCAAGCGAGACAAGGAGAAACAGGCTTGCAAGAGCTGCAGTGAGAGCTTCAACTCCATCACAAAGAGGCGGCACCACTGTAAGCAGTGTGGGGCAGTAAGTATCCCAGTGAGCTCAGCTCCTGAGTTTCTTCTGCAGAAATCATTGCAGACAATTTTTTAATTTTTTTCAGTGCAGGAACTAAAAGACATTCCGGTTCATGGCAAGTGGTTGACAGAACAGGTTTCCCCACTTGCTTTACTCCCTGGGAATTGAGAGGAAGAAGAGCTAAACTGGTGCAAAGTCCCGGGCTGTGCTGCTTAAAAGGCAAATCCAGTGCATCTGTGGGTAAAAGGAAAGGTGGTGGGGATGTGCCTGTATCTGGAGAGGGGGTTGTCCCCTATATTTTGTTTGCAGGAGCAGCAGCCTTGGGGCAGCCTCACTTCACACAATGACAACTCTTCTAGGATGAACAGCTGAACATATGATATTAAAGATGGATGGGTTGTTCTTTCCCTAAAGAAAGGTTGTGTGAAAGTGGTTTCCTCCTGCTTGAAAAACCAAAATAATCCACCCTAGAGAGGCAAAACCAGGTTACTGAAGGCCCTCAGCCACCTTCCCTAGTGCCATTTACTGAGAGCTGAGCTCTCAGGTGTTTTTCTGTAAATCATAACCATGGCCAAGATGAGATGGATTTCTGCAATGTGACTTGAAACCTGCATTCTGTGCCTTGAGTTTCACACTTCATGTTCCTAATGTAACTAATACAGAGTAATGTTATTTAAATAACATTAGTCATTTGAAGTGGAGATTAATTTCAGCTGGATAGAGGCCTAAATGTATAGTTAAGATGTTTAAAGAAACCTCAGTCTCAGCAGTTGAAGTAAAATTGCTGTGGAGGAGGCATTTTTGCCCTAGAGTTGGGATTTTCAACCTTCTGGATTTGTTTTTATTACTAATTGCTTAAATAATGAAACACATTTCTGGATTCTAGTTTAAAATGTCCCACTGCAAAGCTGAGTGTTACTAAAGAAATGAAATAATGGCTTTCCCCCAGGGACAGAGAGATAACAAGAATTATATCATTAATAATTTATTGTTAAACAGTTGTTTGTTGTGCAATGCCTTGTGGTGTGGAAATAGCAGTCAAATTAAAGAAGTTAATTTGTCTTAAGGAAAGACTATCATGTTGTGAAAAATGCTGCCTTGCTTTTGTTTGGATAACTTGGTGCTTCCTAGATTAAGGCAGTTCTCTTCATACAGCAGTTACTGTCCTGCAGTGAAGCATATATACATATGCCTGAGGGTTTGTGGTGTATTATTGTACAGAAATTCAGAATGGATGTCCAGTTGGGCTGACACCCTGGGAACAGTTTCTCTCCCTGGAGTGGGTGTGCTGGAGACAGATTTTTAGCCTGAAAACAAGTTCTGGAGCTGCAGATCCAACGCTTTTCCCAAGCACTGCTTCCACAGACCCAATGTTCTTGGCAGCTGAGACAGACCAGTAGTTTTCAATGGATCATATACTGGACTAGGTTCTTGAAATAGTCAGTGCTTTCTGGGTTCCTCAGTTCTCCCAGGCTGACCCCCCTGATTGATGAGGAACCTTCACTCTGAAAATCAGTCCTTCCCAGACCATTAAAAAGCACCAATTGCTTTGTCAACTTAACCCTCTTTTTGCCTCCTAAAGACTTCTAAGAAAAGAAAAGCGAACTCTCATGATTTTAATCATACAGTATTTCCCAGAAGGCATGTTTTCTTTGTTTTGGTCTATTGATACATGGCATCACAAACACATTAACCATTAATGCAGGTGACTAAAGTGAAACCATCATCTTTCTGATACAGGTGATCTGTGCAAAATGCTCTGAGTTCAAGCCACTCGCAGATAACAGCCGTCACAACCGAGTGTGTAAGGAGTGTTTCCTGCAGCTGCCAGCGAGCCCCTGCAGCCCCGGGGTGGAAGCAGCTGGAGAACAGAAGAAAAGACTGGCTGCAGAGGTATGATCTTTGGCTAAGAAACTTTGTGAGGCTCTCTTTTTTTTTTTTCTTTTTAGTTTATTTATTAAAAACAAATCAAATTGGTTATCTTTTCTCCCCCACTGTGCTGTTTGTAGGTGGTGAGTGTCTGTCATAGGGTACTGATCACACAGGGATGCACACAGGTTTGGCAGTTAAGCTCCAGCTCCTAAAGTTACAAAAGAAGAGGGAAGAACCTCTGGCTCCTTCTT
Organism: Corapipo altera; assembly: GCF_003945725.1. NCBI lineage: Eukaryota > Metazoa > Chordata > Aves > Passeriformes > Pipridae > Corapipo > Corapipo altera. The sequence continues at coordinate 1,178,386 of NW_020884967.1, forward strand.
ATTATGGTGCATTTCCAATCTTGAGCTGTGCACAATAACTATTCACAAAATAAGATTTTGTTTTTTCACTTTTAGTTCCACATAGTGGATACTTCTGCACTCCTTATTTCACATCCTGTCAAAATACTGTTGAAACCACTTCTTTCTTAGTTGATTGTGCAAAAGAATGGCATCCTTCTGGAAGACCATGAGGATTCACCAGAATTTTCTCAACCTTGCTGTAATGCAGGCTCTTCCCTCCAAAAATGTGACTTCCACAAGCTGTCCTGTGTAAACTACCTGCTTTGCCATTGCCACAGGAGTCACCAGGTTTTACAGCTTGAGAGCAGCACATCCTACCCTTATTTTTTACAAGAACAAGCAACATGTTGGCAAACTGAACCTTCTTTTAACTAATGCTTTTTTTAGACCATAGGCAGAGCTGGGAGTACCATTACATGTCACGCTTTTCATGAGCCACTTTGGAGAAAGGGGGTTTATTTACTTCACCTGTGAAACACAGCCAGAAGTCACTGTGTGAAAGAGGATCTTCATCTCAATTAGAAGTGGACCCACAGGGACATCAGGTTCTTGAAAGAGCCACTGGCACACTGAGAACTTCATTGCAAGTTGTCCTTCCCCCATAGTCTGACCTTCACCATCCTGCTCTGAGTACCTCATGGAAAACCTGCCAGGTCTGCAGACCATGGAGAAAGTTCTGGAGCCAGAACTTTTTTGGTACCATTGAGATATGATGCCCCTGCCCATGGGATTGGAATGAGATGGTCCTTATGGTCTCTTCTATTGCAAACCATTCTGTGGTTCTGTGATGTACACTGCAGCTGTGCCTGCAGATGCTGAGCTCTTCATGGGCATCAATGCAGCCCGTGGTATCTCATGACAAACTTTCCAGCACTGTTTCAGCAGAGATGTTTGTGAAAACCTGCACCTACTCAGGGAAGAGAGCACAGTTAATCTGAAAAGCCGAAGGCAAAGCAGTGAAATGTGACCTATGGCTTTACTTCAGAAAGCAGATTAGAGCAGAAAGCTGTAAAAACCCAAGGAAAAGTGTCATTACTCCCTTCAATGCTCAGGCTTCTGTTTTTCTGTTGAACCTTCAAAGGATCAGGTAAAATGCAAGAAAGCTGGTGTATAGAAAGGAAAGATCACGGTCAGGCTTTTTCTTTTCCTCCTGTTTACGTGAAACTTTGTTAACAAGCTTAGTAGCAGCTGAGGACATTGCTGCTAAATGTTATTAGCAGCTGTCAGAAATCTCCAGGAGACTTCTGTGCAAACCCTAATGTGACCAGGAATTTTGGGGGTTTTTTGCCTTCTATCAGAACACAGCAATTTCTTCCAATCATTTTGCCCTCTGATTTGGCTCCCATCTTTCTGCATCCATGCACAAGAGGATCTGTTAATACACCCTTTGCATTAATTTGAAATAATCTCCCAGCCTACTTTACTAAGCAAGAAATGAGCTGCATCATCTTAATTACAATTCTCAATCTACTGTGTGGAGGGGGAATTTAACTTCATGTCTGCTGAGAATGGTGGTTCAGCCTCTGGCTCTGTTACATGGAATTGTCTATTTATTGATGATATATAATAATGATTTTTATTCAGTTATGGGCTCTCCAGCATTTGCCCTCCAGTGTTCTTTGACTATGCACAACTTAAATGTTTTCTACTTAATTCTAAATATTTTGTCCAGTTAAACATCAGTGGAAACAGCTCTTTTTTTTTTTCTTCATCCAGAAGCAAAGCATCCTTGCAGCTGAAAACAGCCTCTTCAGCAGCTACCTCCAGTTCCTTGAAAAAGGGAAGACTTGGTACAAAATGTGGGTGGCCATCCCCAAGACAGAACCTCTTGTTTTATATCTGCAAGGAAGCAGCCAGGTGAGATGGGATTCGTGAGGGTTAACACACAAGAAAAAGAAAAGTGTAAGTTTAAATATATCAAGCTGAGAAATGGGTCAAAGGATTTGGCTTGGTTTCAACAACAAAACTGAACTTGGTGTTCTCAATATAGCACAAAGCCTCAGAGATTTCAGATTACCTTGTTGCCTGTCCTTACTGCTGATACTGTTGTGAGCAAATGTTTAAGCTCATTGCTTTTCTTTTCAGATTTTTAAGAAAAAAAAGAGAAAAACAGGGATAATTAGGTTATGTTTTGGCTTTTTTAGAGGTTTCAGATAGGTATATTCAAAATTTTTATTATTCTGTCATTAAGGAAACCACTTTCTTGTTAAAAGTATAGGGCTGTGAAGCATGCTGAATGTTACAATTGCTGGTATAAGCCTTTTTTTTTTTTAAACCTAATTCTGGGTTGAGAGGGTGAAGGAATTTGTGAAAATGCCGTTGTTCTTCAGCCTGAGAAATGGTAAAGCTCCTTGTCATAGCATCATAGGATTTTATCTTTACTTGAAATAGTTACATGAATAAGAAATTTTTGTTTCTAAATGTGCTGTTGGAGCTAACTAGTATTTGTGTGTGATGAAAGTCAAGTGATAGAAACATCTATATCCAAGATAGAATATCCAAAATAGAAATATCAGTCATGCTTCCTTAGCACTGAAGATAAAGAATGACAATGCTGAAATGAGATTCCCCATATCCAGTTCTGTATCTGGCATTTGACACGTTTATACACAGCTTTGTTTATCTCCTGAGTGGGATGGAAGAAGGAATGGGTCTGAATTCAGCCTGCTATTGTCCTGCTGTAGCTGTAGTGATAAGAAGGTTTGCTTTTTATTGGCATTAGTTTATGGCTGGAAACAGTCTGGGAACTCAGTTTTCCCCGTGATTTTATAGAGCCTTTCTGAGTAAAGCTCACCCTGTAGCTGGTGTTCAACAAGCGCTACATGTTGTCCTTAGAACTCTGTGCATTTTGCTGCTTGTCAACAAGAGCACCTCTGGCTTCAAACAAGTGTGTGTAATGATTTAAACATAGTGCTTAAAGAGGCTGAAAGCTTGAATTTGGAGCTTCAGACACAGCCCCCTTGACTTCATCTTTGATTCCATCCCCACACTGGGTAAGCCTCCAGTTTATCCCGTGGGACAGCCTGGCTTCTCTCCGAGTCAACAGGAAATGCGTGGCTGAAATTACACCTTGAAAAAGCAAACAGCCTCACACAAGGCACTAAAACTCAGGCAACAAACTCAGTCTTTGGGTCTCTCTGGAGTCAGGGTCTGGTGAAAGGAATAAAGCTCTAAAAAGCTAAGCAGAGAAAATGGCTTTGCTGTGCAGCTTTTCAGGTGATGTGCCTGATGGTATCACATCTGGGCAAGGGGAGTGGGAATAGAAGGAGAGAGGTCTAAATTCTTTGGCCTTCCTCACCCAAGAGCAATATATGGCATCTAAGAGATGATCAGAGTGAGAAGCTGAGAGGAAACAACGCCTCTTACCCAGAAATGCAGAATTTCTCCTACTACCCAACTGGCTGCTGCAGGACAGCACAAATAATAACCCGTGGACATAAATCACCTGCGTTCAGTGCACACAGAATGATGCTCAGTTCTGCAGGCCCCACCTGACTTTTGTGCAAAGCCAAGGATGGAAGCTGGAGGAGCTTCTCTGCTTCAGTTGCTGCCTACTTTGTCCACGTCCTGCCAAATTTGATCTGGAGTCTCTGTTGATATTATTGGTAAGATCTTATTTTTTAAGGGAAAAGGTTGCCTTTGACACCAGTTGTCAATTTTATGACAGTTAAATTTAGTGGTTATGGTCCTCAGCTATTTCAGGTGTGAGATGAATCTCCCAGTAAAGTGGCAAGAAAGCAACAAGACAAGGTTGATCTATCTTAACATTCCAGAGCTGGGATTTGCTGTCAGGAATCACCAGTTGCAGGCTGAGACTATAAATAGCTGTCTAAGTTTTACTTGGCTCCCTGCCAAGTCCCAGACCCAACACCGAATTCCCTCCAGCTCAGTGCTAAGGAAAAACTATGAAACATCCAAACTAGCCAAACGTATATGAAAATAAATGTATTTATGACATATACAGCTATGTACAGTTGAAATACCATGCACGACTCCAAGGGAAAAGGGAAGGGGGAAGGAAAAAAAGGAACAAAACCAAAATAAAATATACACGATCAATAGCCCAAGATCTAGCAACTAAAAGAATTAGCAAAAGAATATCTTACTACTCTCCCTGGGACAGCAGAAAGTCGCACTGGAACGCTGGCAACCTCCGTCTCCCAAGGTTGACCAGGCCTCACCAGGCCTCACTAGGCCTCACCAGGCCTCGCTCCCCGACACGACAGACTCAACAGCAGGGAAACCTGCACCTCCAAAGCCGCTGGAAGGAAAGAGAGCCAAGGCCTCTCCTCCTTTCTTCTTATACTTCTGGCTTACGTAAAAATAGTAGGGAATACTGGGTAATATGGGCACTTCCTTGGTTACAAACTGGTCACCAAGGAAGGCCTAGACTAAACTCCTACAACGACAAAAATGAATCCCTTCTTCAAGGGCCTGCCATTCCCATTTGTATACCTCAATTTGCATCCAACTGCAGAAAAAAACAAATTAGGCAGCAAATCCTATTCCTTGATATTAACCCAACATTCTTGTCAGTTCTGGTTTTCATAGGCTTCTGAGGAAAGTCTCTTCCAGAGCTTCTTTACTGGTGTCTGAGTGTCTGAAATCTGCTGGGAACCACTCATGTGCTTAAATGTTTTTTTCCCAGGCATAGTTGTGTTTTGTACAACCACCTTGGTGGATCTCACAGACATCTTTAGACCTGCAAAGAAGCATTTCAGTGCCTAAAAGAGGTACCTTTTGGGAATAATATTGCCAACAATAGTATTAAGGTCTTGAAACACAGAGTAAAGCATGACCATAGGAGTTTGAAAGTTAGGGGATTATTGTTAAGAAGAAAGAGTAGCTGCCTCTTGGGAAGAAGGAGCAAACCAAGCTGCATCTGGAGTTTTGGATAGAGTGAAAGCCCTGACAGCTTCTTCCTCTACACCCCTGGCCCTCACAGCAAAGAAGGGATGCCAGTGCAGATGGAAACACAACCCACAGACTTTAAAATAGCAAGAAAACTGCTCTTTGCTTTAGATCCTTGTTCCAGGAGAATGAATTAATCCCCTGATTGTTCTTAGTTTAATTCTTGCATAAGGCTTTATGCATGAAGATAAATTCCCAGCTTGTTTAGGTTTGGGAATCATACCAATTTGATCTGTCCTCAGACAGGGACAGAATTTGTGTACTCATCTGTCATGTTTATCTCAGTGGAGTTATAAGAGTTTGCTTATAAGCAAAGACCACTTCAAGAGTAAGGAGCAGTGGATTTAGAGAAATTAGTCTGTCTTTCCAAGGGCTCCACCTGAAGCTTCTGCCCTTGTTGGCCTTGTAAAATGCACAGCTGCCTCCACAGCTCTGACATGAACTTATCTGAGTAATAAGTGCAGAATTAAGGCATCCAGGCTGGGTAGAAAAGTAGTGGATTTTGGAGAAGTATGAAGGGTGAATCTAATATAGTGAGAGCTAGTGTATATACGGATATATATGTATGTATTTTGGATCAGGTTTGATCCAAGAGAAAATTTTGCTTTATAAAGAAGAAAAATCTTCTGTTCGTTGTGTAAATGTGATTAACTTTTAGAAAATAAGGGAGTAGCTGAGTTTGAAGTTGAGCTCAGGGTTTTAGAGAAGTATTTTTTTGGCTTGCTTGTTGATCCTGTTTAGGAGAAGCTTTACCTGACTCCACACAAAACTCTGCCTGCCTTTTTTGTGGTGATTGTGATTGGGCAGTGGGTGGAATTTGGGTGGAAAAAATGGAGGTTTTCTAAGCCTGTTTAAAAGTAGGAGGGAGGAATGACTGTGGTGCCATTGGTGGGTCACTGTTGGGTAAGAGAGTTTATACAGCGCAAAGAGCTGTGCAGTGCAGGAGGGATGTCTGTGTGCAGGGTGCCTGGAATAGAACTGCCTGTGTGGTGGAACTGAGCTGTCCATTCCCAAATCTTAAACCCTGGGTGTTGTAATTGCTGTAATACAGCAAGAAATTCATGCTGCTGTAATGACCTAGATAATAACCCATTTGTGTTATGCTGCAGAGAGTCAGGATGGGTGCACAGTGCTTGTGATTGCTGATGGTATTACACAGCCACTAGATTTTTATCTATCACTCACTCTTTGAGGAACATGATTGCAATCAGCCCTAAAGCAAAGCCCTTCTCAGCACTGGGTATTTTGGTTTGATGAAATATCAATATCGTGCAGCCCTACTGTGCTGCATACAGAAATATTAAGAAAAAAAAAAACCAAAGCAGTCCAACCAACCAAATCTGGTAGGCTCTTGAAACTGGAATACGAATTTTGTCTCTCTGTAAGGTCTGTAAATCCTACTTCCATGTTCAGGGTAGGGCTGGAATTCCTCATGGGTGCAGAACAGCCTCTGGATTTACTGGGCTCCAGGTTGGAGGGACGGGCTCAGTGTCAGAGGGCATCCAGAGATGCTGCTAGTCTCTCAGTGAGGTCGGGATTTGGGGTGGGATTTGCCTTGAGGCCAAGTGCTTCGCCTTTACCTGTCAGTAGTGCAGCTTTTCAGAGATAATGTAAATCCCTTCCTTTTGAATTAGGCAGGTACAGACAAAGTGCCAAAGGCAGCATATTAAGAAAAGGGAGGATGCAAGAACCAAAGGCAGGCTGGTTAATTTGCCTGTGTCTGCACATGCTGGGTAGGTGCAACACTGTACAACTCAAACATCAATTTGCTCTTCTGGTGCACTGCTACAAACGACATCATTCGTCATTGTCATGGGCAGCCTTCAGTTCTCCATGTGACAAGTCTGAATGTCTGTTTTTCCAAACCAAGACCAGCAAAACAGGCATGGTTGAGCTTGCATGTGCTCTTGTGCATTTGTGTGCATCGATCCCATGTTTGCTTGCTTGAGCAGTGCCACATGTGCAGGGCTGGAGCTGCTCTGTACATGCCAGTTCTTCTTCTGCATGGGCAAGATCTCCCCATTTATAGGGATGTGGCTGTGGTGTCAGGGTATAGAAGCTGTGCTGCATTTGAGGCAACTGTTTACACTCAAATGGGAACTGAATTGTTTACTGTTTGCCCTAAAGCTGCCTTAAATCTCATTGAATAGTGCTTGATCTTCAAGCAGTTGGGCTCTGGCATTTTTGCATGTAGTAGATGAATAAATCAGCAAGCCTGTATTGATTTAACAAACTGTGTAGACACATTTTTGACTGGATATTTCTTGCTCCTTTAGTATGTGTTTGAATTGATGTGAGCAGTTTTGAAACTTGAATTACTTTAGTCAAGGTGTTAGGGAAATTTTTTGGCCATTGTTCTTAGAGCTTTGATCCTCTTCCAGATTTACCAAGTCATCTGCATTTGGTGTAGGCTGGCAGAAGAATGACTTTGCCACTTCTCTGTGGAATGTTGGTTAGCTTTGGTAGAGGCTGCTACAGGAGGTGACAGCTTTGTACAGATGCTTGGTGCCTGTGTGGTTTAGACTTGAGTTTGGGGACTCATCTTTGGAAATGCATTGCTGGGAGCAGGTGAAGAGAGTTGCTTGGCCATGGTACACCCTGCCTTGCTAAAATATGTCTTAGGAGTTGGTTGATGCTCAGGATGTGACTGTTAGAGAGCTGTATTGCTGCTTAGATCTGTGAATCAGTCTGGCCTTTAAAGGATGCTCAAGACCCTGAGCATTGACTTTCTTGATAGTTCTGAGGCATCATAAATAACCCAAGACCTTCTGTGAAGATTCACTGTTAGACTGAAAATCCAAAAGTCTCTTTTATTTCAGTGTCTATTCCCTGTTGGTTGTATCTCAGGGTCCAGCTCTGCTTACTTATTTCCTTTCAACCAATCCTCAAAAATGTCCCATGAAGTTCAAAAGGGAACTCAGACTCTCCTCAGCTGGATCCCATTGCCTGTACCTAATGCAAAGGAATTTCTGTAAAAGACACATGCATAAGTTACATGAAATTATATGAAAATCCCTGGCCATGTTTAGTTTACAGTGAAGGGAAATGCGTGCAATAAGAAGAATAAAGCCACCAGTAAGTCGTTGCTTTTCCTTGGGTGAGGTTGAGCAGTCGATATTGCCTCTTCCCTGCTTTCTGCGCCGCAGTGCTGAATGAGGAGCCAAATGCACGTGTACCTGGGACTGCATCCGTGTGCTTCCTGCAGTGTGTGCACTATGCCCCCTTCCTCCCACTTCAGTGGCATTCGCTCCTGAATTTTCACATTCCTTCTCTCTCCTTTAGGACGGGCGGAGCCCTCGTCCCATCCCTCTGCCTGGCTACGAAGTCAGTTTACCAGGTTCTGGTGAGAAGTTTGAAGTGAAGCACGTCTTTAAGCTTTGCCAGTCCCACCAAACTCTCTATTTCAGTGCAGAAGATGAGGAGCTGCAGATGAAATGGATGGAAATTCTCACCAAAGCTGCCAAAGGGGAGACTGAGGATACAGCTGAAGGGCTCAGCAACCCATAGAGCAAGTTCCATTTAGTTTCTTTCCTACATGCTATAAATGATCACTTGAATTTGGTATTCATGGCACTTTGGAATCTGTATGGCTTTATATTTTCATGTGTCTGCATAGAAAATTCAGTGGTTTCTTGCCTTTTATTGTACATTTTCCACGTCCAGTAGTTACCTGCCATATATTATGTTAAAGGAAGAAGTAGCTGTAGTTGTTGGTGGTGTCAATGCTGGTTTTAAAACAAAAGACAAGGAGCAAAGCATTAATTTTAACAAAGGTAATGGAAAACCATCGGTCTTTTGTTTTCCTAAATGTATATTTTCCAGTCCTTTTTATTGCTGTTGGGTGCAGGATGTGTATAGTCTGTGATTAGTTCTATAAATGCTGCCTTTTAAGTTAAATGTTGTAAAGGCTTGTGCTGGCCACTGACATTCCATTCTCTGCCTCTCCCTCCTGGTAAAAGGTCCTTGTGAAGTGTGAGCCATGTACTGAGTATTTTCCCTTTGCTAAAACTATGTCTCTGCTATTTTGAGATAACCTGTTCACAAGACAAATACTGTAGAAGGGACTTGTTAAAATGACTGCAAATGGTGCAGAATAGAACATTAAGAAGCCTCAATGATTTTAAGCATTTATATTATTGATTGTTTTCGTTTGGAACCAATACCTTCCTTTCTTCTACTGGAACCCGTTTTGATGTAAGTGAACAAACATTTTATACTGCCAACTGGGTAATGATCAATAAACAAGAACATTTTTAGTACACACCATACAAAAAGGTGACTTTTTTGTTGTATTGGTTAATTTAAGTGGGCTAGGTTTTATTTATATAATTTGTAAATAATGTTACATAAGTATTTTAAGAATTTTTAAAAGACTTCAGCTGAATAACAGGATTTAGTGCATAGTATAAGAGATATTTGTATGAATTGAATTTGTAATTTACTTTTCCTGTTCACCTGTGTTTATCTTATTTTCAAACTTAAATGCTTATCTATTTAAATAAAATTTCCTGCAGTTAACTCCTGAGCCAGATTTCCAAGGCACAGCAAGGTTTAGGTCAACATTTAATATAGGTTTAAAAAAAAAAAAAAATCTAAAAAAATCTAAAACAAAAAAAAAAAGGCATGTCTGTTCCTGGTGGTAGTAAGCATGTAGTAATCGATCAAAGTGAAATAAAATATGTCACAGTGCTGTATTTTTAAATGGTTTGGTTTAACTTTTGTTTTCTCTTCAGCCTTCTACATTTTCTGATATTGGTAGCGAGGAAGAGCTGCTCCAAACAGCCAGAGCTTGTTAGGATTGTTGAAAATTAGTGATCTGCATGAGTGAGTATATTTCAGACCTACAGAAAGGGACTTATCCTTGTTTGGGGTTTGGTTTATTTTTTATGTTGATGTAATAAATCGTGTATCTGAAGTCCATGATGATAAAGAATTAGAATCCATGCATTTGATTTATCTACTGGGAAAATTTCATCAGACTTGCGTTTTCCCTCTCCTCCCTACCCATCACTTCCCATCAGTCAACACAGAAAAGATTTCTTGAAGAGTAATTTGTAACATGAGAAGGAATTGTTTTCAGCGTGTGTTATTTCTTCTCCCAAACTTCCTTTAAAATATAATGGGATAGAGTGTTTGCCTTGAAAATTTACTCATTTAATAACATTTCTTTTTTGGAGGTGGGGATTTTCTTTCTTTTTTTCTTTGGGGAGTTTCTTTGTTCAAGTTTATTTTGTTTTAAAGTTTTTCCTTTTTTATTCTGCTTGTTTGGTTCTTTTTCTTTGATACCAAGAGAGGAATGAGAAGGGAGAATGGTAAACCAAAACAAAATTGACACATCTCAGTCCATCCTCTGGTTTCTGTTTTTATTAACCAAGAAAAAAAAACACTTTGGCACACTCTTTTTTTTCCCTAATTTTTCTCCATTTTGTTATTTTTTTTTATAACCAAGTGTGTCAAAATATACATCTTTAAAAACAATTAAAAATAATTATAGAGAATATCTATAGTGTAGCTGCAGTGTTGACACACAGTGGCACCCAGGGACATGTGTGTCCAGTTCTCATGCAATAGCTTTGTTCCTGGGGTGTCTATCCACTCTCAGGGGACACATCAGGGAACCTGCCTGGGGAATATCTGCTCTATCACTAGGCCCTGAATCATCATCATCAGGAGCTTTTGTAGTTTAAAGCCAGCAGTGTAAACCCTGTCTGCAAAACAAATACAAGCCCATCTTTTAATAATACGGGGAATAATCACTTCAAACTTCCCTGAATCCCAGTTAATTCGTGTATCAAACATCAGTAGGTGTTTCCTCTCAAGCAGTGCTCTTCCCTAGGGTTTGATTACTGTCAGTCAGGGTGCAGGTTACAGGAAGCAGTGGTCAGTCTCATTTTTATGTTCTGTTGATGGAACTGGAATTTTTAATTAAATGACCTCATTGAGTGGAGAGTTGTAACTGAGAAACTCATGATGTTGGTAAGTGGAGTGAGGGGAATGGTGAGCAGTCCTTAGTAATTGAGTAGCTCAGAGGAGGGTGATGAAAATGTCAGGATTTCTTTTTGATGGTTGAGGAAAGGAGGAGGAGATCTGATTCTCATAAAGGACACTAGATTTTCCCCGGCCGGTGCGGGAAAGGAGAGGGGGAGCCTCGCCGGCGTGGCTTTGTGCCTTCGTGGGAGAGGAGAGGGGAAGCCTCGGAGCACACAGAGGTTTGCTGGCCCAGTTTGGGGGAGGGGAAGGGTGCTGGGTGGGCTGTGGGCTTGTCGTGGGGGTCCTTCGGACTGGCAAGCGGGCGGGAGGGCCAGTGGGGCAGCCCTGCATGAAGTGATGAAGTGTCACAGGTAAGTGGTGCGTGGGAAGATATGAGGTAACACGGTTGATACCATATGGTGCCAGAGTGCTTCAGGAGAGGGATCTATAGAATCTATAGAATGATTTTCGAGCCTAGTTTGAAGATTTGCCTGGAATCTGTCTCTCACTGTGGCTGATTGGAGATTGTTAACTTGGAGTCTCCTCCTTGGGATACTGCCCCTTTTGGGTTTGAACTAATCCCAGACTGGGGCAGATGGAGCTCGCTTAGCCCTGTGATATGGTTTGAAGCTGGCTCCCTGCCAAGTCTCCAAACCTTACCACAAGAAGTCCCATCCCCCCCCCCCCAAACCTCAGGGAGAAGAGGGGAAAAAAAACAACCAAGAAAACCGAAACGAGAGAGAGACAGCTAAAGCGATATATATATAAATATATTTACACTTATATTACAGTTATATACAATTGAAATATATATACAATTTCACAAGGGAAAGGGAAGGGGGAAGGGGAAAAAAAGAATATCTTACTACTCTCCTTGGGACAACAGAAAGTCATGCTGGAACTATCACCGGCAACCTCTGTCTCCCAAGGTCAGCAAGGCCTTACCAGGCCTCGCTTCCCAACACGGCAGACTCAACAGCAGGGAACCTGCACCTCCGAGCCACCAGAAGGAAAGAGAGCAAAGGCCTTTCCTCCTTTCTTCTTATAGCCTGGCTTATGTAAAAATCGTTGGGAATACCGGGTAAATTTGGGCACTTCCTTGGTTACAAACTGGTCACCAAGGAAGGCCTAGACCAAACTACCACACCCTGTAAGGCCATCCATCTAAGAGAAGGACACTCTAATCAAACCTACGTCCTGAGGACCTCGCTGCCACCATCCAAGCTCGCTCGGCCCTGGCAGATGAACCTTAGGATTAAAGGGTGGGTTCAGTTCCGTGCACACTGCATCTCACCTAAAAAATCCACTGCGCTATAGCAGAAGGAATTCTACCTGAAAGCCAGTGTGGTTTCAGAGCCAACAGGAGTACCACAGGCATGGTATTTGTTCTCAGACAACTGCAAGAGAAGTGTAGGGAACAGAATAAAGGTCTCTGTAACCTTTGTTGATCTCACCAAGGCTTTTGATACTGTGAGCAGAAAAGGTCTATGGCAGATTTTGGAATGTTTAGGATGTCCCCGCAAGTTCCTTAAAATGATCATCTCACTCCATGAGGATCAGCACAGCCAAGTCAGACATGGCAATGCACTTTCTGAGCCCTTTCTAATGACTAATGGTGTGAAACAAGGTAGTGTTCTCACACCAACCCTATTCACAGTCTTTTTCAGTAGGATGCTGCAAAGGGCCACGGCAGACCTCAATGATCAGGACGGTATCTGCATTCAATACCGTACTGATGGAAGCCTTTTCAGCCTAAAGCGACTGAAGGCCCACACCAAGACCTTAAACCATCTTGTCCAGGAGCTGCTTTATGCTGATGACGCCGCCCTTGTTGCCCACACAGAAGCAGCTCTGCAGCGTTTAACACCCTGCTGTGCTGAGGCTGCTGAGCTCTTTGGGCTGGAAGTCAGCTTAAAGAAGACAGAAGTTCTCTATCAACCTGCACCTCAGGAAGTCCCCCATCATCCCCACATCACCATTGGCCAATCAGAGCTCAAATCAGTCCAGCAGTTTAATTACCTGGGCAGCCTCATCTCCTCAGATGGTGAGATTGACAGAGAGATAGACAACAGGTTAGCAAAGGCATAGAGAGCTTTTGGGAAACTCCATAAAAGAGTTTGGCGAAATAAACACCTGAAGAAAAGCACCAAGATCAGTGTTTACAGAGCCATAGTGCTGTCTACTCTCTTATATGGATCTGAACCATGGGTCATCTACCACCACCACCTGCGACTCCTGGAACGCTTCCATCAACGCTGCCTCCGTACAATCCTAAACATCCACTGGGCAGATTATGTGACCAATACATCTGTTCTAGAACAAGCAGCAGTCACAAGTATTGAGGCCATGTTGCTGAGAACACAGCTGCGCTGGGCAGGGCACGTCTCCAGGATGAAGGACCAACCACCCCCTCCCTAAGATCCTGCTCTATGGTGAACTTGCCACTGGGTGCTGCAAGAGAGGAGCCCTAAAGAGGAGATACAAGGACTCCCTGAAACAACATCTCAGCCTTGGCCATATTGATCACCATAACTGGTCTACTCTGGCCTCCATTGCCTTTTGCAATCAGACAGGTCTGTCTCATATTGGCCTCTTTAGCCACCAGCGTGCTTGTAACAAATGTGGATAGAGCCCTCCCCAAATCTTCGTTCATGAAGCCCAGCCATGATACATCCTAGGAGAGTTTCCCAGAACCAGGTGCCCACCCAGCTGGAGATGAAAGCTGGTGATGAAAGCTGGTGATTCAGCCTCTCCAACAGCCACGTTACGTCCCTCGTGGCCTTTCACAAGCACCATGGAACATTTCCCTGCTAAATATAAATGACTGTGTCCCCTGAAAACAAGCACCTTCCCTTTTTACATACCTACCATTTCCCTTTTTCTGTTCTTCAGCCCATGTGGGGCATGGCGAGGGTTTTTGCTGGGCTTGGACTCTGCTCTAGGTGCTGCAGAAGTCTTGGTGGGGTTGGTGGAGGGATTTCATGCTCCTGTAAAATGAAATCTTCCTCAGACAAGCTTTTCACAGAGCCAGTTGCTGGCTGTGCTTGCAGATCATGTGTGATCTGAAGAATTCTGTTTGGTGTCTCTGAAACAAGAGTTTTGGGGAGCTGTAACTAGCTTTGGGGGTGACTTGCTCAAATGTAGCAAAACAAACCTTGGCTGCCTTAGAATTACTGCATTTGAGCATCAACAGTGCGCAGGAGTGTTACTGAGACAAATCTTGTCAAAGTGGTTCTAGATTCAGACAACAAGTCCTCCAACCTGGAATAATCTGTATTAGCTTCACCAATGCTTTTAAAGGAACTTAGGAAAAATCTGGTTTGAGAGCAGCATATGTATGGAGTGTGCACTGATCAATGGGAGTCATGTGCAGCTTGATAAGGAAACAAATGGAAATCCCAACAATTCACAGAGACACTGTGCTCCTGTGTGTAGACTGCACACACTCTGTGTTAGAAAACCGACTCCCAAGTCCCCAAATTTGTCATGTGGGCCTGCTATGTCTGCAAATGTTGAGTAACTTCCCTATGTGTCAGGAACATGCTCTGCAGACATGGGGGTTTCTTAGTTCCCTAGTCAGATCTAAGAGGTTACGTCTGGTCTGTAATAGTGTCTTTAAGTCTGAAAAGGAGCAGGCAGTTACCCCACCATCTCAGATCGGGCAGGAATTTGTCAGTACTTCTACCTTGTGCTACAAGAATTAGCCATTTGCCCTATAGCTGTTGTGCCGTAGTGGTCTGTGACTTGCAAGAAGAGGTTAAACTGGAAAATATGATGTTGTCCCAGTTCTAGTGATGAAGGAGATGCTTTCAGATTCCAAGCTGAAGCTGGCAATGTTTGGTGTGAAACTGGTGACAGCTGACTTCCAAGTTGGGTAAGAATAACTAAACACCATGTCTTGGCCCCGTGAATGAGTTATTGATTTCACTCTCCATGTAGGGCAGCACATTTTTCCTTGGATAAAAGGCCCAGTATTGACTCTGATTATACTGAAGCTGTAAAGGGATCTCTGGAAGTTTTAATTTTTCAACACTTTGAAGTTGCCTGTGGTGTTAAGTTATAGTAGTCTAGGTGCTTTGGGCAAATCTAGAAGCATTGGGACATTTCCACAGGCAGCCATGGGTAGGAATTTGTCTTAGGAAGTCCAGTGCCATAGTGCTGTTCCAAGGATGGACAGTCCACTTAATTTTTTGACAAGGAAAATTGTATTTTGGAATTTTGTATTTTAGAATTCTTTTTTTCATTACAGTAAATACTGATGAAACCACACCATGGAGAAAGGGAGTAACACAGCAATAGAATTAAAATAGGGAGACCTTTCTACTGGAAACAATGTGAAAGGGAAATACATTGAGTGTGTATACAACTCTTAGAGTAAGGTGGAACTTCAGGGGTTGTGGTTCAGCAGGCGGGGAGAGGAAGCAACAACAGACTAATTTTGGTAGCAAAATTGGTTGTTACAGAAGAGAGAAAATCTGATACCTGTTTCTTAGGCTGTGCCAGAGACACCCATTACTGAATTAATCACTGATCCTGTGCACGTTCAGTTCACCTGGGCAGAGTTAGAGCTATTTGCAGAACTTGAGTGCTCAGAGAAGAGTGTATGGACCACGTGCTCGTCAGTTCATGTGAGGAACTCCCTTTTGATAATCAAGCTCCAAGTCCCTCTGTTAAACCAGTGCCAAGAAGCATCAAATTCTTGGAGCTGGGTGGCAAAAGGTCTCCTTGAAGTCATGTTCAGTGACAGGGTGAGATTGGATTGATTTAATCAGCCACTGCAGGCTTGTCTGCCTGAGTTTGTCAGTAGCGTGTGACACAGGGCTGTGTCCACGTGCTGCTGTGTATCAGTAGAAGGGGACTTGCCATACTGCTTGTGTTCATAAAAGCAAAGCTTAAAGGTAAGTGGGTGGCAAAGGGAGCTGGGGCACACCTGTAATCATCTCAGTCACTGCACAAAATGAGGCAGCAGAGAGTAACTTCCTCAGTTGTGTGGATCTGAATCTTCCTTGGAGCAGCTCATCCTATGCACTTGAATGCATCTCACAGTACCTGTAGAGAGGGAGTTAAGCATCTACAGACAGGGGACATTCTGAACATGGCCCAGTTCTGAAGTCTTTTGTTTTGCAGTGCAATGTTTCTCCAGTAATTTCAGGACAGGGAGACAGGGTTGAATGGTTTCTGCTTAGAAAAATACTGTCTTGCTCCCATTTTCATTATCCAAGGAGTTGGAACAGCAGAGATTTCTGCTGTAAGCCAATAAATGGTATCATTATAGGATGTTATCAAATAAATTGCTGGTAGGGATTTGAGACAGGGGAACACTGCCAGTGGTTTTGCTGAATTAATGGTCGTGTACTTGTGTGTGACTGGAACTGAGGAGTGATTGGGCCTGGTAACGCACAGCCTGTGGAGGAATTCCCAAAATCGTGCTGGTTCATGACTTTTTGAATAAACCAGAAGGGAAGAACCCTCATGGAGCCCTTGTGTCCATAGTTAGGGCTTAAGGCAGTCAGATGAGGGAATGTGCTACAGCTGGGGAAAAGGGGTGACCAGAGTTCCTAGATACGTGTTTTAGTACAACATTAGGGAGTGTATTGCCAGTTGAGAAACCAACGGGGCTGTGTTGTTGCCTACAGCCTGCTGATCATCCACAAGGATCATCAGATCCTGTTGGGACCAGTCCAGAGGAGGCCACAAAGATGCTCCAAGAGCTGGAACCCTTCTGCTCTGGAGCCAGGCTGGTAGAGCTGGGGGTGTTCACCTGGAGAAGACAGGGCTTCAGGGAGAGCTGAGAGCCCCTTCCAGTGCCTAAAGGGGCTCCAGGAGAGCTGGAGAGGGACTTAGGGACTTGGGACAAGGGCCTGGAGGGACAGGACAAGGGGGAATGGCTTCCCATTGCCAGAGGGCAGGGTCAGATTGGATATTGGGAAGGAATTCTTCCCTATGTGGCTGGTGAGGCCCTGGCACAGGTTACCCAGAGAAGCTGTGGCTGCCCCATCCCTGGAAGTGTCCAAGGCCAGGTTGGACTGGGCTTGGAGTGATCTGGCAGGGGGTTGGAATGAGGTGGTCTTTAAGGTCCTTCCATACCCAAACCATACTGGGATTCTGTGATTCTAATTAAAACTAGAAATTTGTGTGATTTTTAAAGCCGCAACTCCCAGGGGATGTGAAAGAAAGGTCAATAAATTATACACAGAGAGAGAAATGGCAAGGGAAGAACTGAATGAAGTTAGAGGGGAGGAAAAAGAGATCCTGAGGACAGATGCTCACTAGTGAAAATAAAAGAGTGTGTGTGCCCTGAGAAGAAGTTTTTCCCTTTTGCTTCAGCCATAGCAAAGAGACACTTCACCCCAACCCAGTTGTAGATCCCAGAGAGATCTCTTAAGAAGGTGTTTTACTGGCTGTTACAGATGATCTTGAAGGTCTCTTCCAACTGTGGTGACTCTGTAATGGAATGAGCTACTGGATTTCATTAGTATTAATTCAGCACTGTATCGGTCACTCACTGAGGATCTGTTGTAAATAAAGCATCTCTCTGCCTTGGGGAAGGAAGGATCTCTCAACCTCAGGTAAGGAATCTCCAACCTCCCAGCTCAAGGGGGGGGTCACCACCACGCAGCCACGCTGCTGGGCAGGGAGAGCTCAGGGAAGGCTCACTTAGGCTGACGTATTTATGGGGTAAAGTGGCCGGCTGGAAGTCAAATCGCATATGGAGGGAAGGACATGGATGAGACTCCTCATACCCACAGCTGCCTTTGTTCCTTGATAAACACGTGGTCTGAGCTCACGTGCACTGCTGTTTAGGGTCACTCTGCCCCTTTGTGGGTTTCCTGGGGGAGTTCATGGCCTGGCTGCAGTTCAGGCCTTTTCCTCCTTCAGAGCCTGTACCAAACCATTTCTGGTTTGGTTAAGGGGGTCAGCTGCATCCGACCTTTAAAAACCTTTCTAAATATGAAAAGAAGACAAAAGGGGGACATGACGCCTTGCTGAGCCAAGAGCTGGAGCCCTCTCAGAAGGGAAAGATTTTCTGTGAAGGGACTGATAAAACTGTGGTGCTACCCTTGCAAAGCCTTGTTCCTTTAACAATCAGCCAATCACAGCAAGCTGAACAAATATAAAAACTGTAAATTTGCTGATGAGACAAATCTGGAAACAAAGATGATGACAGGGGTCTCTAAAACATGCCACATTCTTGCTGCACTGCCAAGTAGGGAAGAAAAATAGCATTCTAGCAACAAAACAGTGAAAAAGATGCAATAAACATCTTCAGGATAAGCAGGAGCACAGAGAAACAGAAGAATGCTTCCATCCTCTTTGGGCCACACACTTTTTCTCATCACTGCAAGCAGGTTACTCCTCAAATCTCCTTTCTTGTCCTATCCCTGAATTGCACATGTCCCATTCCTGCTGCCACAGGTGTGTCCCACAGATCTTTCAAAGGTCCCTCCCACTGGGTACCACTTCTCAGACTCACTGATTTAAACGGTTAAGTGCTGTGTGATGCTGGTTTAGTGTCTTTCATAAGATACTTTAATAAACCCCTGTTCATTAAATACACTCTGTGGTTGCTAATGAGGTCTCAAATTAACATCTTAGTAACAAATAGCTGATGCTGCTCCTTGCTGTGTGCAAGTGCATAACTGTGTTGTAAAATGGGAGTTCTTCCTGCTGAAAAAAATAGCTTTTGTCTCTTTTAACCTGGGTTACTTTATGCCTGATGCTGCCACTTAGTCATCTTCTATTTGCTCCTCCTCTCCCAGCAACACAAAGTAGGAAAGAGGAATGTATGGCTGAGCTCTGCAAGGTGTTAGCATTTTATGGGCCACAGTTAGCTGAGCTTTCCCCCATCACAGTGCAATGTCTTGGAGTTTTACTTTCCAGCAGGGAACTGTTAACCACCGTGCAGCCACAGACATGTGAAAGCCAGATGAGAGTTCAGATAAAACCTGTACCCATCCTGCTCCATCTGAGCACTGCTCTTTGTGGGTGCTGGCTGAAATGAGGGCGGATTGGTTTGAGGTTTCTGTTTTGGGGCTTTTCCCTTACCACCCTGAGTAGCCTGTGCAGATGGGAACCTTATTCCACTGTGATGGGCAGTAGCAATAACTTCATCTGCTGTAACCATGCCCAGTGAGGTTGTTGATGCCCCATCCCTGGAAGTGTCCAAGGCCAGATTGGACAGGGCTTGGAGCAACCTGGGCTAGTGGAAGGTGTCCCTTCACGTGTCAGGGGGTTGGAACTGGGTAATCTTTAAGGGACCTTCCAACCCAAACCTTTCCATGACTCTGTGAGCCTTTCCTCCTGAGGTCCAGGTCTCCAGAGGCACAAATTCAATGCCACTTCTCTTCCCAACTCTTTTGTGTCTACACCCATGAAACAATTGCTTGCAAATTAATAAGATCTGGTTAATGAGCTGGCTCAGGAGGGCTGAGCTGCTCACAGTGCCTGGCTGAAGGAAGACCCTCAACAGTGTACTTGAGTGCCTGTGGCCAAAAGCCAGATGTGCTCAGGAAGCTGGCAGCTTTTGGCTGGTGCTAACTGGTATTCCCCATCTCAGTACTGTCATACTCACTCCCAAAACTGCCTTAACTCTGAAAAATGTCTCCTGGATGCCTATAAGTCCTTTATTATTCAGCAGCGTCATATTTGAAAGTGAGTAGTTGCTGAATATTTGCACTTGTGTTTTGACAGTGGATTTATTTTTTCAAATTTATGGATATATCCCACTTTGATCTAGTGAGAACCGACAGCATGTTGTTTGGATATTAATCACAGCCATCCCACCGTGACAGGCTGTTTAAGCTTAAGCTCTTTTATTTTTATGTTTCTATCACTGATGTCTATAAAAATCTGTCCTGGGCATGCCAGTTCTGCATAGGAGAGCTGAAATAACTGGCTGCAGTTCAGCTGGGTACTAAAGGCTGAAGGGATCGTGAATGAAGAGAAAATAAGAAGCCCTGGGTGCACTGGGGGTGCTGTGGGAAACTGTGGGATGTGCTGGGGTGAGGGTGTGCACCTCACTTCTGCACCCCATCAGTGGCACTGTCCCAACACCATTTACTCACACCTACTCGCCTTTCAGGTGAGTGTATTTCTTTCCTCTCCCCCCACCCCGCCCCAAATATATGAATTTTGACATGGAATATGTATGAAAATTGGATAAATAAAAAAATTTAAAATAAATTGAAAGGAAATTATCACGAGTGCTGCTGACAGAGATCCGGCCAGATGGGGAGGCTGAGCTCCCGTCCTTGCCTTGTCCCTCAGCCACCACCTCCATCCTGCTCACCATTTGCTCATGGAGCAGCTCTGTGCCCTCGGGGAGGGGTTCCAATGTTCACCTTTGCTCTAGGGAAAGGAGAGTCATCCCAAAAGTGAATAACACATGAAAAAGGGTAAGATTTCCAGCCTATTACTCATTTATGAGCCTTAAAGTTGTTCCAGGTGATGGTATTGTCATCTTCTGTGCCAGAATGTTGCTGCCTTAGAGCTCACCAATAATGGTATCTCAGTACGAATTGCCAATAATCTAAATGGTGATTTCTAGTAACTGTCAACAGTCAGGTTTAATTACCACCATTAGCACTTTCTGTAACGGCAGGCTTCTTAGAGAGTTTTGCACAAGCTTCAGATAAATGGAAAAGATAAAAGGAGCTGGCAGTGGGAGGAAAATAATCGATAATTAAAAAGTGTGGAGCTTTGTTTTATGGCCGCTTGCTGAAAGAGTTTCCTGTAAACACGGTACCTAATGAAACATAGAACGTGCTTTAGGTCTAATTTATTTTAGGTGGACTAGAAAAAATAAATATCTTTTCACGATCAGTGGTTCATGCTCTGGTTCAGCCTCACCAGTTCTGAAACCGTTTTGCATTTACAGAAGGAACAACCTCATCTTGTCCACAGTACGACCTTGAATTCAGCACTTCAGTGTCAGCTCAAGTTTGCTTTTGTGCTCAAGGAGCTTTTTGGTTTGGGTGATTAGTTCACAGCTACAGTAGAGCTCGAATAGGATCTGTGAAGGCTGCTTGAATCACAATCAGTCTGCATCCTTCTGGAGAGCACTGCAAATGGTATGTTTAATAGCATTTTTAGTAGATCCAGTTGCCTGTTACTCAGAAATTCATCAATCTAATGCTCCTTTTGGTTAATGCAGAATGCAGGAGTCGTGCAATCTGCCCACACTGATAACAGACCAGACCAGGAGAGGAAACTGTATTTTGAGCCCTGTGGTTCAGCTTAAATTAATGGCTTTGTTTGCTGAAATGGGGGAAATAGAGGTATTTCCCTTACTTGTAGTTTCACAGTTTGAAACCATATCCTGGCTGCTTCGTAGTCCTGCGATAAAATTCCTTTTGACCTCTCTTTAGACCTATTTTTCCTTTGTGAAATACGACATTGCATGTCATTGCATGTTCAAAGTTCCCCAGCCCAGCAAAGTGGGGTCTTAACTCTATGGATAAATGTTCTCAGTCAATAAAATTCCCAGCCTATGGTCAGAGCCAGGTGGAGGAGTGAAGTGTGGCTTAAATAAATCCTGAAAACTCCAAATAGTTCTTACTCTTCTGAATTTCCAAAGTTCTGATGAGGGTAAGCCTTTTTTCCTTATTTTTTTTCTTTTAAAAAGATACAGAAGCACCTCACTTTCCTCATTGACGTGTTGTAGTGGATCTTCCCCTACTTTGGAGTTGCTCAGTAAGAAAGTAAGTCCTTTTTTGCTCTGGGGAATATGAGTTTATTTTAGTGAACAAGCCCAAGGGGGAGCATATCACCAAGAGGGGAAAAAATGCTGATGGGTAAAGGAATAACATAGTTCATTTTTTCTGATGCTTCAGTGCAACTCTGGACTTAAACCTCTGTGAAATGACCAGTAAGAACTCACCTCCCTATCTTTCTGTGAGTATGTGAGTTTCATGGATTTTAGGTTTTATTTCTAATTCTCTGCAGCACTAACATGGAAATGTTGTCACCTCCTTCCCAGCACTCACAGCAGACACTTATTGGCCCGGTTGGTTCAAATAACTGGCTCCCCAGGGCAGTGGTGGAGTCACCACCTCTAGGGGTTTACAGGCATGTAGATGTGGCACTTGGGGATATGGTTTGGTGATGGGCTTGGCAGTGTTAGGTTTACTGCTGGACTCTATGATCTTTTTCAATCTAATCAATTCTATAATTCTGTAATGTCAGGGGTTTTTTTGGAAAGTGGGTCAGTGTCCTTGTTTTGGCTGGTACAGAGTTAATTTTTCTAGTAGCTGGCACAACGCTGTGTTTTGAGTTTAGTATAAGAATGATGCTGATAACACAGTGATGTTTTAGTTGATGCTGAGTCGTACTTACCCTAAACCAAGGACTTTTTTGTTTTCCATGCACTGCCAGTGAGCTGCAGACAAGAAGCTGGGGTGGAGCATGGCCAGGACAGCTGCCCTGAACTGACCAAAGGGATGTTCCATGTAACAGAATGTTATAAATCAGTGTATAAAGTGAGGGGAAGAGGGAGGAAGGAAGGGACATTCAGAGTGATAACATTTATCTTGCCATGTCACCATGACACCTGATGGAACCCTGCTGTCCTGGGGATGGCTGAACACCTGTCTGCCAATGGGAAGTGGGAATGAATTCCTTGTATTGCTTTGCTCATGTGCACAGCTTTTGCCTTCCCTGTTAAACTGTGTTTACCTCTGTGAGCTGTCTCAGTTTTACCCCTCCAGTTCACTCCCCCATCCTGCTGGGGGTTGAGTGAGAGGCCATGTGGGGCTGAGTTGCTGGCTGGGGTTAAACCACAACAATCACCCAGAACTATTAAAACACAAAAGAATAAACTCTGCCTCTCAGTGTTGACCAGGACAGCCTTGTGTCAGCATCCCTCCCTTGCCTTGTGTGCAGTGTCATCCCAGTGTGGAGGTGCAGAACCTGCCATGAATTGCCCACCAAAGGCTGCCCCTGCTTTTGGCTTGAACCCCACAGACGTGGTTCTTCAGGCAGTTCTGGAGGGGTTTGTGAGGTTCCTCTCACCTTCTCAGGTGGTGAGTTACAGAGCACCACTCTACAATCTCTGCCTGCCCTTTCTGGTACAAGCAAACAATAGGGATGGGGCTTCCTCATCCAGCAGATGTGGCAAACCAGACTTGATGATTGAGGTTATTAACTCATCACCCATCTCAGACCTTCAGCAGTGGAGCAGATGATGTAGTGGAGGGCGCAATGAAAGTTGAGTTCTTTTTTGTATCATTTTTCTTTCCTTGACAGTGCAGCTGTGCTCTGAAAAATGAATGTGGCAGGGGGAGAAATTGCCCCCTCTTTCTCAGTAGGTCTGCTCCCCATGTGGGAACCCAGATTTCAGGCTTTAGCAACCCAGATATGATTTATTGCATTTAATCCTCATTCCCTCTCCTCAGCAGAGCCAGTGCTGCAGGAGGGGCTGTGGCAGAGCTCTGGGGAGTCTGGTGCTCCCCACCTGGGTAACATGCTCTCTCTTTCTTCATATTGATTTTTGCTTCAACAACACTGCAGAAGGAAGAAGATCTGATCTTTCTCTGTCCTCTAATCAAGCAAAGACCAGTTCCTGCTAACAGCATCTGCTATATTTATACATGCAAGAAAACTCAGTTTCATCTTTTGTACTACATGCCAGTGTGGAAGAGCAGGACAGATATGGCAGGAACAATATTCCTGTAGTTTTCTTCACATAAACCAAATTTCTATACTAGAGACTCCTTACCTGTGATTTTTATTTGTATTTTTAATGACTTTAATTTTTATAGCTGGCTCTGAGCAGACATCATAGGGGGTAAACTTGAACTGGAGCAATGCATTGGTATTTAAAATAATTACTGAATATTCAGAACCTTGTGGCAAACTGCTGGACAAGAGATTTGGTTTCCCTCGTTTTATCATCATCACCACTGTTAATAATGCCTCTTTTTATCTCTAAGCCACGCTACTGAAGTCAGTCTGTATCACCAAATATATCTCACGTCAGTATGAGTCAGGCTGGGAAGCACAGGCACTGCCTGTTTCATTAGGCTTTCCTAGAATCTACTACATTGTTAGATGCCTTTTTTGGGGTAAGGGTAGTTGGTATTCTTCAGAAAAGTACTCCAAAGAAAGCAGAGTTTCACTGGTTTTCACAGGGCCAAGATAAAGGTCTGTGCTGATGCAGATACCCCATTTGGCTTATAATTACAAGCTGGAAGAAACACCTTTTTTGACATGCAGATTTTTCGCTTATTCCAAGTATTCAAAGCATTTTGGAGAAGGAAGTGCTAGATTATGAGTTAACTTTGTTTTAGGCAAATTCTGTGGAAATAAATAATTCTGGTAACAGCACAAAGGCTCCAGGCAGGTCTAAGCAGGTTTTGCTCAAATGGAGAGTTGACATGGAGTACGTTTGAGGTTAAAGAATGCCAATGTGTCTACCCATTTCCAGCCTGTTTGGTGACTTGTGACACCTCTTCTAATCTTTCCTTGCTCTTCCTCCTTTTGCCTCTGTTTTTGAACATGGACCCTCTGCTTTGCCTGTGTGTCTGGGCTGTCTGCCCTTATGTGCCTCAACAGCCCAGGACACTGGTTGAAGTCTTTTGGTGCTGTTGTGTATGAATTCAAATCTATCCACAAATGCAAGTTAGGTCAATAAATGAGGGGATGTGTAATATACCCCATTTCCTGTTCGGAGTGCTGATGTCCATTTGAAGGTGGGATACGAGCTTTGTTTTATGTTTACAGAAAGACGACTGAGAACTGCCTGCTCATCTCATTGAGGAACTGTGGAAACCACATCACTTCCCTCTGAAAATATCCAAATGACAAACCATACTTTCCAAAAACCTTTTATGTCTTCTTTTGTTTTTTTTTTTTTTTTTTTCTTTTAATCTTAGGAATCATAGAATCATAGAATGGCTTGGATTGAAAAGGACTTAAAACGCATCTTGTTCCAACTCACTGCCATAGGCAGGGGCACCTTCCACTAGACCAGGTTGCTCAGAGCCCCATCCAGCCCAGCCTTGAACACTTCCAGGGATAATGGACCACTCCAGTCACCTGCTAGCAGGCAAACCCTATTTCTTATGAGGCTTCCTTGCTTTGCATTGCTGTTCTAGCAACCAAATGCACCAAGAAATGCAGGAGGAGACCTGTATCTCGTTTGCTGTGACTTCATTAATACAAATCCTTGGGGGAGGTGCCTGTCCCGCATGACTTTCTTGTCTCTAAAGTGGAGGGACATGGATTGGATGGATGGAACACTCAGTGGACAGTGGGTGGAGAAGTGGCTGAGAACAGCCCTGTGGAGAAGGACTTGGGGGTGATGGGTGATGATAAACTCACCACAAGCCAGCAGTGAGCACTCACAGCCCAGAAACCAACAGAATCCTGTGCTGCATCTAAAGGAGCTGGGGCAGCAGGTTGAGGGAGGGATTCTCCCCCTCTACTCTGCTCTTGTGAGACCCCACCTGGAGTCCTGCATACATTTCTGGTGCCCCCAGCATAAAAAAGACATGGAACTGTTGGAGCAAGTCCAGAGGAGGTCACGAAGTCGATAAGAGGACTGGAGAACCTCCCCTACACAGACAGGCTGGAGGATCAGGACCTTTATTTCATTGTCTTTCCTCATCTTCTCTCATTTGGAAGGAAATGGGAACTCCCAAAGCTGAAGAAATAGGAGTCACTGACAGTATTTGTCATAAAAGTTATAAGCTTTAGATCTTCCTTTGTCCTAAAATCTGTTCTTCTGAGCTCAGCTTGTTTCTGTGCAGAGGGCTAGCACAGGGATTAAGCATCCCATTAGTCCTACTTATGCCTTCGTATTAGTGCATAAATAAGATTTAAGCCACTAATAGCTCCTTTCTAGCTCTGCATAGAGCTGAATTTTATATGCTGGCCGTGATAAGACCAGATAAAAAAATACAGTTGTGGCAGCAGCGGTGAATTTTAACCAGGGGACTGAATTTCAATGAAGTGGGGATTAAAAGTGCAGTAGCTATAGCTGGGATGTCCTGACATCAGCACGTTTCAGAAGTGGTGCCAAAACCATGCAATAAGCCAAGAACCTTCTCTGTGCATGAGGGATGTGGCCCGTGGAGCTGCACCAACAAACCATCTCCACTTTGCTGGTTGCAACTGTGAAGTAAAACACACCAAGGCACCAGACCCTGCCTGCCTCACAGCCACATCATACCTGCTCTCAGCGTGGCTGGTGCAGAATTCAACCAAGCTGTGGTGCTCTGAGCTCTCAGGCACTTGCAGGATCCCAAAATATTGCTGTGCCTGGGAGCTAAACCTCCGGAGTCTGTGAGAGCTTGCTCGGTCCTTCCAGTCAGCGGTTGGGTGAGGCTTTCCTTTGGCCAGCTGCTTATCCAGGAGCTGCTGTCTCTCTCCAACATGCCTATCATCCCTTTTCTGCAATTAATTAAAGTGATGTCTGCCATTTTTTATCTTTTCTTCTTTTTTTTTTTTTTAATTGAGAATCACAGATTAAGGGTTCAAACAACCCCGGCTTTATTTCAGGAAACTTTCATTAACAAATCAATTAGCTGTACTTATTCCCATTCCCACACAATTCTGTCTCAGTGCTTTTTTATTAATTTTCCTATTCTGCTAAAATGTGCTGATTACACTGGTAGAAAGATGACCTGGCAAAGGCAAAAACACAAACAAGGAGCAAGGGTAAAAGGCAGTGTCAGGGCAGGCAGATGGGGCCAAGCTCCAGTTATTTTTTCCCTTCCCTAGACGTGGGATGCACGTTGGCAGGTGGCTAATTCTGCACATGATGAGCAGTGCAGTGATCAGGGTGAGGAGTAACACAATTACAGCTCAGAGAGTCATAGCATTCCAGAAATGAGCTGGATCCAGTTGGAATCTCTCTTCTCCACCTACATTTGAGCCTTTGGTACTGAAGAAGCCTTTGGTACCGCGCAAGTGATATCTGAGCTCTCCACAGCCCACTGTGATCTTTGGAGCTTGGACAAGACCCAGCTTGGACAAGACCCAGCTTGGACAATTTCCTGCACTGAGACTGCAGGAAATGAAACCAATCACTGTCTGTGCAGAAGTTGTGTTTTTGCTAAATGATGTGTGGCCTTTTAGTACCCGTGGCCCCAAATTGCTCATGGGTATCTAAAGGATCAGGTATATTGTGCACAGGGTCCATCAGGGCTTGGGCAGGGACAAATCTGCTGAGAAACAGGAAAACAGTGAGATGGCTGGTCCTTATCTGCTGTGCCTGCTGGGAACCATCAGCACCAGGGAATCTGGGCCAGGTTTTGATAAAGGCAAATGGGACTGATTTCACCTTAATCTGTTATAAAATGTCTAGATTTCAGTGGACTTGATTGGTTTATTCCTTCTCCAGCCTCTGTGTTGGCTATGAGGGGGTACACGGGGTTCATTTGACTGTTTTTCAAAAAAAGAATGAGGTTTTAGGAGAATTAGTGCCACCATTTCAATGCTTTGTTGTGAGCAAGTGAGGGCTTTTGCTAAATCATTGAATCGCAGAATTTTTGGGGTTGGAAGAAACTTTATGATCATCTCGTTGCAATCCCCTGCCATGGGCAGGGGCACCTTCCACCATCCCAGATTGCTCCAAGCCCCATCCAACCTGACCTTGGACACTTCCAGGGCTGGGGCAGCCACAGCTTCTCTGGGCAACCTGTGCCAGGGCCTCACCACCCTCACAAAGAAGAATTTTTTCTTAAATCTGAGCCCCATGATGTGAGCACAATCACATACCTGTGTGTAAAACTGCTTCTAAAGGTGACGTGAAGCAGAGGGAATGTTAATCCCAGATTGTTTTTTCCTGTGCTCATGGAATGCCTGGTCACTGACAGACAGTCAGGGCTCCTTCAGAGAAGAAGATGGCAAAGCTGTGAGTTTTTTGTTTGATGCTGGAGCTGCTTAGTGAGATGAAATAAGGCAGGGCAGTGAAAATGAGGAAAACACCTTTATGTCCATTATAAACATCTTTAAAGACGGAACAAAGTAATCCCTGTGCTGGAGCACACTGGGGCTATGTTTCTACCAGTCTCCCTTCTCCAACAGTGATGTGGAGCTGAGGGAGGCAGATCTTGGAGGTGAGCTCCTGTACCTGCCCAGAGCTCACAGCAGAGCCAGGTGAGGAACCTGCTTCCAGGCATGGCCAAGAGCAGGTGTGAAGGATCTATGGATGTGCACTACATTAGTGTGGCTGCCTGATGCTCACAGATATCCCAGCCTGGAAGTGGCACCCTGCCTTTAATAACCCCTTAGAGGACTTTTGTCCTATAACTTAGCTGATGGGTTTTTTCACTGCATAATTTTATCTTTTTTTTATTATCCAGAGTCCTGTGTCAAAGAATTCTGTAGCTGAACTCCACCTTGGCTAGAAAATTTCTTCTTTTTATTTTCAGGCTGTTGTGCTGGCACCTTCTGTGCCCAGCAGTGAGCAGCGCTCCTGTAACCTTCCTTGGGACCTTGAGGCTGTACAGAACTCTCCTAGAGGTGTCTCTCTGTGGTTAAGGAGTCCAGACTGCTTCCTCGTCCCTTGCTGGGTAGCTCTGATCACATTTGCTTCCCCTCCTTGAAGCTCCTTTCTTTGACCACACAGGGTGTGAGGTGGGTCAAGGGCAGGGGCAGGGAATTTCTGTTTTTGTGTTTCTGTCCCAGACAGCTCGTGTCTGGGGCAAAGAGTGTTTGAGTATTTCCCCTCTTCATCATCTTGTACCATTTTGACTGTCTTGAACAACAGTGATGTGTCAGCACTTTGCTTGTGGGCAATATTTCCCTTTTTCAGTCCCTTAAACCAACTGGAAGAAGAAATATTAACCAATATCAGTTCAGGCTGTTTTGAAGTCTTGCATATCCTTCAGGCACTGCCCTTTGCTAAGTGAGCATATTGACAATGTTGCAGAGCATCTGTGCAATTATATTTGAATGCACCACTTAGAGACTGTGACAAATCCATTACGTGACGTGAAAAGGGCAAAAGGTTAAAATGAAAATGGCTTAATAAAATGATTCATTGTGACAATCCATTTAAAACTGCACAGGGAAATGCAGAACTATGAAAAACACTGAGCATCCACCATGAAAAAAAAAATCTGTATTTGTTAGAATGGACAGTGGGCAGCTCCTTGGCTGGTACAAATAAATGGATTTAGTTACAACTCTGTTAAATTAGCTGGGGATCTGACCATATAGCTTCGGATGATCTTTAAGCATGAGATCATACTCTGCTTCTATGCAGATACCAAGACTGAAGCTACTGAAGACTTTGAAGAAAGATGTAGCTAAAAAACAAATGATGCTTTGTTTGCCAGGGCATTGGGTACTAGGAAAGGCTGGAGAGAGCTGCCTTGCTGTGTCCAGGTGTGAATGGGAAACTACTCACAGCATGTGCAAGAGAGGAAGGTGGCACAAGATGTTGGCAAGAAGAGAAGTCTTTTAGTTCAAGTTGGCACCTGAGCCAGGAAAAGTCATTACTTCCCTTCAGTTAAGTTTGAGAACTCCCAGGATGAGAAACTGAGGTAGCTTCAGGGTCTGTCACCAATTTCAAATAAAAGTGTGATGGGTATATGGTTGCCCACAGGAGGATGAAATTCAGTGGCTGTCAGAGGCCTTGGAAGTGAGCTTTGGGGACCACACTGAGCTGAAGTCAAGCTGAGCTTAAAGACAGCCACAATGTACTTGTAGGGCTGAGAGAATTTCGTTGTTGCATCAATTAAAAAACCCAGCATTGGTATCAAACTGCTCTTCATCTTCTCAGAGAGAGACGTGGTTTTAAACTGGGAATAGCCATTGTAGTGAAAATGTGTTTGTGGCCCATGGGTTTTCCATCAGGAGGAGATGGAGGGGTCACTGAAGTTGTGTCTTAGTCTCCAAGCAGGGAGCAGGGCACAGGAGCTGGACGTGGGGGTGCCCTGCCAGGCAGGAGCAGGGAGTGACTTCCAGCAGCTGCAGCTGCCCCTGGGGATACCCACTCCCCCAGAGTCATTTGGAGACCAAGGCTCAGCAGGTTTCCATTGCTCTTGGCTTGCAAATAGCTCTGTAGTTAATTTTCTCCGTTTTCGGTGATTTCCCCCCCATTTCTATTAGCCCAGACACAGCCTGACACTACAGTTTTATTGTAGTAGCCACTCTTTTTCTTTTTTTTTTTTTTTTCCTGAGAGATCAATTTTGTGTCAAATTTGTGGCATGCTAGCACTTCTTCCCTGATTTCTGAAGTAAGCACCAGGCTTAGGATAATAATGAATTCCTATAAGTCTGTAATGGAGCCATCACTCAGGAGCAGCACACTAATGCTTTGCTGTATTCCTTAGAGATTGCTCCCTGTTGCTGTTTTGAAGGGATAAAAGCAAATCCAATATGCATCTCATGCAAGAAGTGTCTAAAGCAGTCGTTGGTATCACATGGGCTCAATCCTCTTCTGAGTTACGCAGATGGAAATCCCTGGGACTTGTTTGACCCGTGGGCTTGGCATGTGTGCCAGCTTCATCACACAAACCTTGCCCTAGCACTGTGGTTTTGGACAGGCCTGGCCAGAGATGGGTCAGGTTCCACCAAGGGGTGTTTCTCTGAAATCAGGGTGACTTACTTGATATTCGTGGAGTGACAGGACAAGTGGGAATGGCTGTAGGCTGGGAGTGGGCAGTGTCACACTGGGAAGAAATACTTACATGTGAGGGTGGGGAGGCCTTGGCACAAGTTGCCCAGAGAAGCTGTGGCTGCCCCATCCCTGCAAGTGTCCAAGGCCAGGTTGGACGGGACTTGGAGCAACCTGGGCTAGTGGAAGGTGTCCCTGCCCGTGGCAGGAGGTGGAACAACATGGTCTTTGAGATTCCTTCCAACACAAACCAGTCTGTGATATTATGAAGCTGCTCATTTGCCACCTTTGGCTCCCCAAAACAGAATAAAATCTGTAAAAAAATAGGATGAAAATAAAAAAATAAATCTGCTCTCTGTATCCTAACATTGGAACTAAAATTTGGTTAAGAATTTCTAAGAAAATTACGACAAATTTTCATCTGGAGGAGAAGCTTCAGCCAGACATTACAGTTGGACAATTTTAGGTAGATAAAACCAGAATCTAATAACAGCATGTGTCAGGGACAGCAGTCTTTGCCCATGAGAGCCAGAGCAGTGGCTCAGGTGGGAAATGCTATGGCTTGGGTTGCTCTTCCAAATTGAGATGCTCTGAAGCCTTTTCCAGACAATCTGCCTATTTATTATTTGTAGAAACTCACTCTGGATCAAAATTTTAAGTATATTGGTCCAAGAGACCAGAGAGACAATCTATTCTAAAAATATACAAATAATAGTAAAGAAATGAGATTTCCTGTCAGCCGATGTTAGAGTGGATTCTGAAGTGATGGACCATGGCTCTTGAGATGACAAGGTGACAGCTTTCCTATATATTACCATTATAAAAGCTCTCTGCACCTGAATTTTTGTGGGAGACTGAGGTGACTTGAGGTTTTGTGCATTTGCTTTAGAAATTGAGCTGTTTTAAAATATGCCTACTGTGAAGAACTGCAGTTATGGAGAACATCCTCACCTCATTCAAGGCAACACAAAAAAATTATTTTCAGTTTTTGTAGCAAACATGTATGAAAACAGACATTAATGCTTTATAAACCGGTACTCAAATCCAGAGAAATTGGAATCTGGGAAAGCAAACAACAAATAATGAGGTTTAGCAAGGTGCAGGTGATCTGTGTCACGGAGCTGCAGGACCACAGCAGCAGGCAACTGTGGATATCCCAGTCGGGCTGTGTGACCCCAGCCCGGTTAGGGCAGGGCAGGGGCAACATTCCCAATAAAATCCAGAGCAAGAGATGATTCTTATTTTAGCAGTAAAACTGTAACACCTGGGTGACCATTTGTGTACGATTTAAAACTGTCAAGCTCCAGCTCTTCAGCACCAACACTATCATTGCAATGTCATTGGTATGGTGTGGTTTAACCAGGGAAACATGGAATTGTGGTCTGGCAGGTTTGTCAGGCTGGAAGGAAGTATTATCACCACTGCTTATGCAGGCACAGACAAGGCTAGACTTCCCTTAGCTAATTTCCTTTAGGAAAGCATTCCCTCCTCCTCATGGGGCTGCAGATTCACAGCCAGAATTGGCTGATCCTCACTGATGGTCCCCACATGGGTGCAGGTTTTGTCTCACCCCTTTGCGTGGGCTCTGCTGGGCCAGCTCCTATGTAGCTCATCAGAGCAAAGAGACAAATAATGTTTTGTCCCTGTCCTTTGTTATTTATAACCATCCATGAAGTAACCCCCTTCCTCTCCCCTCACTCTCCCCTCCAGCAAATCTATGACATTTATTTTTCTCTGGTGATTCTACCACACTTCCCAAGTCCTTCCCAAACCAGTGTTCTGCCTCTCATCTTGCACTAGGACAGTGCTTCAGGAGCTGGCAGACTTCTGCCAGCTACTGAAATAATGGGATTTTCCAGCTGTTTCCCAGCAAGAGAACAAGGTCAGGGGTTTCTCTGTTTGGACACTCCAGCTGCCTTCAGCCACAGCTCCCTGACATCCCCTCCTGCCATGCCCTTTGGTCACAGAGCTGACACGCCACATTTTCCACGTCGTTGCATCCAACTTAACAACTGAACCGGATTTCTCTGCACCAGCTACCCATTTTCTTCCACCTTTATGCCATTAGAAAACTCTAACCGTGATGATTTTGTATTTTGTCATCAGTAAAAATATTAAATGGTTCTGAGCCCACTCCAACAGGGATGCACTGGGAACAGTGATGTGCCACCGATGAGCCCCCAGTTGCAGGGGATGCACTGGGAATAGTTACAGTGCCACTAATGAATCCCAAGTTGAGCTGCCTTTGAGTGCTGTCAGTCTGCCAGTTTTTAATCCATGTTAATCCTCCTGAAAGTAGGATTGGGATTCAGGAGTACAGCTTACCCTAAGAGAGGGGTCACATGGGAATTCAGCGTGCTGTAACTCCTGAATGCTGACTTCATTCCTTTAATGAAAGGACCATCTTCGTTTCCCAAGTGTCCCTGTGGCACACTCCAAGTGGATTCCTCCATAAAATATGCTCTTTCTGGGGTGGCTGGGATAGATTGGGGCCAAGTGATGCTAAACCTGGAGGGGGTGGAGGAAGCTGACCAGGAGAACGGTGTTTGGATAAACTTTTGCTTTTGCCTTTGTTTCTGTTTCACTAGCAAAGCACTGTATTAACTCTACAGAATTACTTTTCCAGGAAAATCAAGCTCATAAAAAATTAACCAGAAGTATGATTCCCTTGTTTCACAGATGGAGGGGTGCAAAGCTATCTCGGATTTGTGAAGGTATTTACATATGTAGCTCCTGTGTGATAAATGGTA
Organism: Corapipo altera; assembly: GCF_003945725.1. Taxonomy (NCBI): domain Eukaryota; kingdom Metazoa; phylum Chordata; class Aves; order Passeriformes; family Pipridae; genus Corapipo; species Corapipo altera. The sequence goes on from NW_020884967.1 coordinate 1,211,605, forward strand.
GATACTCAAATAGGAATAAGGCATCCAAATGAATTTGTAGAGCTAAGCCAAAATTCTCACCCTTGACTAGAGAAGGAAGGCTTTGGAATGGTAAAAACCCAAACCTGTCTGTCCCCGTATTCAGAGCTGTTATCCCCATCATCTCATCTGTGCTGTGAGTGCTTCAGGGTCAGACTGTTACAGGAATGAGACACTGACTGATAACAACAGCCAAAAAAACTTGAAACTAAAAACTTTTTAAAAAAAGGGAAAAAATGTAAATCTATAATCAATAAATCTTTCTGGCATTCAAACATGAACCCTAGAACTGCATCCTGCAGCAAATATTTAGGCCTCATAACAACCCTTGAGTGCTTCTGTGGAACCCACTGGATACATCTCAAACACTGTCCTGAATGATCTCTGCCTTAGTGAAATATTTAATACATTTTATTGATGTTGTCCACTGCCCACTCATTTGCCCACATTAACTGAAATGATTATTTCGTTGTGCACCGAAAGTATTGTATTACTGGGGAACAAAATGCATGTATAAATATATATACACTATGTGTCTGGTGTCCTGTGTGTTTGTGCATTCATATTATATAGAATATATACAATATGTATCCAGCATGTGTATATTATGTATATAGATAGACATATGGATATATAAATAAATGTAAATACATTGACAAACACACAGACCACCAGATAGAGCTGATAAACTGAAGTGCTTTTGAAAGATTATGAAGTTCCTGAGCAGGGTGCTCTAATGCCTGGTATAAATCACCACCATGCCCAGCAGAAGAAGCCATCCAGAAAACAAAAGGAAGTTAAATTGTAATTGTCTGTTGGGAGAGAAGGGAACCTGAAAGGTTCCCTTTCTTATCTGAACTCCCTCATGTCCTCCAACCCCAAGGAGGCGAGGGATTTGTAAAATGCAGAATGGGTTAAAAATGCATCCCGAGGTGGTTTTGCTCTTTTATTAGTTCCCGGGTCCCAAGAGGGTGTGTTGTATAATGCAAATATAACAGGGAAACATCCCTAGGTGTGAGTGAGGGTCCCATTCTGTTACACACTGTGTGGGAACAAGGTGCCTGTGCCTGGGAGGGTTTGTGTTCTACACAGACAAGATAGCAAATGAGAAGCCAAATGGGGACAAATGGCATGACAATAGTCTTTGTCTCTGCCGTTTCCCTGGTATTATCATGGTATTTGTACCAGCACTGGTGTGGCAGCAGGACCAGGCAGTGACTGTCCCCTGTGCTGGGCACTGGTGGGGTCACACCTCGAATGCTGGGGTCAGTTTTGGGGCCCTCCATGACAAGAAAGACCTTGAGGAGCTGGAGTGTGTCCAGAGAAGGGAATGGAGCTGGGGAAGGGTGTGGAGCACAAGTCTGATGAGGAGCAGCTGAGGGAGCTGAGGGGGCTCAACCTGAAAAAAAAGGAGGCTCAGGGGGGACCTTCTCACTCTGCACAACTCCCTGACAGGAGGGGAGGAGCTGGGGGGGGTCAGGCTCTGCTCCCAGGGAACAAGGGACAGGATGAGAGGAAACAGCCTCAAACTGTGCCAGAGGAGGGTCAGGTTGGATATCAGGGAGAATTTCTTCACTGAGAAGGTTGCCCACAACAGGCTGCCCAGGGCAGTGGTGGAATCACCATCCCTGGAAGTGTTCTAAAAGCATGTGGATGTGACACTAGAGGGCATGGTTTAGTGGTGACCATGGTGGTGCTGGGTTGATGGTTGGACTTGGTGATCTTAGAGGTCTTTTCCAACCTCAATGATTCTATGACTGATTTAAGGACTGGACTCCTGGGAGTAATTGGAGCATCTGTAGCTCTTTGACTGGTACTCTGCCAAGTGATCCTGCTTTCTGTGGCTCTGAGGGTAACTCACTGCTTTGGGTTAGAGGGACTTCTGCCTGAGGCAGAAGGGGCTTCTACTACACCAGGTAAAAACCTGGGGTTTGAGACAAAGTAAAAACATAAATCACAAGAGCACATTCATACACACTGTGTTATATAACCACTGGCTTTTTTTTTTTAAGGAAAAAACTATCCTTTTTTAAGAAAAAAGTCTACTTTTTTAAGAAAATATTTTTTTTTCATTTTTAAAAGAACCTCCCACCCAAATGAAACTCCAGTTGAGGTGTGGCACAGGCTGAATGATCTCTGTGCTCTGGTTTTGCCTTGTCACCTGTGTTTGGCTCAGGCTGCACCCATGTCTGAGAGCATCACACACTGTGTGCTCTGTTAGAGCAGATAAGACAGACCTCACCCGAGCACTTCTCTGATGTTCAATCTATTAATGGAAAAGTGAACTTTGTAATTCCTGTTATTACCATCTGGAAGCCAGGGATGGTGCCCAGTTTCCAGCCTCTGTCACAAGGACTTCGAAGCCTGTCTGCCATGGGGGGTACCCAGGGGGGAACCTGCCACCTGAATGTCCCCAGTGTGAGGCCCAGTGTGAGGGGAAGGTCCCCTGAGTTCCAGGTCTGCATGGGGGATGCAGGAAAGCCAGAGCCCTCCCTAAGGAGAACAGAGTGGGTGGATAGAGGAGATGATGGCAGTGCTGTTTAAGATGATCTCTCAGTGCTGTTTAACTACAGCACTGAGGAGGAGCTGTTTGGTGTGTGAAAAGGGGTGGAATTGCACTCCCCCTCCCCAGCCCCTCTGGGCAGAGCAGCTGTAGCTCAGGTTTGGTTTCTGCAGAGCTTACCTGTCACCCAACTGCTCCCCACTGCCTCAGGAGACAGTTCCTACAGTTCCCCCAAGGCAAACACAAGGCCAAGTCCCATGCCTTGCTTCAACACTGCAGTTTGCTCCTTCAGCCTGCTTCTTGTGCCATGTATTTTTTGTAATTCTCATCCTCACCCTGCCTGCCAATCGTGTTTTATCGCAGTGATTTGGAAAAGGACTCCTTAATCTTCCATATTGTTAAGAGAATGATGCTAACTTCACTTCCCACTTCACAGCAAGCAAGAGGTGAATGATTACTACTCTAAAACATGATGCTTGCTAAACTAGGACCAGATCAAACCCCTGCCAGCAAGCAGTTCTCCACTTGAGCTGATGGGACTGGGGAGACCGAGGCTTTCTCAGCTACTTTGTTTCTTTCTGACAAAGTTGCTAATATCTAAAATTATCACTGCTAAAATGTTCAGATTATAAACCACAGACTATGATTGCTATTCATAAGGTGACCCAGTATTCAAGAACAACCAGTACTTTGCTGGGCATAAAGCAAACCTGTATCTGCCAGTGGACTCTGCAGAGCTCCTGAAGAAAAGTGACATGAAATTTAAATAATTGGATCCACTGTAATTCAGGTCTGTCAGTTGCTGGAGTGATGACATATCCTGTTTTGAAGAAAGATAGTGATTTTTGTAAGATACAAGAAAAATGCTCTCATTCACTACTTCTCTCCACCTGCAACTTAATCTAGTACCAGCTGAGATTCCTGACCTGGAACAATGGATTAGTTTCTAGATAACTGCCCCTGGTAGTGGGGGGATAGAGATGAATCTTAAGTAACTCATAACCTCCTAACATATTTAGGATGAAGTTTTGTCATTGGTGTCTTCATCCCATGTAGCTGGAAGTAGCTGAGTGCATCTCAGTGCTTGTGATACCACTCTCTCTGGGAGGCAGTCAAATGCCTGCTTCTTCATCAGTAATTCCTTCTGTGCTTTTCTCAGGGATCTGCTGGAGCACAAAAGCACCTCCATAGCAGATTCATCAGCAGAATGAACAGGGCTGCATTTTCAGACAGAGGTGAGGTGCATGACTGTGTAACACCAGGAAAGAGTAGGACCATTTACACCAGTTGTGAGCACTCTGGCTGTGGGATATATTGGTTAAATGATACTTGAGTTCAGTAGCTGTAGTACATGATATTTAAGGTTTGGATTGGTTACATTTTTCCTGGCTTCTGTATGTTCTTGCAGTTTTAGTTTTCTGGATTAAAAGTTTTCATCCATCAGCTTTGGATGAAGGTCGTACAAGGGAGATGCTGATGAACTGGAGCAAGGCCACTGAAGGATGAATGAGATGGGGAGAAAACTAGAAGAGGCAGCCAAGGGAACTGGACTTGCTTAGAGGGGACTTAATATCTGGCTTCTGGCACAAGTGAAGGAGAGCCAGGCTCTTTACTGAGATGCACAGCAGAAGAATAACAGATAGTGCATATAAATTGAGGCAAAGAACCAGAAATAAAGAAAAATGTTTTTCATTTAGAGGATAATTAATCAGAAGAACAGAAGCCCACAGCACACCAAAGACATCACTGGACTTGGAGGTCTTCAGCTCCTGTCTGGGTACTGCACTGAGGTCTGAAATCAGGTCTGATCTGAAAGCAGGAGTTTGTAGATCTCTCAAGGCTCCTTGCAAGTTCAAAGAGTTGATGAATCTGCAATAGTTTCTGTTTAAGCTTGGCTCTGTTCAGCATCACTCAGGTTTCTCTAGGACTGGGGTCAGAGTTAGACCAGAAAGGACAGCAAAGTAACAAGTGCTGCCTATTGCTGGACCTCCCAGGGCTTGAACTGTTAGGGACAGGATGGTTTTGATGGTACTATTACATGCCTGCCAAAATAAGACAACATCTTAGGCCACGTTGTTTTAAAAATCTTGTGTGGGAGATTGTCTGAGGGTCACAGATCAGAACCTTGTCTTCATTTTAGTAATGGGTGACTGAAATGGCAGGATGGAAATGCCATTACCCACTGTTCAAGCAAAGTTGTCTTGAACTATATATAAAGATATATATATATATATATAAAGATAGATAGATATATAAAGAACTATATATAAAACATTTAAAACCTATATATAAAATTCAGAATCAAGGTAACACACTGTGGGAGGAGCAGGGTCAGTCCAGTGAGTCACCTCAGTAGAATTTATGTGGAGCTCTCAATGGGAGTGAAGAAGCTGGCAAAGTTTGCCTGCAGCAGTTTGGACAGAAGACCTAGTCCTGACCTTCCAACTGTTTTGTGAGGAGGATTGGCTTATCCCTGGAGACCCACACTGCCAGCACCAGGCAGTGTGACATACGGAAAGCAGCTGTCATTTGGGATTTAATCTTTTATTGTCTACCATCTCCACGGGTGAGAGTCTCTTTCCCACAAACTCAGGGGAACAGACTTGCAAGAGTCATCTTACAAGAACAAACCTACTAGAAAATAAGTTTCCCTTCCTGTTGATTTAAATGAGGAATGAGAAGCAGAAGGTCCTGTGTGTAGCCAGAGCTCACATCTCTTCTCCAGCACACTGTGTTATGTGCTTCATTCGTATTACCATGACGAAAGTTTGATTCTAAAATATCAGATCTAGAGGAGAGTCTGTGAGCATGAGAGCTGGAGGTGACCACAGTCCACAGAAGAACTTACAGTTATGGTACCTAAATACTGCTGTAAAATTCTTAGATATGGCAGTGAATGTTTCCTGTATATGTGTGGAATACAGGGCTCAGGGATATTGCCCTGAGCAAATTCTCTGCAAAACCACTCTAGAGCATTAGTGTATGGAATCTCCTTTAAATTCCATTTCTTTCAATTTTTCAAGTAAATACAGCAAGCAAGTGCTGTGGAGCTGCATTGGTGTGTGCAGAGGGCCTGTCAGCAAGAACATTTATTCTAAATATCCTGTTTTGTTCTTGCATCTTCCAGATGTGCTCTCCTGCCACTCCCGGGCTCTGGAGAAACTCTGCCATATACAAAAGGCTCCCACAGAACTTTACTCTCTGTTTTACTGTAGTGGATTAGTTAAAACTCAGAGAGCTCTTCTGGAAGAAATACTCATTTTATGTTCGACTTGTTTTAAAAGAAAATATGAAATAGTCTCTTAGTTTGTTGTTTCTTAACAGCTACAGAACAGCATCGTAAAGAACACTTGTGGCAGCATAAGACGGAATTTGCTTTTGTGCTGTTTAAAAACCCACCAGGCACAAACTGCCACCACACTTACACACTTAATCCAGATGTGAGGTTTGTTTGTCTGTGATGATGCTGTGTGAGTGTGCATTTGTACCCAGGTGTGTGCATCTGTCTCCAGAGAAAATTAATACTTGTCCATTTATCATTTGAGTATTTCAAGCACGTAGGAGTGAGACTGATAAAAAGCTGAAATGACAAAAATAATCTACCTGCTCAGATTTGGGTTATAGATTGAGCCTCCCTGTCTAGAGAGACTTTGCTGATAGACTCTGATTTTGCTGTTATGGAAGCAACATGTCTAGAGCAGGCTGAGGCTCTGGTGCAGACAGTTTCTGTCTGTAAGGAGAACACTAAGGTTTGCAATTTGGACATTTTACTGCACTAAATTTGATCCCAAATATTGAATACAGAGGTTAAACCTACTGCCAAAGCTCCTAGGGACAGCAGTATTGTCAGGGACACAGACAGGCTGGCGGCAGCCTGGTTCTGTCAAGATGCTTGCAAAGCCAATCTCCTCCTCTCTCAGTGCTCACGTGTCCGCAGGCGGTGGTGAAGACTTATCATCTTGGAGGTTCAATGCTTCACCTGCCAATGAAACATCAATATTGCCAGAGTTTGCTTACACTGATTGATGGCTTGTGTAATCATCTCGAACATTAAGATCCTCAAGTGGCTGCAATGGGTAATAAATGCACGTGTGCAGTATAAGAAAATTGATATATTCTGGTGTTTTCTTGAGAATACTGTCAGTCCCTTCTATACCTTGCTTTGCACTGGTCAGGGCTCCGTTTTTCTCAGCTGTGTGTGGGTGTTGTGCTCCCCAGTGTGGCCAGCTCTGATCTGCCAGCATTGAGGAGCCAAGGGCTTTGTGGTGGCTCTGCACAAACCACGGTGGGTGCTATACACAGGCTATACACATGGAAGTACGTGGGTGAAGTTTCTCTCTGAAAGTTTCCTACAGATGGTAGAGGTCTTTCAGATAAAGCAATGACAACAAAAAGGAAGTACTTGCCCCAGGGACAAATGCATAATGGTTTCTTCCATCACTTTTTCAATACAAGGAGGAGAGAGGCTCTGGAAATCCTCTGTGGACCTTCTCATTTGGCAAAATGTTCCCTTCCCTGAATTTTTTGTCTCATCATTTTATACCCTTTCTGTTTCTTTAAGTTATGTTTTACTTTCATTACTCTGCAGATTACCATCTTCTCTCTTCCCAAATTGGAAGGCTAATTTAAAAGAATGAGACATCATTAAACTCCATTGGGTCTAGAATTCTGTTCAACTCATTTTGGATTTGTAGGAAATTATGTTTTCAACTTTAACTTTCCAAGTTCATTGGCAGCAATGAGTCAAATACTTCTCACAATTCTTTTCAGATTATGTTTGTTGCCTTTCATGTAGCTCTTTTAAAGATAAGCTGGTTTAGGATATAGGGATCTCATCCTGTGACCATAACCCAGCCCAAGATGAAGGCACTGTGCCATCCAGCAGTTCTTAAACTTCCAATTTCTGTGGGGCCATCACCTGAGGAGATCACACATGGGAGCACTAAGGACCACCTATTCTGCTGGCTAAGGAGTACATGGGGATTTTTCCTATGTCCAGCAGCTAGAACAGAATTTTCCTTCCAGCTGTGTTGGTTGTGTACTAGTCCATTGTGGTTCTCATGCTGATGGTGTTATGATGGGGCATAACTCCTACACAGATCAGTGCTCATGGGGGAAATTCTTAGCAGAGCACAACCCATGGTACAATACAACTGAGTAAACAGATGCAGAAACAAGGAAGGGGGATTTGGAGTCTCAAAGCTTTGTGATCCTGGCATTAGCAATTTTAGACAGTGTATTTTGGATGTGAGTTCTCATTTTCTGCTTATTTTGGGATCAGGTTTCTGAATTCTGGTAAGCTTGATTATTTATGATTTTTGCTTGCTAGATTCCTGATTGAGGAGAATCATGATTTGTGGTTCACCTTTGTGAACCCAGATGATTAATTTGCAGAGAAGTCTGAACATATGCAGTGTTTCCACATACTCCATGGCTGAAATGGTTCAGTCTGTAGGTGAGTACTTGATGACAAGAAACTGTGGCTGTGATGGGAATTGTGCCATTGCCTTTGCTGAGTGCAGAATCTCAGCACATAAAACTTCAGCTTTGTCGATCATGTGTCTGCAGAATGAAGGAAAGATGGATGTGCTGCTTCAGCTGTACATGGCTTTTAGATGGAGAGTTTATCATTTTGACTGGCTAGCCTGAAACGTGTCCAGTTCATGGTATTTCTGGGACATGCTCACCACTCAGCTGAGTGGCAAGAGCAGCTTTATTTCTTAACCCTTTTAGAGCCCTGAGAGATGCCCAGCAGGAACTGGTCATTCCTTCAGGCTAACTGGTTTAACAGGGTGGCCTGGCTGCCTCGGTGGGGAAAAAAAAATTCAGCAAATGAGTTCAGTTTTCATTTTATTATTTGATTTTCTTAGCTTCCTTTTTCTGTAGTTGTTCCTTACTTTTATGTTCCTTACTTTATGTGTTTCTGTTCCCTCTTTTTCTCTCTCATGTGCTGCTGTCCTTCCAGTGTTTAGGTTGGAAGCATCTGAGATCCTGTGGGTGTCTGGCAGTCAGGAAGAACACGGTGGATAAAGGTGAGTCTTCTTACACTGCTTTCCTTGGAACTCAAGAGCAGTCTCCTGGAAGCTATGGACAAGTTTTTACAGAGACCTTTTTTGCCTTTTTAAGCTCTAATATTCCATTCATGCCTGCGATGTCACTTGCAGATCCATTCTTCATATTGCTCTGGTATTGGCACATTCTCAGATGATTTTTGGGGTAGCTGGGATTGGTTTGTAGTGCTGCTAACCTGTGAATAACTGGAGTTTTCTCCTAACAAACAGGTTAGGTCTCCTGGCACTGCCTCCCCACATTTATTTGAGAGTGGAGCTGTTGGAGGGCTGTAGACAAAGCCCAGCAATTCTCAATAAACTCAAGTAAGCTGTGATATCACTTGCAGAGTGAAATCTTTTCTGTAAACTGCACACCTGGCTGACCTGACTCAGAAAGACTGCTGTTCTTCTTGTCTGTTTTATTAGAGGAAGTTATTTCTTGCTGGAATCAGAGGAACTTAAGAGCATCTCACTTAACAGCCCTTGTTAATAGTGCACTATACAGGTAATTCTAACAACAACACACATCAGGTTTTCGCTTCAGGCCAAATGTTTAGGCTATAGTTCTTCTGTGCATGCTGTTACATGGCAGGCTCTAATAAATGGTTATTACAGAAAACTACCTGGATAAAGCTGCTGCATAGAGTTCTGCTGTATTTTATACAGAGCAATAAGCAGAACAAGTAGATCCACTCGACCTCCTCGAGCCACCAGCAAATGTAGGGCTTGCACTTCCACAAGGTGCTGATGTCTTTCTTCATAACTCCTGTCAGGAATATAATTTTCTTCGTCACTCTACCCATTAAAAATGAGCACCTGAGGTTTCACGGAGGCTCAAGGTTCAAAGACTGAGGGGATGCAATGTAGTAAAAGGTACTAATTACAGAGGGAAGTCAGCGGGGATTGGAGTGCTGCCAGATCACACAATATGTTTTGAATGACTGTGACTCCAGGGTTTAGTTTGTGGTGGGAAAATAAAATGAACATAAATATTCTAATAATTACTTTCCTTGTCTGTGAAATCAGATTGACAAGTCCTGTGGGGGGAAGTGACTCCTTTAATGAGCCTTTCTGAAGGTGATGACTGCTGTGCTTGTTCTGACTGGTATAAATTTGAACTCTGGGGAGTACATTGTGTCTGTCCTGGATACTTTTTATTTTCAAGATAGAAAACAGGACATAGAAGTTGTGCATTTATTTTCAGTCTAAACAAAATAAGTACATTCAGGAATACATTTCATGCCTTTACTCAGAATCCATCTTAGTGGAACACATCATGCACGGGTAAGATGTGCAGGCTCCAACTCAACAGCAGTTGGAACCCAAGAA
>NW_020884967.1:1226504-1316854 GCF_003945725.1 Corapipo altera
GCCGGGCTGGGCTGGGCTGGGCTGGGCTGGGCTGGGCTGGGCTGGGCTCGGCTCGGCTGGGCTGGGCTGGGCTGGGCTCGGCTCGGCTCGGCTGGGCTCGGCTCGGCTCGGCTCGGCTCGGCTGGGCTGGGCTCGGCTGGGCTCGGCTCGGCTCGGCGGGGCCATGCCGGCAGCCACGGCGCCCGCGCTGGACGCGCCGCGGACCCCCGCGCTGGGGCGGGACAGCCCCCGCGGACACACAGGTACGAGCGCGGTCCCGCATCGCTCCTCGCACAAGTTCACTCCCGCGCCGCAGCGGAGGGGAAGGGGGATGCCGGCGGCGGTAGCGCCGGAGCCTGGGCAGGGTGCGGGACCCCCCGGCGCAGGGATGCGGGCTGGCCGGGGCAGGATGCGGTGCCCCCGGACAGAGGTGTGTATACCCGGGAAGGGGTGCGGGAGACCACGGCGGGGCTGCGGTACCCCCCGCTCAGACCCAGACCCCCTCCCGTCCCACTCTCTGCGGCTCCGGGCCGGTCCCCGCAGTCGCGGAGGGCCGGGGGACTCTCGCCCGCACCTTGGAGCTCCCTGGGACGCAGCGGCTCGGGGCGGATGTCCCGGAGCCGCCCCGGTCGCGGGGGGTCCCAGCGGGTCCCGGCGACCCTGGGACGGCTCTGCCAGGGCGGCGCTCGGGGTCCCGATCGGGCCGGGCACCCCCAGGGCCGGGGGTCGGAGCGGGGCTGGGCAGCAGGCCGAGCCCCGGGGGAGCATTGCTGTCAGAGAGGGAGCGCTGCGGTTCACTGCCGGGACTTTAGGGTTCGTTCGCTGAGGTGGCTGAGGGCTCTGGGTCCGGGTGCGTGGGTACGGAGGGAAATGTCCAGGGAGGGATGGGAGCTGCTGGTCCTCAGAGACATCGTCCCTGGGCACACGTCGCTTGTCTGAGTAGGGAAGGAAGATATCCGTATTTTAATGGGATATGATAATGTACTGGGGGGTGGAATGAGGAACCGATCGAAGCGTTTTGCTTCCTTTTCTTTCTCTTCCCTTGAGTTTTGGTACTCAATTCGATTGCACAGACCATAATATCCTTTCAGAACCTCTTTGGCTCGAGTGGGTCCAATAATTTGGGGATAGCGGGAACTGACAGAGGGTCTGCCCCTAAACTGGGGGACAAGCCTAGTGCACTGGCCGTGGCCTTGGTAGATGCCTGTGCCCGGAGGGAGCAGAGCCATGACCTGGACCCGCTGGCCCGGGCAGTGCTTGGTCCCAGCCACAGCCGGCTCTGGAGCCTGGGAGCAGGGTGGGATGGAGGAATGCTGGAGCTTGGTGCAGCTGCGGGGAGCTCCTGGTCGCTGGAGTTTCTTCCTCCATAGTGCAGATCACAGGGCTTTCCCCTGGCTTCAGTGCAAGCATGGCTGTGCACTCCTGAAATCCAGGGTCCTCCTTCTCATGTGCAGCCTGTCCCCTCATATCCCTGCGCTTGAATCTGCTTGTGAGGTTCTAACAGACTTTAAGGCCTGATTTTGTTGTGCCCATAGAAGTGAGCAAACATATTTGGGCTACCCGTGTAGTGATGCTTTAAATTGCATCCTCCAAATGTGCTTAACTGTGCATTTAATTTGAATTTAATAGAGCAGTTCATTTGAAAATGCAAAACAAGTTATGGGAAACCTACTTAGAGAATTAACTCAAACCCGAGTGTATACCCTGTTGCTCTAGTTTGATAATGTTGCTAATTATTGATTTTTTTTTTTTTGAAAGCATGTATACTTGGCTGCTTTTATCTGTTGTGTCAAAGTCTTGTGGGAATGGGTTTGCCCACACTAAGATGAGTTTTGGAAGCAGCATGTGCTGTGTTACACTCGGTTTTACTGATTCTTTATAGGTTAATCTGTGGCAAAACTGCCACAGGTGTGGGATCCAAAAAAAATATTTGGCGTTCAGATTAGAAATCCACCCCCAGTTAATCCCTCAGGTATCTATAGACTCTCATTCAGGATGCTTCATTTAAATGCGACCTTGTTATTTATGCATCAGTGTTTGCTGCCAACTGTATTTATACAATATCTTCTATTGCATCGTGTAATTATTGGTGATCCTTTTTCATGCTGAGTGCCCCCTTCCACTATTACAGGCCGTGAGCAATAGGGTGATAATAAAGATTTGCGTGGATAAACTCCCTCACGTGTTCCTTTTGAGAGGATGAAAAAAAATACGGCAAAATTTCCATTTGAATTAATGTGTGAATGAGAGAGAAATTAAAGTAAGTTCCTTGGGTGCAGGAACTTAGAGGGTCTTTCAGCTTCCTGAGACACAGCTGTGAGATTCAAACACCCTCTGCTTCTCCTGGTCTCCCTCTGACAAGGAGCAGGGAGAACGATCCCACCCTGTGTTTGGGGAGGGTTATCAGGGCACCTCCCAGAGGAGCTGTCAGCAAATGTGCAGGGTGGGAGGATAGGGCAGGGGAAGATCGCGGTAAATGTCTGGAAGCTGAGAAGGAGCGTTCTGCAGTTCAGCCTCTTACATTTTGAAGCTACACAGATGCTGTTATGTGTTCCTACTGTACTGTGGTGGTTTTGCTGTCACAGCAGTGTTCCAGTGTTATTGCCTTGCTGCAGTAGTGCACTATGGACACTCATTGACCAGAGCTTGCCAGGCTTGTTAAATTCTCCAAAAAAGCCTCTGGCATTCTGAACTGCTTGTGTCAGTGGTGCCCCGAGCACTCTCCTGCCCTCTGGGAATCCCTGTGGAGCAGGGTGCTGTCATCAGCCCACCCTCTGCCTTGCCACTGGGATACTGGTGCCTCTGAAGCTGCTCAGATTATACTGGGGGCATTTTGGGTGAAATAGGAAGGAGTAACGAAGGTGTATCATTATTTTTAGTCTCCATGTTGCTGAAGCTGAAGGCTCTGGCCCTCTGGTTTGCCAGGGTGGTACCTTGTTTTTGCTGTGGTTCCTCCCTTGTTCCTTATGCCATCCTGTAGCTCTTTCAGACCAGGCAGCACATACCTCTGTAAACATAGAGAGGCATCTGCAACTACAGCCACAGACAAAGGGAAAAGCAATGCAGGACATGGCAGAAAAACTCATTTTGACAGGTTATAAATGAGTAGGTCTCTCTGCTGGGCTCTTGTCTATAGTTGTGTTTTTTTCTCATCCCTCTGCTTCCCAAACCAGGGAGGGGGGAGAGGTTTCTCAAGGTGGGACATGCTGCAGGGATGCTGTGAATGCTCCAGGCCAAGTTGTGGAAGGAATTACCTAGCACACACCACTGAAGGGAAGAGGCTGAAGGCTCTCTGGCTTAGGACAGACACAAGCTGCAGTTTGCTGGAGGATGGAGGAGGGATCACCACGTAATGGCTAAGTTGTCCCCTGGATGGCTGTTGGTGGCTGTTGTGGGGTGCAGGTATCAGGATGGATGTATCTGTGGTGTGACTTGAGGTGTCTGTTCTTTTCTTATGACAACTTTATTTTTCTGAAGTGAGTTTCCTTGCCAGTGCAGAAACTGAAACTGTGTTGCTAAGAACTTACCGTTTCTCTTCCAGGAAAGCAAAGGCAAAGTTGTTCTTCAAAGCCAGGAGCATTGTTGTTCTGCAGAAAGGTTACACGGAGTTTCTCACCTTGTCCCTGCCATCCTGACATTCGACTCAGATTTTAGGCTTCGGAAGAAAATGTTGATCCCGAATTTCTACTTCCACAGGGCAGAATGTGACACAACTTGGAATATATGGGCTTATAATTGCTTCAGAGTTGTTTCTCCTTTCTTGTTCTAACATGAAATCAAAGCAAAACCTTGTATTAAGTAAAGTAAAAGAAGTGACAGTTGCACTGTGCCAGCTAATTGGTTTTATCTCCTGTACATGTGAGATCTTAATCTGGGTAGTTAGACATTTGCACCAGGCACTGATACGGAGGGTAGGAAGGGGAAGGATTTCTGTGCTTGTCATTAAGACTCCAGAACAGTACAAAATAGAGAAGGTAAAGAGTTACTGGGTTTTCTGAGTCCTCCACAGTGCAAGATTGTTCCCTATGGTGCTCTCCAATGCTTCGTCCTAGCTACTCTGAAATTACCTGGGTTAGAGAGACAGATTATGATTAGGCTTCTGAATTTCAGCTAGGGAATGAGGTGAGCTGAATGCTTTAGACCCAAAACATTGATATCTAAAGAAATCACAAGTCAGTTCTTAAAACACAGAAACAGAACACCCCAATGCCAGCAGTTAACCCAGGACTTTCTGGGTTAGCTGTGACCACAGATGTGGTCTATTCTAAAGGGCCAAACTGCTGATGGTTTTTCTGTTCCCACCGTGGCAGAGCCAGGAGATCCTTGGATCTTTCCCATGAAAAAGCGGAGCCTCCCCATGCACCTCTGTAACTGCATAGCAAAGAGATTTGTAACTGTGCTGGAATTAGCATGATTTAGCTTATTAATCATGGTTGCCACTGGCTTTTTATGTGCACTGCAGAGTCTTGCCTTCAATATTGTGATGGGGACAAGCCAATGTGTAGGACAATTGCTAGTTTTCATTTAGGCATTTTATTGACACGCTGTCTTTGAAATGCGGCCGTAGATGAGCAAGCATGTTATTCTGAGGAACAGTTTTGACTAGCTCAGTGGATCAGGATTGGCAGAGAGATGATTTTGCAGTCTGCATGGAAGTCTGCCTCTCTCGCATTTTGGCTGTCAGATGTCAGAGAGAAATGCAGAAGTTGCAGAATGAGCAACTGCTCCCCAGAATGAATCAATTCCTGTATCTGCTGAGGGTCTCGGGGATGGGGTTGAGCTGATGCCTGGGTTATGTACGATCCTTTGCCAGCAGAGCAGAGCCCCCCATGGCTGAGCAGCATCTTTAGGGGGTCTGTAGCTGCTAAGGGAGGCAGTGCTCACAGCTGCCTCAGCCCCAGTTGGAGTAGCAGCTGCTGGGGAAGGAATGAGTTAACTGCTTGCCTTTCCTCCAGCAGACCTGGGAGCGAGGACTCCATTATCATTTCTGGGATGAAATAAAGCCAGATACAATGCTGCTCCTGTGTGCCAGACTCCTAAGTAGAGACGCTTTGATTTGGAATGGTTTTGAGCAGAGGTGAAAATGGGGGCAGAAGTCAAGTAGGGTGAAGGGAAGAGATGATGTACAAAATTCCCTGAGTGCATGCGTGGGCTGGGAACAGTGTGTGGAAGGGTGATTTGGGCCACGGTGGCTCAGAGGGGTGCAAAGAGCACGTTTTGTTTTTTGATTCCTCCTGTTCAGAAGAGCAGAAGATTGTGCCTTCATGTAAAAGAGCAGAATTACACCCAGGAGGGTTTCTACCCAGAGCTGCAGTTATTTCCAAGACCTTTGGTAGCTGATTGGGTCAAAAGAGGCATCTGGACTTGGCACACAGGTTCTGCTTTGCTCTAAAAAGTGGTGCCCCATGAAGCCGGGGCAGTTTTGCATGGGCAAGAGAGCTCTGGTGTTTGGCCCATTGTTATTAATACATGCAGAAATTTAGATTAGGACTAAGTTTTTCATTCATTTTAATCTGGCTGCCCATTTTAATCAGCTACTTTAGCTGAATTTTCAGGTGCAGGTCTGATTTCCCCAGCCCTGTGCAGTACAAAGGAAGGGGAGGGCATGGGCTGCTGTCCTCTGCTCTACTCTCTTGAGCTACTTGTCATTCTGCATATAACTCATCTGCAATCATTGACTTTTTTAATGGGAAAAAGTGAACACAATGGACTTGTTCCCTGTCCTTATACTGGCATTCCTGTCAATCTTCATGCCATCTTTCACCAATTCCTGTGGCTGGGGAGGCTGAAAGCAGATGTGCTTATTGACTCATGCTGTTAATCATTGCTGGTCCTGGCAGGAGGTTGCATGGCTTTCACACCATGCAGTTTGCACGTTGCTTTGGTGTCCATGGCCAGGCACTGGCTGCACCCCCCTCTGGGTGAAGCCCAGGAATGGCAGAGCCAAACCCCGTCAGGAAAAGGACCAACCAGGAGAGAAGAAAAATGAAAAGTGATAAAACTGCAGAGGAGGGTTTTAAATCTGGCTGTTAGTTTCTCAGCCCATGAATGATTTCTGTCACCATAATGGAAGGCGTGCTATTGCTAATTTTTTCAGACTGGTGTCTAAAAAAATCAATTATTCACAGAAATCCTTGCTGACAGTTCGTGGATGCCAGGTCACAGCTTTGTTGTTTTTGCATTTCACAGCTTAGCACAGCAAACCAAGGGCAGGAGCAGCTTGAGGTTGCTGTTGGAAAGGAAGAAGGACTTGGAGAAGCCAAAGTGGGCCAGCCAGAAGGAGTGAATGCAGGCAAGCTCTGTAGCATTCAGGCTGGTTTTGCTTAACAGGGTGGTTGGAAATTGTCCATGAAAACTAACAAATCTGTATTCCATAGTCCATTTTAAAACAGGAAAGTTTCGAAGAGAAAAGTTTCTATGTTATTTACAAATGCATATGTTGTGCAAATGCAATTCCTGTGTTTTGGGGCTTTTTGGCAAAAAATGAGTATATCACCATCAAATAGGGTGCAGTTCTGATCCACCTAAAACTTCAGGTTTGGGGTGGATTTTAATGCCCGAAGTGTTTTTTGTCCAGCTCTGGACCTTTCCCACTTGAGAATTTTTTGACCAAGGTGAGTCAGTGCAATATCCCCCAACCAACAGGGCTTTCTACCCTCCACAGAGCTTGTGCCCAGGGTGGCAAACGTCACGCAGGAGCGAGAGGCCACTGGCTGCATCTCCGGGGCACATCTGCTCTTATCGGTGCCGTTCACTGCACGTCGCAGTGCACGACCCAGACCCAGCAGTTGCTGCAGGCAGATAACTTGGGGCCAGGCAGGGCAAGTACACAGCCAGGCTGAGCTCTGTGTCCTGCAGTGCCCAGGGTAGCTGGAGAAGAGTGTTGGGGTGGAGAAGAGTGGAGAAGTGTTGGGGTGCAGGTGGTGGACGCGGAGGGATGCTGCCCTCCCCACGGCTACTGCAGGGCACAACCAGCAGCCTCTGCCCTGCCCATTGGCTGATGGGGCATCCTTTGTTCTTTCTCTATCCGTAGCTCCTAACAGACATGCATTTTCCCTGTGGAAATAGGTGTGGGGGTTTCTTTTGTCTTCTCTGGTGGCTGGCTTTCCAACGGAGTGCTGGATTTCAGCCCTGCCTGTTGAAAATTAAATAGAACATTGAAAACCGTGTTAAAAGCAGGAGATGTCTGATCATATTCAGACTCAGGTTTGCATCGGGTGTGTTCAGATAATAATCTTCTGTCCTTTACCTTTGTGCCCTTACCAGCCACAGTTTCTCTGGGCAACCTGTGCCAGGGCCTCACCACCCTCACAGTAAATTGCTGGGGGTACAATATTGAGTTGGCTACTGAAATCTGTATTTCCCAAAGTCACTGGCTTTCTTTAGCATATTTGTTTAACTTTTATTAACATTTGCAGTGATTGTTTTCTTGTAGAACCTGAGGTTCTTAGCACTGCTTGTCCGTGCAGCCCACTGAGGGTCACCAGAGGCACTGGTGGTTTATATACTGAACCTGAAGATCCAGAGCTTAATGGACAACATTGCTGCTGATTTCTCTCTATTTTAGTTTCCCCATCTGCAAGAAACAGTAAAATCCTGCTCAGTTTATCAAAAATCTCTTAAAACGTTTAATTTTGGCCACAAAACTTCAATAATTATCACGGGAGGCCAGAAAATGGTGGATTTGTTATTAGTTGGCTTTTGGGTTAAATATAAATTGATCCACTTAGGTGTTACAGAAGATTGTGTGCTATAATGAGAAAAAGCCAAAGGGTTTTGCAGAGATCCTTAGAGGTGCCAAGCCACTCAGTAAGTGGAAATCCACAGAGCTGAAGCTTTCTTGACAGTGAGCCCTTTTCTAGGCCCATTGATAGGATGGGTGCTGGTGAGATGTTTGTATTAGAACTGGCCAGACAAGGTGGGCTTGACATTTTTCTTCTTCCTGTGTTTTAAAGGGAACAAAAACAAGAGGGTGGATCATGTCAGACCATCCCCTTTCAGACAAAAGGGTCAGGTTTTCCAATTCAGTTTCCTACAAGCAAGCACCTGCAGCCTTCCCTAGACCCCACGTGCCCAACGTCATCTTCGTGTGAAGGGAGAGTGCTGAAATCAGTTTGTTCTTGTAAGCTGTTGTTCATTCTGTCTCGTATTGAGTTCCTGTTACAAGCATGGAGAAGGGCTTGCCCCAGGCAAACACTTGCCTGCTTTCCTCTTGATACCTGATCCATGTTAGCAAGGTGCTAAATCATAGAATCACGGGGTGGTTTGGGTGGGAAGGGACCTTAAATACCATCATTCAACCCCCTGCCATGGGCAGGGACACCTTCCAGTAGCCCAGATTGCTCCAAGCCCCATCCAACCTGGCCTGGAACACTTCCAGGGATGGAACAGCCACAGCTTCTCTGGGCAACCTGTGCCAGGGCCTCACCACCCTCACAGTAAATTGCTGGGGGGACTATATTGAGTTGGATGCTGAAATCTATATTTTCCAAAGTCACTGGCCTTCTTTAGCATATTTGTTTAACTTTTATTAATCTTTGCAGTGATTGTTTTCTTGCAGTTATTGTGATGATGAAAAATGCTTTGAGCATTGGCCCAAGATCATGTTTATCTCGACTGTGGAAAAGGGAAAATTATGATCATCATACTTTCCATTAGAAAATATACAAGGTGTGGATCATGGAGCCCATGGATGGCTTTGCACCATCTGCAGTTGGCTGCACAAGGTTTAACAAATGAGAGGTTATTCATGAGCACTGGGCAAAAATAATGGTGAAAGTTGAAACTATAAACTACAGACTTCACCAGCCCAAAGAAGGACACTTCCACCATCAACGACATGCCTCTCAAAACCTGGCTGAGGACAGAGGAACCTGGGGGCAGAGGGAAGGTGCAGGGATGCTCCTACTCTTTGTTATTCCCCAGAGAGAAGGAAAATGACATAGAAACATTCCTGACCTGCAAATTCCAAATTCAAAGTAGAGCTGATGGATTCATTTGCCTTGCTTTGTGCTTGTCACGTCCCTGGTTCTGCTTGGCTTTCCCTAAAGATGGGGTGGCAGATCCTGGGGTAACACTTGCACGTTGCTTTGAGTTTGAACCTCTCGGAGGCTGCGGGTGTAGAGATGCATGGGGGAGGCTGAGGACCATCTGTAGAAGACTGTGGTATTGTGTAACCAGTTACTTCTGTTCTCCTTCTTGTGAATACCAACGCTCATTATGCAAGAAGCAGTGCCAGTAGGCGTTGGAGGCAACAGGAACCAGGGCTGATCCCTGGCTGCCCGCTGGGACTGTGCTCTGGGAGCCTTGGCCTTTGGTGGCATCCTGCTGAGATCACCTGTGGGACACTTGATACACTCAGGGTCTCGGCTGAAGTGCAAATGAAAAGCTCATTTCAAGTTATTCCTCTTAATTGTATTCTCTTTAGGATCTTGATTTTAGAAACCAAGCCACAAAACTCTGCTTTGTACAAATATGTAATTTATTTATTATCTGGTTTAGAATGCCAAAGAGGGGAACCATCAGCACTAATAGCTCCATTCACTAAACTATCACAAAAGAACTGTTGGCATTACTTCCATGGGCCATTTTTAATTGGGAACAGCTTGAATTAAGCATCATTCTGGTGTGCTCCATAGTGGAGAGATATATAGATAATAGATATGTAGATAATAGATAGATAGACAGACAGATTTAGATAAAAAATTACCTCATTTTTCATTAGTTCTTATTTGTCATTCAGTTGGTGTCATAAGAAGAGAAATACTCAGTATTGCCCTCATTTCTAGATCCAGAAGTAGAATCTACAGATGAGAATAACCTGACTTTGATGTAAATTGGCAAGATAAATCAATCATGGTGAGGATAGTATGGTGACTGGAACAAATCCTGTCCTAACAGAGTAACATAAAACACATTGGTAAGAATCACTTTACACCAACCCTACCCATTATTTATGTTTGAAATAGGAGTGGGTGGCACATGTTGCCATCAAACCCTAATCTAGCACTTGGGTGATAGGTAGCTTGGATTTTACAGGGATTAAAGTTGCTTGCAGCCCCTACTGTTCCAGAGTAGAGTTGGGAAGTGTTTAGTGCTGGCTCCTAAATCTTGGTCCATCAGTGTTGTAAACGAGACAAACTGAATTTGTCTGCTTTGGGCGTGGATGTAAGATTTTGCAGCAGGGTTTCTTTGGGAGATGGAAGCCAAGGATTTGCTGCTGTCCCATAATTGTTGCTGCCTTAGCAGGCATGGAAAGGTCTCAAAGGAGGCTTCTCCATCCTTCATCCATCAAAGCCCAGGTGAGATGGGATACTGGGAAGAAATTCTTCCCTGTGAGGGTGGTGAGGCCCTGGCACAGGTTGCCCAGAGAAACTGTGGCTGCCCCATCCCTGGAAGTGTCCAAGGCCAGGTTGGACAGAGCTTGGAGGTGTCCCTGCCCGTGGCAGGGGTTGGAATGAGGTGGTCTTTAAAAAGAGTCACTCTAACCCAAACTGTGCTGTGATTCCAGGAAAGCAATGCTGCCCAAAATGGACAGATGAGACTCAGTCTGACATGGGAGTCTCAGCACCCCTTCATGCTGCAGAACCTTCGCATGTTGTTAATTGCATGTGCTGAAAAATCAGTTTTACCCACAAAACAGACCACAGAATAAAATGAGGGCAATGGGTAGGAGTGAGCCTGAGGTGTCTGCTGTAACAGAGGTGTGAGCAGAGAGCTTATTTGAGCATGGATATGTAAAGACAGAAAGAAACTAATTTCAAATATCTTTTTGCTCTCCTTCCCTCTTTCTCTCTTAATTGCACGGAAATTCCTTATTAATGGGAGAATAAGCTTTTTTGGAAAAGCATTTTCAAAATGGTCCATGAGAATGATCAGAAACTGGGTTCCCTCTTTCACAATTTAAAAGTTAATTATATGAATAGAAACCTGGAGTGTTTTATTGGGAGTATTTTCATTTGGAAGTGCTTACATCAGGAGGATACCACCCCTGGACCTCCAAGACCTTCCCTAGGGAGTTACTTTGTAGGGCTGTCCCTGCGTGTTGGAAGGCAAACAGGCCTGTAAGAGCTTTCCAGCATCTCCACAGCAACTTTCCAGTGGCTGCAGCACAGCTGGGGACCTTGTTCAATCTCTGCAGCTTCAAGAGCCTCAATCTCCCCTGCTCTTTTACTGCTGGTCTGGTGTCATGTTTAACACTAATTTCTTAAAAAGCCATGCCAGCATCTGGATTTTCTCGTGGGAGGATCATCTCCTGGGTAGCCTTTTGTTGCTTTAAAAACCCATCCCTGGCAGGACTCGTGGCCAGCTCTGCAAGGGAGCAAAGGCATGGCCAGACGGTTTCACTCTACAAAGATGCTTTGCTGCATCTGCTTTATTTCACGTTTCACTTCTAGCTGCTTTTCTTTTGCTTTTTGACATGGCAAGCTCTTCCTAGAGCTCTTCTGTGAGGCTGCTGTGCGTGCTCAACATCACGGCTGTGATTTCAGGGACACTGATTTCTGAGGTGTGTTTCTGCAGGAAAAGGGACTCGCAGAAATAATATTGGTGTGTTTATTTTCTGCAGGGTTGATAGAACCTAATGCCTCTTCCTGGCATCTGGTTATTCTAGCAGATTAGTGACATTATTCTAGTGACATTAAGTAGCCAACAATAAGCAATGCAAAGGGGTGAGCTATGTGTGTTTGGGAATAATGAGGCAAAGGCATGGATCACTCCCTTTCTGCACAGACAGCGAGTGGCAGCCTTGCTGACGTGCTTCTAGATAATTACTCCTGTAGTTTACATAATTCTGGTAGATACTTATGCAGTGTATTTGATTTTTAGTCTGTGTTTCACATGGAAGGAGCACAGGAAATGTTTACGGGGCAGGTGTGCCTGGGTTGCTCTCTCATTTCTTTTTTCTTATCATCAAAACATAGCCATAAACCCACAGCTTGCTGACAGTGAAACCATATGGTTCCTCTTTTTGACAAATTGATTTTGCAATACAGATAATCCTGACTGTGCATGAGAAGAGATATTTTGGATTATTTTGTTTTTAGTTCTTGCATTACACTCTATTTTTCACTGCCTGGAAATTACGTGTGTGGCTGTTTCTAAACCCAGAGGCTGGGGTGGATTAAGAATTTGTGGAGGACTCTGTGCCTCAGTGTCTTTGCTTTGAGGACAGTTATTTGTCACATACAATAATCTGTTTGCTGTAGCCAGTGCTGTTGTGTGCTGGCAAACAGCAACATCAGATTCAGGGACTTTCTGAACACTGGATATCCTCTTGACGTGAGGCCAAGCTGAGAAATGCGTTTGTGTAAAACAGCTCTTACTTTACAAGAAACTGCAGAAGTAGTTGAAGGAACTTGAATCATAGAACCTCAGAATCACAGCATGGTTTGGGTTGGAAGGGACCCTAAAGCTCATCCAGTTCCACCTCCTTGCCATGGGCAGGGACACCTTCCACTAGCCCAGGTTGCTCCAAGCCCCATCCAGCCTGGCCTTGGACACTTCCAGGGATGGGGCAGCCACAGCTTCTCTGGGCAACCTGTGCCAGGGCCTCCCCACCCTCACAGGGAGGAATTCCTTCCCAACATCCCATCTAACCCTGCCCTCTGGGAGTGGGAAGCTGTTCCCTCTTGTCCTGTCCCTGTAGACCCTTATCCAAAGTCCCTCTCCAGCTCTCTTGGAGCCCGTTTAGGCACTGGAGGGGGCTCTCACTTCTCCCTGGAACCTTCTCTTCTGAAGGTTAAAAAACCCCAGCACTCCCAGCCTGTCAGAGGGGCTCCAGCCCTCTAATTAGAGGGCTTATTCAATTTTACAGTTTTTAATTTTTACATTTCTGGGCGCTAACAGTTACTGCAAACCAAGATCTGAACATAACATTTCCTAAATATTTATAAAAGAAATGCAAATCAAAATGTAAATCTGGTCAGCACAAATGTTGGTGTTTTGCTTGAGGCAGCAATGCAGCTTCAGACACCTGTCTCAGCTGAAATAAAAAATATAAATATATGAATAAAAACAATAATAATATTCTTGATTGTGGTAGATTTAGTCAGATAAACATGCCTGAAGAGTATTCAAAGGAGAAGACTATGTGGAACATCTGCTTACATAATTATGAGGATGGAAGCTTACTTAAACATGATTTTCTGGAGATGGAAAGGTAAAATTAACCCAGCAGAAAAATGAGTGCAGTGGTTGAGCACAAAAATATTACAGATAGTTAATAGTGAAGGATGCTAGAGCTAAAAGGAAGGGATTTCCAAATGAGTGTTCAGAAGGTAACTGCTGATGAAAATTAGGGCAAATTTTTATCCATAGATGCTAAATCTCAACTTGGATGAAATTCACAAAATCATCCGGGCAAAACTCCATCTGGGCATTTCAGTAAAGGCATTTGTAAAGAGCAAAAAGCAGCAGCACATTTAATGCTTTGACTTCAGTGGGAAGAAATGGTGTTGAGAAGCTCTTAGAAGTAGAAATGGTGTTTCTCCTCTGCTCAAATGCATTTACATTGTTGATGAACTTTCAGCTCAGGTATAGAAGCTTTTGGGCACGTAGCTTTCTGTTAAGCTATTGTGAAGATGACCCTCTGGGGTTCTGACCCCAATTACATTCATATAGGAATGATCCTCTGGGAATTATTCACGATCCTGTTGCAGCCCAGGCCAGAGCAAGGAAACACCCACGGTTTCATGGGACACTGGCTGTTAGAAATCTTTGTGGTGGTCAACTGGAGAAAAATATTTTAAAGCCCACGGCTGAGGACTGATGCTGACCAAGTCACTGACATCCAGAGGTTTTACCACTGGCATAAACTGTCATGGGCAAGGATAGGGCAGGGAAGGATCAACCAGCCTCAACCAGCCACAGCTGCACGTTACTCAGGATGGTCAGTGCTGGATTACATGAAATATGTTTTGAAAGAAAGGATCCAGGGACAAATAGTCTGTTCTTTGGAGAGCAGAGGGTGAGTAACAAGCCCAGGTAAACTGGCAAGTCTGCTAAATGCCTCTCCTGAGGCTGCTGTGGTGGCCCAGTGGGTGTGCTTTGAGTCAAATTCGGCTCTGAATTACTTTCTACATCTCATGAACTCTAAGAATGTCATCTCTAAAATCAGCCTTGAAATTGTAAAATACAAAAAAAGCCCAAAAAAAACAAAACCAAAACCAAAACCTATATCTATATGTAAAATCTTCATTTTCCAATTTAGGACAGTGTATTTTTGTGGTAGGTCACCAAGTGATTAAAATAAAAAGCCCAAACCCTTAACACTCATCTGGAGTGAGAAGGAAAGTTGTCCAATGCATCCCATGCGTTCCAGGAATGAGATGTGGGCGGGAAGGACAAGAGGTGAAGAGAAACCACCCCCTAGAAAATGTTTGCTGTCATTGCAGCAAATTGCTGCCCTAGTAAGCTGCTGAAGGAAGTGGCAAAACAAACAGAAATAATCTGCATGGAATTAAAGAGGTGTGGTTTAAAAAACTAGTGCTTGGTACATATATACTCAGTAGATTAGCACAGTAATTGCCTCTGTGGCTTTTGTTTGGTCTTTTGCTGAGATTCCTTTGGGGTTGTTTGCCAGGGGCAGGGATTTTAAGAGCATGAATTGGAGACAGTGAGGTGGGCAGCCTGCCTGCTGTAGTGTCATCCTGGGAGCTTAAGGAGGGTTAATGACACAGGGGAGCTTTAGTGTTAAAAATAAAATAGACTTGCTAACAACATGTGGTTCTGTCAAGATGTTCTCAAGGAGGCTATCATTTGGGAAGTGTATTTTCCCCCATTTAATAGTTTTGTGTGTGTCATCACAGTGCTTGCAGCCTGGCCTTGCAACTGCAGTTGCAGTTGCCTCTAAGTCCCCTCAAGTCCTTTGGAAATCCAGTCAAAAATAGGGAGCTTGGGCTCTGATGCATAGGCAGTGCTGGCATTTAGTAAATGTTAAAAAACCACGAAGATTATATAAAACAGTTTCCAAAATCTATCAATGCACATGTGCAAAACCAGCAAATATATTTACTGTCGTTACCTTTGAAGTTATCTGGATGTTTTGTGTTGTCTTAATGACACGTCATTAAAGTTTGTGTTTAAAATGAGCATGAACAAGGAATGTTGTGACAGTAAAACTCAGTGTATGAAATTAGTGGCTGACATTAGGTGGCCAAGGGGAGAACAGCTCCATGGCTCAAAGGACAGCTGTATGAACAACAAAGAAATAGAAAGAGAAAAGCTGAATGAATAAAAATATACTTAAATGTAATGACCTGCTGTAAAGCAGAGTTTCTCACTTGAAAAGGAAGATAAGTTGTATGTGTATGTCTCTCTCTGTGGTTTTGACCCCCTTGACACCTTTCAGCCAAGCCAAACAGAGGTACAGTGCTCTTAAAGATAGGAATTTTCTGTAGGATCATGCCAAGATGCTACCAAGTAGTCTGAAGTATGTGATCAATCCATTAGGTCTTGGAAATTTGCACGGGGGAAGATGTGTAATGAGTACTCCCAATGAATGATGCAGTCTGAGTGCTGAATTAGAGAGAGTCCAACAAGAATGGGATCTGTAGGAGACCACACCACTCAGATATTACTCTTTTTTTAGCATTTTAGTGTTCAGTATGTACCAATGTGAGCAGATAATGTCACAATATGAGTTGCTTTGCACTGGGCGTCGGGGCAGAGGAGCTGTTGAATGGCACCGATGGGGACTGGCTGTGGGCTGGTGCTTGGCAGAGCAGCCAGCATCGCCCACCCCGAGGTCTGGTATTTGTTCTGGCCATTAACTGGCACTGATTTACAGTCTGGTATCACTAAAACCTCAGTGGACCTTCACTCTTGGCTGTGTGTTTGCGTCTGCAGGGCAGTGCCACCACCTCCTCCCGCCCCAGCTTGGCACACTCCAGGTTGTCCACGGCAATGGCACAGACGTGGGGACTGTGGTCATGTTCCAGTGCTCCTCTGAGCACCAGCTGGAGGGACCAGGCATCATCACCTGCGTTTGGAAAGGGAACAGCACCCAGTGGACAGCCGGAGTGCCCTCCTGCAAGCGTAAGGTTCTTCCCAAACCATTCCCTGTTTTACCCTGCCTGTCTCCTGCAACATTAGGATTCATTCTAAATATCTGTGCAAGGAAAAAGACAGATTCAGTTTTCTTCAGAGTTGCCCTGCTGGTGGTAATCACACTCCATATGTGCTCTGACATCAGTCATTATTGTGACACAGATTGGATTCATCCCTGATCTCACATCGTTGCCCCCAGAATGACTGTGGCTCCAGCTAAAAGCTGTACCCTTCCTTAGAAAATATATGGGTATGACCAACTAATGTGCAAGCATATGTGCAAACCTCTAATCTCCTGACAGTCTTTTCTGACAATGTTTTTACTGTAAAAGAAACACAGTGATATTTTTTGAACAATTCTGGGTTGTTGCCTTTGGGCAGACACGGGGGAAAGTTACCACACTGACAAATCATGTTTGAATGGCAACAACATTAACTACCTTTCGTGCTGTGTTCCTGCTTATTTGTTACAAGGTTGTTACTAATTTGACTAGAAGTAGACCCAAGCAAAACTTGGTACCTCAGAGCTTTGAGCACCTCAGTTTGTATCTCAGACCTCGTGTCATTTCAAATCCCCAGTGGATAGATTGCTCTTACAGACACTTAGTGTTCTCTCACACACTCAGTAATTCTTACCTCTTGTTTAAAAGATCCCATAAAAGAAAAATGAGAGAAATCCTTCCCTCAGAGGAAGGATTCCCTGCAGAATGCAGTGCTTTGCATGGAGCTCAGCTGAACCCTTTGTGGTGCTGGTCATTGTGACACTGGGAGAACTAGATGAGTTTTGAAGCAAGACATGCTTACTGCTCCGAGTGAGTTGGCAGAGATCTGCATTAGCTGTGCCACACCACATTCTCACTCCTTTTGTCTGGATAACTCACTTCCAGCATCAGATCCCTGTGAACACTCAGCCCTGCAGATCATTTCTTCCATCCCGCATCCTTCCCCAGAGAAACACCTGTTGTTTGCTGCCTGCCAGGTAGGATGTGATTTACATGGAACTGGCCTTGCTCTAAAGGGCTTCTTTAAACCCATTTACCCCATCAGTATTTGTTTTTGCAGCTCCAGTTCTTGTTAATAAGAGTCTGCAGCTCATCTGCATTTGATCTGCCAACAGAGTTGTCCTTTTTAGCTACTGCAGCGCTAAAGGCACTGTGTTTAATTAATTGCAGTGGTGAAATGCTTGTGAACAATTCATTAGTAACTTATAAACAGGAGATTTTTAAATAATCCAGCTTGAAGCTTGCATAGCTCCAAGCTGAAGCCAAGATACTCTGGTGTCTTGACACATACTGAAGAGAAAGTCCTCACTGAGGAGATGTGTGAGGCAGGTAGGTTTCAGCAAGGTTTAATGAAAATGTGAATGATAAATTTTGTGGACTGATCTTAGAAACATGGTTCTGTGTTTGCTTTGCTGCAGCTATACCAAAATACGAGACTTTTGGCTTTAAGGTCGCAGTAGTTGCCTCCATTGTGAGCTGTGCTGTCATTCTGCTGATGTCCATGGCT
The DNA here is from genome assembly GCF_003945725.1 of Corapipo altera. Lineage (NCBI taxonomy): Eukaryota > Metazoa > Chordata > Aves > Passeriformes > Pipridae > Corapipo > Corapipo altera. Next base: position 1,244,040 of record NW_020884967.1, read on the forward strand.
TTCTTAACGTGTTGTCTGATCAAGTGTGTGAAGAAAAGTGAGAGGAGGAGGACTCAAAGGTATGTCAAGAAGAGGTTTTTCAAAACGGTGTGCGAGTGTTCATCATACATTGCTGTGATAGCAGACAGCGTCAAAGGATTTGCTGATCGCAGCACTGCAATGATGTTAATTACTTAAAATCCTTAATTAGTAGGTCAGGCTTTAGGCATAGAAAGACTTGGAATTCCAGAGTATTTAAGCACCTGATGTCTGTTAATATCAGATAACCTCAGCGGGCCTGGACAGATCTGGATTTACCCAAGATTATGCAGAAGCTGAACACACAAGTATTGTTTTCTGGCCCAGACTTTCTCTCCTCAAGTTATTGAAGACTGGCAGTGCTTCCCCTTCTTCTCTTTTTCTTTCCTTTTTTTCCTTTGCTTTCCTTGAACACTGCTGGGAAAATTAATCTCTCTGTGTCACAGCCATCCAACCCCTCCCTATCTGCAGAGCATCCTTAGAACTATCACAGCACGGTGCTGGAAGGATGGAGGATTTTGTCTTCTGGCACAGAGTGAAAGTCAGTGGGCAGGATTATAAACAGGAATGGGAAGAAGTCAAATCTTCAATCAGTCCATTGTAAAAACTCAGTGTGGAGAGTGGCAGCAGGAGAACATCAGGCTGGAGGCTGGAGCCAAGCCACTGTTGCTCACAAGAGCATCCACTCACAGTCACTGCTGCAGAGAATTTTGCATGGTCTCTGTTTCCTTCTCACTTTTCCTGCTCGTTATTCCCACCAGTCTGTCTGATGGAGTGGAGGGAGAGTGGGGAAGACACTAGTGAAGGTCTCTGCTCCAAGTTGTGCTTTATCTGCAGCTGTGTGGGAACCAGCTGAGGGGGGGGAAATTCTGTCATTTGAAATCCGAGTGTATCCAAAATACGGATTTTCTGTTTCCTTGGAAAGGATTTTATGAGTCAAAAAATGAAAGTCTTACGTGTGATTTGTAATATTGGGGTTTTACATGATAGCATAGTTGCCGTGGGATTTTGGTGCTGAAAAAATCTCCGGAGCAGTTAATTAGGGGTGAGATAAGAAAGGGTTTATTTGCCAAGGCTAAGATGTTACAAGACGTGCACCCCTGTGCCCGAGAGGTTACATTTTATAATCCCATCCATCCAATCCCAGATGTGTCCACCCTGTGGCCTTTCCTCTGGACCGCCCCGGGGTCCACCCCCTTAAAATGGGTCTGGGGTGTATTTCGGGACCCCCCATTCATCCCATCTTCATCATCATCAGAGCACAAAGGGTACATAGTTACCTAATTCCTGACCTATTCTGTGGTTTAGGCCCTGATATGCTGTTCTGCCAACAATCTAGGCCTTGCCTTGACAAAAGACTAAACATCTCTGCTGTGTTCAGGAGTAGGATTGATATAGGGAGCATAGAATGGGGTAAGAGGGTTAAGGAATGTGTAAACAAGGGTGCTACAGGGAAAGGGATAGGGACAAGGGATGCTGCTTTTAGAGTCTACCTATAAAACTTACAAGGCTTACCAATATTAGAAAAATAAAAAAACTGTTAGGGGCTTAAGGCATCAGCATGAAATAAGTTTTGAAATGAAAGGGTTGGTCGACACTTTTGGGATCACCACTTTTCTTTTTGATAAGACTATTCATATCGAAGGCCTTGTTTTTCATTTATTTTAAATGAAGTTTTGTCAAAATTAGCCATTCACGTGACTGTGATGACTTGATATTTTTCTCTTACAAGAGAAAAGCCCTTCACACTGGATATTATGACCTGATTCTGTCAACAGGCTGTAAAATTATTCCCTTTGCTGGGAGCTTCCCAGTTCTCTGCTGCCCTCTGTGCTCCCTTCCTAGGCTCTTGAAGGAGCTGCTTCATCACATCAACAACTGAGCCCTGCTCCAGGGGGAAATCTGGGGGCACTGCAGACATTGTGTGGCTTATCCCCTCTGTCAGAAAGAATGGAAGTGATGTACAAACTGTCCATGCCATGGGAGAAAGAGTAACACAGCCCTGTGTGAAACTCGCTGGACCAGATGTGGTGGCTGCATCTCTGTTATTGATGGAGGTGGAAAAGTGGATTGACTTCTGGATGCACAAAGCATTAATCTGACTAAAAGCTGCAGGCTTCATAACTTAATACAAAGTGAGAATTCCTGGGGGTGGAAATAGCGAAATAAGTATCTCTTAGACCATCTCTGAAAGACAAGGTACCTTGGAGTAGGGAGGATATCCTCACTTTGCCTTGAGCTCTGAAGTCTGCCTGTCTGCTTTTTTTGGCTCTTTTAGTTGGCAGAGATCATCTCTGCCTACAAACCTGTCTTGCAAGGTGTCTAATGATCTTTGAAGTGCCATCTTCTGTTTTATAGAATTATAGAATCATTAAGGTTGGAAAAATCCCTTAAGATCATCAAGTTGAACTGTCAACAGAGCACCATCACCATGTCCACAACTAAACCATGTCCTCATGTCCACATCCACATGTTTTTTGGAGAGAAAAAGGACAGAGGCTGCTGAAAGTCCTCCCTCTGTTCAGCCTCCTCACAGATCTTGTCCCACTGAGTAAGCAACGCTGCTGTTTTCTTTGGAAGGAGCAGGATTGCAACCCAAGAGGACAGAAATGGCACCAAAATCAGTGTCGTCAGCTCTCACAATTTAATCTTGACCCATCAGCTAGTGAAAATGTCTGTAAATCTTAGACTTCTTTTAAAAACAGGAAAAGAAATTGTGATTTCTTTTTTTCTTGCCCCAGAGTTGTAGAGAGGAGCATGAAAAGCACCCTGAGCATTTCCAAAAGGAAACCCTGAAGGCAAGGGAATATGCCCTGTGCTTAACAAAGGCAACGTTACCTGTCTCCTCCATTTTTAAGTCAATTCATCTTTTCAACCTGCCTGGTGATTCTGGAACCCTTAGGAATGGCAGTGCTGCAACAATTCACAGAAAATCCTTTTTTTTCCCCCTGAAATAGTTTATTCCATAAAATGGAGATGATCCATAGTCTTTTCACACACAACAAGGTGTGGCCTGACTTGTGTCACTGATGAAGGTCCATGAGAATGTTGGCACATCCCACTTCATGGGACTTTTTTTATTACCTGTAGTCTCAAAAACCACTGTATCAAATTGATTTAATTATTGGGGGTTTGTTCCTTTGAACTGTCCACAGATGCTTATAAGAAAATTGCCCTTTTTTTAATTTGTTTGCTGGGTTTTGAGGAGTGCTGGACAATACTTAAAATAGCACTATTTTACAGAATAATATTTATGCTGTTTAAGAACCCCCCACTGTAAGGTATTATTTAAGTCTCTAGAAGTTTGACTTACATGTGAAGTTCACCATGTGTTTAAGTGCTGTGTTCAGTAAACCTGGAATTAGATTTAAACTCTAGAAGTCGGGGCTGTGGTCGGATAAGAGCTCAGCTATAGAGCCATATATCACCATACTCTATTCTACCCCTTGCTGTATTCACAGAGATATGCAGCTGTGGTACCAGCTGAGAACTGAAGAGCTAGAGCACATGCAAGCTGCTTACTTCGGTTTTAAGGGAAGAAACAATAACAACAACAATAAGAAACTCCGGAATCAGTCTGTGTTTGACGACGGGACTCACATGGCGTACGATAACCAAGGCTTCTACAGGTAAGGCTGGGAAAATGGGGCGGGTTTGAAGGAGTTTGTGGAACAGATTTTACAGAGAGGATTCCTTGAAAATGCATTTTAAAAAGAGGCCCCTGAAAGGACGTGATGCCAGTGGGTTGTCAGGGCTTGTCCTTGAACTTGCCCATCACGTGGAGAATTAATGTTGTGAAAAAGTGAGACAGCAGAGGATTGAGTGTGACCTCCCCTCTCACAGCTGCTTCCTTCCCCAGCAGTGTCTGGCTGAGCCTGGTCTGCAGGGGAGGTTGCATCAGATTAGCTGGAGAGAGGTTTTTAATTGGCTTTGTTAAATTGATGCTAAACTGCAGCAGGGAAGTCTCTGCTCTGTGGTGGTCAGAGGGATCAAAGTGCTTCTTTCCCAAGAGCTGTAGGAGCAGAGGCAGCCTGGGACACCGGGGGCTGTGGGGCGGCTCAAGGTGAGCACTGAGCACTGCTGTTCACCCCGGAGTGAGCAGGAAAGCTCCCTTCAGAACTGGTTGTCAGGGGCTGCAGAGCAAGCACAACAGGATCCTCATCCCCAAGGCAGTGAGAATTCCAGTGTGGGAACCCTGACCCTGGGGTAGCCCAAAGACCTGCCCTCACTGGAAGAAAGTACATCACGTACTGTGGGTGTGTGGATGGTAGCACAGCTGTTCTTTGTGCTAGCTCAGAATCAGCTCTGTGTGTGTCCAGGTGTCTTACACTGACTGTGGTGGTGCCAACAGAAGGAAAACAGAAAAATGAGTATGTGTTAAAATCTAATCACTGTTTTACTAATACTGCTCAATAACACACGTCCTTGTGTCTTTTACATCCTCTGGATTCTGCTTTGTCATCGTGTATGATAATATACAGCACAGTCCTTGTTTGCCTTTCATTCACTGCTCAACTGTACAGCCTTTCTGTGCAGCAGTATCAGTGACTTCTAGTGCTTACCTGCAGAGAACAATCTTATGCAGATTATAAACCTGGTTCTGTGTCACAGTGCAGCTGGAAACCATGTTCAAATGGAGTTTAAATCATGCACAAAAGTCTGATGGCTGCTTAGTTGACTTCTGACTTTGTGTGATTTCAGAAAGATGTATAAAGGTAATTAAGTGCTGCTTATAACCTAAATGATTTTCAGAAGACTCAAGATGCAGTTTTTAATTTTGGGTAACCTCAATCTGCTGTGATGTTAATGTTTTGTGTGAGTGTTATCTGCTTTTAAAATAGCATGGATAAACTTCTAAAGGGCTGTAAGCAGAGGTGAGAGCTGTCATGGAGCCTTGAGCTCCTTCTGGATCCTTACCTTCATAAGGCAGAGGCTTGTGTGTACTGAATTCTGCACACCTTTTCTTGTCTGAGGGTAGCAAGGAATATGCCACTGATTTGGATGAGCAGCTTCTCTGGGCCAGAAATCAACAAGTTTATTATTTCTTTAGAAAACTGGAAGATGTATAAACTTCAGCAGTGAATGGCAGAGGCAGGAGGAGGAAAGCCCAGGAGTTGTGTTTTTCCTAGGTAGAGCAATGCACATGCTGTGTGAAATCCTAGTGCTCATACCTGGCTCTTAGTGCAGGAGGTCAACTAGTAATCAAGGTCTGCTTTATCTCCAGCATGCAGAGGTGATGGGATCCTGGCTAATCACCAGCCAGAGCTAAAACCAGCTAGGAGAGGAGGTGTATTAGTCTGTGCACCCTCAGCCACAAGTCTGGCTGTTTTGCACGTGGAGAGCGGGCACTACTTCTGATCAGAGATGGAAGTGGCATTGGAAGTGATTCTGAATAAAGCTGTCCTCTTGGAACAGATGTGACCCTTCCTTATTTTTACCTTGTTCCCTTTCTCCACTCGAATAAGAGCTGTTTAATCAACATTAGTAAAAGATGCTGATTTCTACTCATTAATTCAGTTAAATGGCTATATGTGCACCATGAGATGTGGGAATTCTGCTAACAGATCTCTTGAAGACAACAAATGACCTGTCAGCTTTGTGTTTCACTTGCAAGTCTTATTTTTTGTGTGTGGCAAATTAGGCTAAGTTTCCTCATCCTGTGCTTATCCAGCTTACTGGGAACAGCGGGACAGTGTAGGCAAATCCCTGGGGAGGGGCAAACATGTGCTGGGAAGACCACCATGAAAGGACATGTTCCCTGCCTGGATGATTCTTGAGGTACCTTTCTCCATCTAATGTGAGGTGGACATGTTGGAGGAGATCTCTAACCCTGTAGGTGTTGCTGTAGTGGTGGAGCTGTTACGGTGTTGATTATCCAAGGAAATAAATACAGGCACATGGCATGGTTAGAAAAAAGCAGCAAGACTGAGGGCAGGCAATCCCAAAGGACACATTCCGTATATTGCTGCACATCCACGGTCAAGGACAGACCAAAAGAGAATTTAACCAAGGCCCCTCAAGGAAGGTTCAGTCTTGACATGAGGAAGCATTTGTGTATCGAGAGGGTGGTCAGACCCTGGAACAGGCTTCTTGGAGAGGTGGCTAGTGCCCCAGCTATCAGTGTTCAAGGGACATGTGTACAATGCCCTTAATAATGTGCTTTAATTTTTTGTTATCCCCAAAGGGCTCCAGCAGTTGAACTGGATGATCCTTGTGGGTCCCTTCCAACTGAGAGATTTTAGTCTAATCCAGTCTAGTCTAGCCTAGTGTAGTGTGCTGCTCTACCCTACCCTACTCTGTCCTTCCCTATCCTGTTCTTTTGTTGATGTTTCAGACGCTGGGAGGAATTGTGAAGTAAATCACTAGACCTCTGAGCAAATCAGCAACCCTACTTGGTTTTTCTAGTCAGGAACTGTCCTAGGCAGCACAGGAGGTAAATTGTTTTGTCCTTGCCTTCTTGAGGGCTGCAGTACCTGCTGTTCTCTGCGATCCAGCCATGGGAAGTGGCTCTGCAACCCACTTAGAAGGGGAGGCTGAGATGAGGGGTTCCCATGTCTGAGAAAGGAGTGGGTGGAGGCCTGACAGTTTCAGTCATTTTTACAACAGTGTTTCCTTTTCTTAAAGAAAACTACTCTGCTGCTTCTTGCAGCATATGAAGTATCTGGAAGAGTAAAAACTCCTCCACGCTTGAAGAAGACCCTCTTGAGTATATCTTAGCTTATTCTTGACTAGAAAAGAATGTAGGTCATGCTGCTTTTCAGATTTAATTGAAATAGATTTAGAGATTAACCTTTTGATTCACCACTTTAAGGATCAAAATACTTTAAGTAGAGATAAAATAAAAAGCCAATTCTTTCAGGCAGGTAAGGTATTTATTATGGTTTACGGAGAAATTTAGGATTAAGAAACATCAGTTAAGGCAATGCCTTAGTATGCTGATGAGATAATTTTGGCTGCTATGAGGTGACATGATGTGGATGCACAATGCTGATGTATAGAAGTTATAAATAATGGAGAAGCCCAACTGTTTGACAGTAGAGGCTCCAGTGTGCTGTTCTGGACCTGACTGCCACAAAACAAGATCTTTTTGCCCTCATGTTTGAAGCATAGAACAAACATGATGAATATGTAGTTTTGCAGGGAAACATTGAATTTTAGTTGCAACTACACTAATTATAATGAGCCCCATTCTGACTTCTTGGCTGCTTGAACAAATTGCTTTAAAGTGCTGGGAAATATGTGTACAAATACCTGGGATCATTAACTACAGAGTGCAGTCACTGCTGATGCCTCCTCTTTCATTTGGATGTAAGGAATCACAATGAGGAATTTTTAGCAGAAAGTCTTATATGCAGGTGCTGTAAGTATTTACAGCATATTTGCTCTTTTATAGTATTTAAAGAGCTAAATAATGTTGAGCAGGGAAAAACAAGTTACAGATTATGGGGCTGCTGGGAGGGAGGTGTTTCCCCAACGTTGCTTCTCAGAAGTTCAGAGCAGCCAGCAGAGATAGCAGGTTGCTCTGTGGTGCAGAGGTTTGAGCCAGATTAGCTGAAAAAAGGGTCTGTGTCTATGGGAGGGAGATTAGCTGCAGCTCAGGGCCACGTAGTTAGAGGAGAACAATGTCCATGAACCTCCAAAGCAGCCCCCAGGAGGATTGCTGGGCAGAGGTCTGTGTCAGTGTGCTGGGAATAGCTCTCACAGCCTGCAGGATGTACCAGGATATGTTGGTTTTGAGTCAGTTAATTTCTGATGAAGAATAATACCTGATCCTGCAGTAATTCTTCTCTGGAATAATTGCTTGGGGCACCCACCACCCACCACTCTTCCATCCCAGCAAACAGCCACATGGGAGAGCTTGGATCAGGTAGCTGCCTGAGCAGGCAGGTTGTCCTCTGGCCTCTGCCCCATGACACAGGGCACAGGGTAAAATATCAGTAAAGAGAACCTTAAAGGCGGCTGTCCTTTAAGTTGTGTGTACCTCAATTAAATTCCAAACATCCATGCAGGGATGGGTCTATCTTGAGCTTGTTTCTGTAGTTGTAGCATTTTCACTTGTTCTTTAAGTGGAAGCCATCAGTTCCCTAAAATACACAAGGAAATGCAAGTGTTCTATAGCAGAAAGGGGAGCCTGAATCCAACTGGAACCACTGGAAGGTAAAATATGCACAATCTAGTGTAACATAGTGAGAGCAAACAGCAAACCCTTCTGGCATGAAGGGGCATTAAAGACCCAGGTACTCCACTGTTGGAACCTATTTATATATGAACATGTGTAGAAGATAGTTCTCCCAGGAGAAACACAAACAGCCAGTAGAAAAAATGCTGAGGAAACTCGTTTCAGTGTGCATCAACTTCCTAATGATGGTAAGAAATAGCCACAACTTGGCTCTGTTGCTTTGCTCTTTCAGCATAACAGTGCTGTAACCTGTCCTGGAATAGATACTCCCTTGACTCAGAGATGTGCTGATTTTTTGTAAGGGAGACTTGATGGTCCAGCATTTTCCACACTCGGGGAGAACTGAGTCTAGCTGTAGATTAACTCCTCTTCATCCCCTGTCAGCTAAGATAACAACCAGAAAGAAATTAGACCAGCTCAAAAATACACCTAAAAAGTATCAAAGAAATTTGGTGTGGGGGTTTTTTGTCTGGTGTGGAAGCATTTGGAAGAAGTTGTGCATTCCAAGTTTGGACTTTTCAGAGGTGAATTATTTTACACAACTCTAGACCAAGTTATAAAACATTCTCTATGAAGTGGTTGATCTGACTGCAGGAGCGAGTAAAATGAAAAAGCCCATGTCTCAGTAGGTTTAAAGTCCTCCTTTCAGCTATCCACACAGCTGGAGCATATTACCAAGAAGAAAAATATCTCTTCTGCAGAGAAGCAGGCTAGTGTGTTCTCCCACAGAAGATATTTTTAGTAGCTGAAATGTTTGTACCAGAGCTCTTTCTGGCTACAAGATGCTTTACCAGTGTACCTGGCAAAAAGCAAATAAGGACAATCCAACAACAAAGAATTCCAAGTGAAAAGGTTTTGCAGAAAAACCCAAAGCCAGCATGCTCTTAGGCAGCTCAGCATTTTCTGGCAGTCCACAAAGTGACATGCAAGGTTGGTGAGATGAGCTCGTGGCTTTGACCTCTGCATTAAAATTAAATAAGTTTTCTTTTTGCCTTTGATTTAGTGGCTATAATGGTGGAAATTTTCCACTACTTTGTGTAAGGAGTTGTGAGGAAGGCACAAATCAGAAATACATGTTGCTCTGAAAAATGTTGCTGAGCTCAGCTGTGAGCCAAGGGACCTTCTACAAGCGTGAAGAGGATGGGATGGGACACCTGGCTACGTTCCTGCCTTGCCCTCTGTCCCCTTGAGGGCACTTTCCCAGCTCCTTGTCCTCTGAACACCTAAGTAAAGGATCTGGTGCCCTTCCATTAGCAGGGTAGTGTGGTGTGGATTTACCGCAGTGAAAGGGGACAACACTTGGAGAAATACCCATGTTGTGAGACAAGCTGCTGCAAAGCTCGATGGAAAATGTCAGTAGAACAAAGAAAATGCATCAGGACACCTGGAATGACTGCAGGACCCCTCATCACTGCAGGGTTTAGTACTGCACCACATAAAGCATCCAGTGAAAGGGTTGCAAAGGGCAAATGACCTGTTTGATACAACTGTATGGAATTAATATGGTTCCCTACAGGAGATGTTTGATTGTGTGGCACCAAGGACTGGAGGGGAGGAGATCCAGCATAGGAGAGGGGCAGATTTCCTTCCCTGCTTTTCCCTGTGACTTGTCCAACCTTGAGCTTCTCTATTCACAAAGTTGTTCTTTTTTTTTCTCTTGTTTTTCCTGTGCTCTGTGTTCCCCACTGCCACCTTTCAGAGACTAAAATCTTCCTTGTACCTTTTGACATGCAGGTTTCAAAGAAAGCTGAGACAGGGGAAGTGAGCTGTGGTTTCACCTTGGGGCCCTGTCAGAAGGGGTAGGATAGCTGGTTTCTAAATTACTCCCATTTCTGAATTTCAGTCTTAATTGTCATCTCAAGAGCATGAAGGGGGTGTGTACAGCAACATGTGCTTTCAATAGAGCTGCTGTTATTGTTTTCAAAATACTTTCATGATCACCCCAGGGTCTTGTACAAAGCCACCAGACATACAGGAACAAAAAAAAAAAAAAATTCCTCCAGTATAAAATCTGTTTTCAGAGGCAGTGCCAGCACCAGGCACTCTGTGGCAGCCCCACTGCTCTGCATTCTCACACGTCTCGGGTGTCCCGTTAACAGCATTTTCCCTCCAGCAAGGAATAGCTCTCAAGTCACACAAAACAAAATTCTTGTGAATCCTCTAAACCCCATTGATAAATGCTGTGATGGCCGTTCTTCTCCCTGGATGGGAACTCTGAATTTATCTGCCAGATGAAGGCTGTCCTTCTCAAATGTACCGTGTGCCCAGCCTGGCCGTGCAGCGTCCTGGGGTGGCTTTGCATTGCCAGATAGAGGTACAGGGAGGGCTTCTAATCCTCTTAGGATGTTTTGGAGTAGCCCAGCTGGGAATTGGAGTTAAGGGAAGTTGAAGTGCCTGAAGAAACAGTCACACTTATTCAGGACAAAGTGCAGAGCTCCCAAGGCTGAGAGAGCAAACTGAAGGCTGTGTCTGGCTGAAGACATGCACAGAGAGCAGAGCCCACTGCCTGCACAGTTACCTGTCCTGGTGACACTGTGACCCCCTTAATAGGTCTTCTTGTCCTCTGCTGAGGTGGAACCCCAGCTTGGTGAGCTGGCTTCACTGTCCCTCTGATGGGGAGGGTTCAATGTATTGCAGGCAAGGGAGGGTGCCCACTGTTTCCTCCTCCTATGCTTATAGAATCATAGAATGGTTTGGGTGGGAAGGGACCTTAAAGACCAGCTAGTTCCAACCCCTGCCATGGGCAGGGACACCTTCCACTAGCCCAGGTTGCTCCAAGCCCTGTCCAGCTCTGAACACTCCCAGGGATGGGGCAGCCACAGCTTCTCTGGGCAACCTGTGCTGGTGGAAGCCAATGGAAGTTTAATAGTTCCTGAAATGGGAGGAAGGGATTGCTAAGCCAGGAGTACAGTTGTCCTCCAAGTATAGTTTTAGCCAGTTTAGCTTCCTGAGTTGGTGGTGGACTGTGGGTAATTGCAGTGTTTCACAATGTGAAGCTTTAGAGGGGAAAACGTCAGAGCAGGATGATTTCTGCCCAGGTGAGCTGTATTTATTGCACCATAACCAGAGTACCTAGATTTGAGCTATAATCCTGGCAGGGCAATTTGAAAAGGCTTTTTTTTTGCAAAGGCAGTTTTGCTGGCCCATGCAAAACTTTATCCCAGTTCTTCTCAGTGTTATGCTGCTTTGATTTTATTTTTATTTTCACCATTGATCACTACCTCAAAAAGATGGAACTGAGTTCCTCATACTATAAAAAAATAATGAAATGCACAGCAGCAAGTATCTCAAAAGACTTCTTTTGGCAGTGAGGTGTGCAGCGTTACTCCATGTAGTTTCTGTTCCCCGACACAGCTCACAGGGGTGCTCAGACAGGTGTTCTGGTGCCCAACACAGAGATACTTGAAGGCTTGTTGAGGCCCCAGAATTAAAAGGCACAGTTAAAATAGTGAGGTCAATACAACATAGGTGATGTTGCCAGATTGGTATTTTGAGAAATACATGTTTGTTGTTGTCTGAATTATAGGTGAGTGAATCCTGCTCCTCTGAGGACCTCCTTGATGAGTATGTGCAGACTACACTGATCCAGTGTCCTCTCACATCCAGTACAGCAGTGTTCTGAGATGCCTATACACTGTCTGGCTGTAGCTCACGCCCCAACTAGTTCTGTAACACAGCTTTCCAGGGAAGAGCAAGATTTAGTTTCCTTTAGGGGAGAGATGTATCTGCAGCAGACCTACTCTGTACCAGGACAACAAGACTTCAGTTGTTTTGGTTTATGTTCTGTTATTTCCCTGCGGTTCCTCTGTGTTTGCACGTTTTGTGCATGAGCATTTCTGCTGGTTTCTGCAACTGATAACTGCAGAATGCAGCTTCTGTTTCCTGACCAGCTTTTCAGGTCTGAAAGGGTAAGACCGTGGACGTGGGTGTGCAGGCTGCTGCCTGCAGAGGCCACACCGAGGGTTCAGAGGAGGCTGGAGGAGTTGGCTCACCTGCAGTTAATGTTGGGCAGAAACTCTCAGCCTTCCCCCTGCCTGCACGAGCTGCTGATGTTTTACAGAAGCCCCCACATTCAGGCTGCAGTAATTTGGTGTGGCCCCAAAGGGCTGTCTTACCTGCCTCTGGTGCACAGACCGTGTGTGTACAGCCCACTGCATCTGTCAGCAGAGTTCAGGAACAAGCTGATCCCATCCCCACCATGCTCCTGAATGAAGGGGGTGTGGTTTACTGAGCATCTTTTCAGCAACTCTGCCATCTCCATCTGCCACTGCTCCTGCTCTGCACCATCCACTGCTTGGGTGTTGCTGTCTGGGGCAGTGGCCCGTGCTGGCTTCCCCCACAACTGGGCAAACCCTTCCTTCCTGGTGGGGAGTGGGATGCATCAGTGACTGCCAGCGCTGCAAACACAGCCTGAAGTCCCTTCAGTACCAGGGCAGGCAGCCAAGAGCTACCACAAGCCCTAATGCAACCACTGGCAGCTCTGCAGATAACACCTCAGATCCCACTGAGCTCAGCTGGCTCCTGTGCTCCCAGCAGTGCTCCACTCCAAGCAAGGATGTTTCTTCTGCACCAGGCTCAGCATTCAAGTGCTCTCAGTCACATTCTGCCAATAGCATGGCACTACATTGAAGCTGGGGACTCGTTTGATGGCAAACAAACAAAAAACATCTGCCCCCATGACAAAAAAACCCAACCTCACAAGTCTTTTCAAGGTCTGCATCAGCTTTTACAAAGACACGATTATTTGCCCCAGTGCTGCCAAGTGGTTTTGATGCTGGGAGAAGCAATTCCTTATGCGGTTTGTGAAATGCCTGATGTGCAAATAAAACAGATTAGGAAGTTCTGTTTCCTCACCAGAATTAATGGAGCAGGAATAACTTTTTCCTCTGTTGCTTACAGGTTCCAGGAGGAGTGGACTCGGGATGTGGTGGCTCCTGGGCATTGTAAAGGCAACGATCAGGTGCTGAAGCAGAGCAGTGGTGCCCCTGGGCCACGGGCTATGCCCAGACACACCACCACGGTGCAGACAGTGAATTCCATACACGTCGTTGAAGTCTATGGCCATAAAGGTAGTTACAACAAACCAAGCTGCCAGATCCCTGGATAACTGGTGTCTGAAACACAACTGCTCCTCTGGACCAAAACAGAATTTGGATAGAAATATGTGCCTTAAAGACAACATAGAGAGTTCATTATTCGTTTGAGTTTGAAAGTTTTCTATATTCCAAGATGGTTGTTTAGCAGAAGTGCTTCAAGGTCTGAGACAAATAAAAACATGAATGTCGGGGCTGGCAGTTTGTAGCTGTTCTCTACAGTTTGCTGTGCAGTGGGACCATGGCAAAAGCACAGTGTCCTTCTATACAGCTGGAGAGGTGGTACCAGGTTTGTATATTTACCTCTTACAAAGTCGCTGATGATAATTATGCACCCGTCTGATGCCAGCCTTCTCCGGACCCCTGGGTTTTGTAAAGCATTCCAGAATGAAAAGTCCCCTGTATTTTTACACAGTAACGTGATAGAACTACAATAAAATTTTGTTTTTAATGGAACGCCGTGTTTTGTGTCAGGAAGGTCTTTTTCTTTAATTCATCTGCTCTGCTTTTAGAGACTGGCCCATCTCCAGGTCTGCCAGCCTGTGGGAGAGGGGATGGCACACAGAGAGATGTGCAGCCCTGCTGTGTCCCACACCACTGACCCTCTGTAGCTGCTGCAGGTGTCGCAGTGTGGGAGCAGTGCAGCCTTCCTAGAGCTCGGGGGATCACTGCACCATCCCTGTGAGAGCACTCAAAATGAAGGGCTGAGGGAGCTGTTGGAAACCTGCCTCTTTTCCTATTACTGATCTATTCCTACTGTGAGAAAAAAAGGTGGTGTGTTTTCTTGTTTTGTCCATTCTGAATAGTTAAGTAACTGATATGGATGGCTCTTATTCTGCTGTTTATATGCACATAGATGTATATCCTGTAGTTATAGTATAGTTATTTTTGTTCAAGTTGAAGCCTTATTTATTCTGTCATCAGCTGTATAATGGGTATTGTCACATCCCTCTCATGATGGAAATAGGACCTTACAGCAAGCTCCAGTAATTGTTTTATGGCATATCCCCTTGTTATGAATCAGGTATCCTCTTAAGACCCTCAGTTTTGAATCTTCGGTTTTGAAATTCAAATTACTGTAGCTTGCTGGCAGGCCTAGGAATGCCCTCTTCTATCCTGGCCATACTCTGCAGAGATCAAAAACACGTGCTTGAAATTCAGTAACATGGAAGTTGCAGCAAAAGACCATTTTTACTGTTGCTAATGAGCTCAGTTCTTCTGTACAGTACACCACTGTGCACCCTGCAACATACTTCTTGGGATGAGCTGCACAAAGGAGAATGGATGTACTTCCAATCACTCCACCCAATTAAGTTGTCAATTAATTCAGTTAATGCTAGCCATACTTGTACTGTGAACCATTTTGCCTGCAGTTTTTGGTCCCCTGCCAGACCCAGCCAGCTCCTGTACCCAGCAGGGTGGGCAGCAGGTCAAGGGAGGGGATTCTGTCCCTCTGCTCCACTCTGGTGGGACTCCACCTGGAGCCGTGTCCAGCTCTGGGCACCCGAGTCCAGAGGAGGCCACGGAGATGCTCCCAGGGCTGGAGCCCCTCTGCTCTGGGACAGCCTGGGAGAGCTGGGGGGGTTCACCTGGAGAAGAGAAGGCTCCAGGGAGAACTGAGAGCCCCTTCCAGGGCCTAAAGGGGCTCCAGGAGAGCTGGAGAGGGACTGGGGACAAGGGCCTGGAGGGACAGGACAAGGGGGAATGGCTTCCCATTGCCAGAGAGCAGGGTTAGATGGGATATTGGGAAGGAATTCTTCCCTATGAGGGTGGTGAGGCCCTGGCACAGGTTGCCCAGAGAAGCTGTGGCTGCCCCATCCCTGGGAGTGTCCAAGGCCGGGTTGGACAGGGCTTGGAGCAACCTGGGCTAGTGGAAGGTGTCCCTGACCATGGCAGGGGGTGGAACAAGAAGGTTTGTAAGCTTCCTCCCAGCCCAAACCATGCTGTGATTCTATGATTCTATGCACTCTTGCATCCCATGTGTGGCATTTGCTTCTGTCTGTGCCTGGCACCGGCACCGTCCCGTCAGCTCCAGCTGTGCCAGGCAGCTCAGCCAGTGGCTGACAATGTTTGGAAGGGGCCAGAAAGTTTTTAAGAAGGTGGATTATAAAGTCTCAGCATAAGGCAGCCCTTGATCCTGCCTCTCTGCATCTCCTTTGAATTTCCTTTCTCTTCCCCTTCTCTATGATTATGTTAACTGGATTTCATGATTTAGCTCCCTGGTGTTTTAATTTTATAATGTGGCTTTAAAATGCAATAATATGGCTGCAAGTGAAATAAATTCCCTTGTTGGGATGTCTGGGTCAGCACACCATATGAGCAGGGAGCCTGTTCTACGCATGAGGCCAAGCTGAGATGTTGGATGGGAGAAAGTACACCCTTGAGATGACAGGGATGCTGGCAGCCACAGGAAGCACCAGAGAAAGCAGGTCAATTCATTGTGCCTTGTGCCAGAGCACTGGCTCACTATCATTTATTTGGGCACAAGAAGCAGCAAAGTTACACCAAGATAAGGAAGCAACACCCAAACTGTTTGTATAAGATTTGTGGCTCGGCTCCCTCTGGGACTGTGCTTAGTTCTGATGGCTGCACCCCCTGGAGTCAGCCTTATTGCTCATGCAAACATGATTTATTGTCAGAAGGGAAATAAATGCTGTGCAGGAAGGAGATGAAAGCAGCTGAAAATATAAAATAGACTTTTAAAACCTCGTATTTATTACGTTAGTCCTTAAATGTTTCCCAGCCCGTGGTTCCAATTGGATTCTGCTACAGGACACTTGCATTTCCTTGTGTATTTTAGGGAACTGATGGCCTGCACTTAAAGAACAAGTAGAAATGCTACAAACTACAGAAACAAGCCCAAGACAGAGCCCTCCCTGCATGGATGCTTAAAATTTAATTGAGGTACATTCCAGCAGGACGGGATAATTCTTCATGGATTTTAAAACTGATGACAGTATTTATCAGCCCAATTGCTTCTTTGCATTTTTCTCACCTTGTACTTTAAAATTGTTTTCCTTCAGCAGCAGCTCTGCTGAGGCTGTTGCACTGCTTTGCTGTGAAGCTTTGCCTGCTTGCAGAAAACTAGAAGGTAGTTTTTAAGATCTGTAAATTTTGGGGAGGTTTAGGTTGGATATTAGGAAAAAACTCTTCATTGAAAGGGTTGAGAAGCCCTGAAACAGGCTGTTTGAACACACCATCCCTGGGAGTGTTCCAAAAATGTGTGGATGGGACACTTGAGGACAAGGTTTAGTGATGAACATGGTGGTGGTGCTGGGATAATGGTTGGACAGCGATCTTACCTGCCCTTTCCAACTTTAATGATTATATGGTTCTACAGTCTTATGTGAAATACCAAACAGGGAATGGTTTCTAAGGCAGCTGAGACGCTATAGAGGGTATCTGATCGTACTTTCTTTGAAATGAAAATTCATTCTTTGAGACAAGGGGGAGAATGCATTTGCCATACTGGAAACTTGGAGTGCCTCAGCCTGCAAAGTGCCCTGTGCTTCACCTGGGAACCCCCTGCAGCAGTAAATCTCTGAGATTTGTGGGATATCAGAGTACAGTGTTGCCAGAACCTGTGATTTTTGTCACAAGTCTCATGATATTTCTCATTTTCTTAATCCACAAATGGTAGATTGGACGATTATGTGAAAATCACAGCTTCTGTTTAAAAATCAGTGTCTCATGCTTGTATTTGAATGGAGAAGTCTCAGTCATGAAGTGTCAAACAACAGAAAAAACACATCTCTAAAGTTTCTTTGATGGTAATGACATGGTTTAGGGGAAGCCTAACTCATGATTCACAAACAATTGAAGCTGTCAAGTGTATGTATGACCTCTCTTCTGCGGTTAAAGGAAAGAGAAATGCTACTTTTTGATCTGGATGGAACAGTGAAGCTTGGAAGGAACACCAGAGTACCTACCACAGAGTTAAGATTGCTTTCATGGAGCCTTCCACATGGATTTTTGGCCATGCAGGCTTTCTCCTGGACCCCTGCCCCTTGAGTATTAACCTGAAAGTCTCTAAAGATGCTGTTTCCTCAGCACACTCTGCTGCTGTCAGTCTAACTTTGGGTTATGGCGTAGTATTGGTAAAAGTTTCTGAGAAGCCCAAGACCCAGAAAAGAGGCAGAGCTGTAAAATTCATGGAACATGACAACCTGCAGGATGTGGCCAATACCACAGGAAAGCAGGAGCCCTCTGGTTACACCAGACATCAGCTGAACAAGATCTAAGTGACTGATGGTTTGGGGTGGAGAGGATGCAGGCACCTCTACCAAGTTTGTTTCCAAAACATCTCAGTCATCAGTGATGTCTTGGAAGGAGAGGAACTAAATGAATCTGTTATCACTTATTGTCAGATGTAAAAGGCTTTTGCAACTAGTTTTTTAAAAAATGTCACATGACTCAGCTCTTTAATAACTAATTAAATGTACATTTTAATAAACTCCTGCTGTGGGGTGGAGCAGTGCCTTTCCAGTTTAGGGTGGTATCTGCAGTTACACCTCATAATACAGGACTATGAAATCTCAAATCCTGTCCACCCCAAACTGATATATGGAACCTCTCTTGTTTCTTCCCTCAGCAAGATGAGCAGGTGATCTTTTCTACTTACTTTTAAGAACTATTTTGAAGAGAGAGATGATTGACAGAGCCAGTGTTGAAAGGCTCTTTGTATAATTATTCCACAAGCAATAGCCATTTCTGCTGTCACTGCAGCCCAAGCATATCAGCTGGTGGGAACACTGGATAGTTCCCCAGCACATCGAGGTGTTTCAAAAGCCAGTCTCCATTCCTGGTAGCCAATGTTCCTGCAATGATGGAATTGTGCTCTGGCACAGCAGCAAGCGAGGCAGGGAAAGTTCATCTGGTGTAAAGCAGAGCAGAAGAAGCTTGCTCCCCAGATTTCTGGTGTTCAATACGTTTCAAGGCCAAGGTGATATTGAAAATGCTTACAGCAGTGTTTCCCACAGGATACATTTTGTATGTATGAGCTGGAGTCTGTAGTGACTTCTAACCCATGCCCAGTGCTGACCTTTCCTTCACACAGCCTGAGGGTTGCATGCTGGCTGCTCATCATCCTCTCCATCCTCCCTGGCCTGTGGGGCTCAGGTGAGGCCAGGAGCTGGCACAGGGATGACTCTACGTGTGAGGACATGTAGACAAAATGTCTTTGTTCCCTCCCCAGAGCTCTGTGGCATGTCAGTTTGCCAAATCTGTCAGCTGTTTATTTACACACCTATTTTAAGGGGAGGATGCTCAAACAGATTTATTTACTTCCTGCCTTCAAAGAATTCAATTGTTTGGGGATTTTTAAATAATTAGTTGAATATTTTTTTCTCCTGTGTAAAAGTATTTTTTTCTCCTGTGATTTGCACTTTACAAGGGATCAGATAAGGAGCCAAGTGTGGTACTGAACATGTTTGTGAAGCTGGCTCTTCATTATCCTGTGGACAACCTAACAGCCAACACAGTAACTTCTACAATATTTATCAGGACAATTTATGATCAGTATAGATGGGCTTATTCTGTATGCTGATCTTTCCCTTTTGCCAGGAACAAGAGTTACTCAATTTTTCTATTATCTACATCATCTTGTTTTACTAATGCTGTTAAAATGTCCAAGGATAGGGTGTCGTACAGCAGAACTGGGGGGGTGGGGATGGGTGTAATTCTCCAGGTAAATATGCAGGAAGTTAAAACTGAGCAGGGATTTCCAGACCTGTGGGTGCTCCAGGCTATCACAGAACCACAGAATCTCCTGAGATGGAAGGGGCCCACAAGGATCCTCAAGTCCAACTCCTGGCCCTGCACAGACACCCCAACAATCCCACCCTTTTCCTGAGAGCATTGTCCAAACACTCCTTGAGCTCTGGCAGCCTTGGGCCCTGGGGAGCCTGTTCAGTGCCCGACTATCCTCCGGGGGAAGATGATTTCATCCAAGTCAGTTCTATTCCCATTTAACAGTTTGGCTTAACTGGCTGGAAATAAAGCGCTGGGAACTTGCAGCACGGTTTAGAGTCAGAGAATTTTTTTTTTCATCTCCTTCTAGCCAACAAAGGAATAAAAGGAATTATACCAATAATAATACTATGACTACATAAATAAGACTGGAAAGTAATCCATTCTATATGCAAAGCAACCGTAGAAATTACGAGTGCACACACACACAAAAAAAAACCCTTTTGAGAAAGCAGACATGGTTTTCAGAGCTCAAATCATCAGCAAATTGCCGCTGGCTCGCAGGAGCAGCGGATGCCGCCGGTGGCGGGGAGCTGTGCCGGATCTCTGGCCGTACTCGCTCCCTCCCCGTTTACTTTCGCTTCTCCAAGCAGCCCGTGACCTCTGCTTATCCAGGCGAGGAGGAGGAGGAGGATTGCCCCGCGTGGGACGTGTGCCGGGCACGGCACTACCCCCGAAACCGATGGATGATGCTCTACAGAAGATGTAAGTGCATATTTGTAACGGGGAATTTGGGCAAAACAACGGTCTGAAAAGTCCGAATCTGCGGGAACCGAAGTGCGGAGCCGGAGGGGCAGTGGCTCTGACGGGAGTGGCCAGCCCGACACTGCCTGCCCAGTTTTTTTTTGCTTCTTAGAGCTTGTTTTTATAAATTATTGACGAAAATGTGCTGAAGGGAGCTTAGTGTGTAATCTGAGCTTTTAAGAAATATTTTATTGTGTTTTCTTAAACACAAAGAAAGACTTTGTTACAGGAACTCCCTGCACTATCTGGATTTAATTTGTTGCTAAAGAGATTCAGCCCTCTTGGGCTGTGGGAAAATAACAAATTGTATTGTGATTCAACAGTTAACAGATAAAACAAAGCACTACATAGCGATGCTGCCAGGACAAGGGTGAGATTTAGTAAGTCAAGTAATTCACTCAAATAAACAAATCAGTCCCTTTAGCGAGGGGAAACAGCACTGGTTTTTGAGATTAGCTAACCAGGAAATGGATCTGCTGGGAAATAAAACATTGTTGGGCAGCTCACTTCGCTTGGCCACTAAATTAGGAGGCAGAACTCTGAAGTGGATGAGAGTTTTGGAAAGGCACTGGGCTCTGTCAGGAGGCGGAGGCTTCTCACAGAGCTCCTTGGCCTGGGAGCAGTTTGAAAGCCCAGTTTGAAAGCCCACGTTCCTGTGCTGCAGGAGCGAGAGGATCCCTGGGGCTGTTCGTGCCCAGCCCATGGCTGTGACCGGCCCGAGGTGTGGCTTCCATGTCCGCTGTGCTCTCTGAATGTCACGGATCACACCACGGGAGGGGCTCGGTGCCCAGCTCCAGCCAAGTCCGTGCCTCCCAGGGAGGGTGTCCATGGCTGCTGCCTCTGCCGTGGCCATGTGGCTCCCCGAGGATGCCTTTCCAAGGCAAACCTCACAGCAATCCTGCCGCAGAGGTCTTGCGTGCCACAGGCATGAGGAGGAGATATGTTTAACCTCTGCTTCTTGTATCATTATCCGAGTCTGTAGGACAAAAATATCTCCAGGCAGTGTGGCACTGTGCATCACAGCACTCCTGAGGGGTTGATTTTCACTCCCATTTCCCTCACTGTGTGCTGAAAAACATTTTAGATTTATGTTAGAGATTTCAGTCTATGTCACGTTAAGATGACTAGGTCTTCAGTTTGGTGGTTTAGATTCTGGTAGTTTGAAAAGTTCTAAAAGCTTTTAAATTAGGAATTTCTAAAATTTCTAAAAGTTTCCAGAGAAACTTTGTAGCAGAGCACAAAATGTAGTGAATTCACAAAGTTATAAAATGGTCATAAAAACAAATCCTCAGCATACCATTCTGCCGTTGCTTCTTAATACTAGGCAACACCTCTTGCTGTAATATTTGAATATATATATATATGAAATAAAATAATAGAATCACAGAATGGTTTAGTTTGGAAAGGACCTTAAAGATCATCTTGTGCTGTGGGCAGGGATACCTTCCACTACACCAGGTAGCTCAGGGCCCCAACCAAAATAATATTAAAAATATACGATGAAAGGATTTATAAAGTGACAATTTCCTTTCCTGTTTCTTTACTAAAATACATTGCCAAAATCACTCTGGTACAGGCATGAGCAAGGCCTCCATGTGCAATAATAATAGTAATTTAAAAATCTATTTTCATGCTGTTAGAAAGATCTGGATTCCTGAGGGTAAATGGAATAAACTTGGGATGTTTATTGATCTTCTCAAGGACATGCACCATGAATGTCACAGCATTTGACAACACTAAAAATATTTCAGTGAGGTGTTTTCCCCATGTTCTTACACTTTCTAGGGATGAAGCTGCTTTCATTTCTTCTACAGAGGTAGAGATCACCATGTCAGAGGGTAAATGTGGGGCTGCAGGTATTTCGTTTCTTAATGGAGGTGCCTCAAATTGTGATGTAGCACAGTGTGGGACACTGCTTTCTTGGGAGAGCTGTGACACACTAGGAACTGCTCCCTGGCAGGGAAGGGCAGACTCTGAAAGCAGAGGTGAGAGTATCAGAGAGAGAAATGATGCGGAAGAAAGCGTCAGGATGGTGTGGGTAACCCTGCCAGCTGAAATGCTGCCCCAGGACCTGCCCAGGTACGGCCCAGGCTTGGTCTCTGCGGCTGTGCTGGGTGTAACACTCACCCTGTGACACCACGGAGTGGCAGCACTTGCAAACTGCAAGCAAATTCTTTGTTTTCTTTTTCTTTTTTTTCTTTTACTAACTAACTGCCATGCTAGCTGCAGCTGTCTCTCATGAGAGGGTGTACAGCATGTCCTGTGCAGAGCCAGGAGCTGGACTCGATGGTCCTCGCGGACCCCCTCTTGCAACGTGGGACAAGCTATGATTCCTGATCCAAGCACAAAGTCATGTCCTCACTAAATCGTTCTGGCAACTCCTGCCTGCCCCACAGGTCTTCAGACACCCCGGCCTGTCCGTAAGGACATGTTGACTGACTTCCAGCTTCGGTGCTACACGCTCCCAAGACACTATACCACTCCAAGCATGGAGCATTATCATTATTATTATTATTATTATTATTATTATTATTATTATCAGATTTATTACCTGTTTAACCACTCCTGGTGTATTGGCACAGCTTTTCCACATACTTGGGTTACGATGGGTTCAAACCGAACGAGTGGAAATTTAGGTTAGATATAAGGAAGAAATTCTTCCCTGGCACAGGTTGCCCAGAGAAGCTGTGGCTGCCCCATCCCTGGAAGTGTCCAAGGCCAGGTTGGACGGGGCTTGGAGCAACCTGGGCTAGTGGAAGGTGTCCCTGCCCATGGCAGGGGGTGGAACAAGATAAGCTTTAAGGTTTCTTCCCACCCAAACCATTCTGTGATTCCATTATTAAATGGCACAGAGGCAAACGAGGGCAAACCTCTCAGGGTCATATGGACTAGTATCATGCATGTAATGGGTGTTTCCTGGTTTAGCAAATATGTTGCTGCTTGAGGACTTGTTACTTAAGCAAATTTTAAATAAGAAGTGTCTGTGCAAGGGCAGTTGTGTGGTTGAAGGGGTTTATGTACCAATCTAGAGGCAGCTTTGCCTACTGTGATTTTAGTCCCTCTGGAGGATTTCTGTCCCTCTAAAACATTTTCTTCATGGTTTTGACATAGTCATAATTAGAAATAACCCTGTGTCTTTGCCATAGTAGAAATCCACCTTTTCTATACAATAAAAAAAATACCAGATTTTACAGTCAAAACCCCCCTGCAATAATAAAAAACATATCCCTTTCTTCACAATTTTCAAAACTGAGATTCGCTTTCAACCCTCTGCAGCATTTATACCTAGGAAGGCATATTGTCCTCCATACCTTGCTGGGTAATTAAATGGTCAAATTTAGTGCTGGTGAAATTTAATGCAAATCGGATTTTTTAAAATCCACAGATTTGCTTGTACTTCTTCCCTCATGAAGTTAATATATCCCAATTAATTAGATGCTTCCCTGCAACCTTTTCTATGAGACAGGTTGCCCCTACCCCTGGACTTGAGTAACTAGGGGGCCAAATGTGCAGCTGCAGTAAAACTGCTGCGGCACAGGGAAAACATGAACTGTCCGTGGATATTGTGGAGATGTAGACGTGGTGTTTTGGACAGTGAAATCAGCAGTGGGAAAGGAAACTGTGGCATTACTAATGATGCATTAATTGTTCGGGCCAAATGTGCCCTACCCGCCGCGGGCGCGCCAGAACTGCTGCGGCACAAGGAAAATACGGATATTGCGCAGGTGTCGACGTGGGTGTGTCGGACAGCGAAATTACGAGTGGGAAAAGGAAATCGCGGCGTTACTAACTGTGCAGTGAATAGTTTCAAACCCCGGGGGTTGTGCGGGTGTAACATTCACGGTTTCGCGCCCCGAGGCTTTCAGGGCGGGGGGAAACCCGCCGTGGGCTCGGAGGGTGCCGACCCTGGGACCCCGGTCAGCCCGATTCCCCCAGTCCCCCCGGCCCCGCAGCCCATCCCAGCTCCCTGTCCCGCCTCCCGGAGGCACCGCCCCGGCCCCGCCGCCCCGCCCCGGCCCGGCACAGCCCGCAGGCCGCCCAGGGCCGGAGGCCGCAGCCCGCGGGCCGGGCGGGGCCGGGGCCGCCATGGCCGGTGAGTGCGGGCCGGGCCGTGAGGGACGGAGCCCCCGGGACCGGGGGGGTTCGGTGCCTTCCCGCGGGGTTTGGCTGCGCGGCCGCGGGTCGGGGCCGTCGGTCCCTGGGGCTGGGGCGGTGACGGGCGCGCAGGGCACAGTGCGGGGCCCCAGCCCGGGGTGTCCCGCTCCGTTCACCCCCGCCCTCCGGCCGGGCGCTGCGCCTGCCGGGCGCACGGGCTGCCCGCGGACTCGGGGGCCCTGTTGCTTCGGAGCGTGGAGGCCCTGGGGGCTGTGTGTAAGCTGGTGTCACACTCGGGGGTCAACGGCGTTTCAGTATTTTGCTCGCTGTTATTACTTTTTCTCTTCTGTTTTTAAAAGATGTTTCAGGCAGAAATGAGTTGCTGAAGTCTGCAACTTCCTGACGGGGGGCTGTAGCCAGGTGGGGGTCGGGCTCTTCTCCCAAGCAACAAGTGACAGAATGAGAGGAAACGGCCTCAGGTTGCCCCACGGGAGATTTAGGTTGGATATTGGGAAAATTTCTTCACTGAAAGGGTTGTCAAGGCCTGGCACAGGCTGCCCAGGGCAGTGGTGGAATCACCATCCCTGGAAGTGTTCAAAAAACATGTGTATGTAGCACTCAAGGACATGGTTTAGTGATGACCATGGTGGGGCAGGGTTGATGGTTGGACTCAATAGTCTTAAGCTTATTTTCCAACCTAAATGATTCTGTGATTCTCTGACTTGCTGTCAGACACTCTTGACTTCTGGTGACTTGCCAGTAGCACGTGGCAGTGGGTGAGTGTGGCTGAGGAGGGTGGCATCTTGTCTTTCACCTCTGTATCGCCCTTCCAGCCCAGAGGAGCAGAGCAGTTGTCTTCGGGGGTGCATTGAGCAGCCAGTGCCATCTGATCATCTCAGGCCATTTCTCTGCAGCCAGAGATTCCTTCTTAAATCTTCAGCATCCCTTTCTTGGGCTCTTGAAAGGGAGAAGCCAGAACTAAATTAGTGTTAAGCTAACAGTTTGTTTAGAAAGGCTTTTTCGTCTCTTTTCTGAAATGCTTCAGCAAGGAGTTTGCATGGATCATCAGATCCAAACTTTCGAGGTCTTGGTTGCCACCTTTCCTGTATAAAGTTTATGAAAATCATCCAGGAGTTTTACAGGAAGTGGCAGCTTGTGTTTGCACTGCAGACACCACTGAGGTTTCTGGAAGGGATGTTTGCAAGTTCTGTGTGTTGTTATGGCGAATGTCTTGTGTTGCGTTTTGTGTCTCAGTGTTTAAATTTATCTGCCTGATGATCCTGTCTGTTTGGTAAACTGAAGGAGGCTTTTAAGGGGAAAGCAAACCAAAGATGGAACCATACTAAAGATACAGTGGTGTCAGAGGCAGTCTCAAGAGTCCTTATGTAAATGTTGGTGGAGTTGCTAATTGGGGGTGTGTACCTGCCTGACAAGGCAGTTGGCAGCATTTACGCTCCCAGGCCTGGATGAGAGGAGTTCTGTGTTGCAGTGTGGCAAGGAGGGGCTGATCTCAGCCTCTGAATTTGAATGAAGCTGGATTTATTCATTTGAGTGGCAGTGCAGACCCAGCCTAAAGTGGTAAGTCCATAGGGCCTTGTGGCTTTATCCAGAAGGGCAGTGGAAGTAGATGGTGGAGGAGCATGTGTTCCTGCAAGAGACAAAATCCCATTTATCTTCCTGGTACAGAAAGCAACATGGAGTCTTTTATGGTACGAATAGTTAGGCAGAACCAAATTTACAAATGGGTTTTTGACAACCAAGATAACCTGAAAGTCCTGCTTTTGTTGTGCCAGTGTCTCGCTTTCAGGGACCAGACACTTCAGCACAGGCTGAGCAGGAGTGCAAAGGCTTGTCCAACATCCTGGCTGCTGCCCATGCCTAGGTTAGGAATTATCTCTGACAAACTCCCTATGAACACTGCTGAGGAAGAACTTCAGCAAATGTGTCCCTGTCACCCGTGCCGTTTTTCCTGCAGGTGCTGTAGCAGACAGCCTGGCACATTGTGGTCACATCTGATCAGGGGTTTTATGAGCTTTGTTACCTCCAAGAGCAGAATATGTTTCTGCAGCCTTACAATACCAGCAGTTTGTGTAGTGGCTGGGTCATTCTATGGCTGTTGGCAGAAACCTAATTGCCCATTTGGAGGGAAGAATCAAGAGATGCCATTTTATGAAGGGTTTCAGTAGGGGAGACTTGTACTTGCAGGTGGAAAATGGTGAGTGTGCTGCTTTGTTACTGTCATATGTTGCTTGTGAATTTATCATCACTAAATCAGTGATGATGCTTTATAATCTATTTGGTAAATTATAAATTTAATATATGTTATAATTATTTTATATTCTATTTTATCCTCTGTTTGAGGAGCTGCTGGCTGCTTTCCTCTGGTATCTTCCAGTTTTATGTGTCCCTCCTTTCCTTCCTCAGGTGCAAGGTGTGTGTGCTGGTGTGGGTGCCTGTGCTGTGTGCCAGAGGCTGCTTGGACTTCGGGTGACAGAAAAGAGTGGTGGTGTGTGGTGTGTCACAGGCTTTTAGTAATTATAAATCAATAACATTAGTCGTGTTTTCTTCCCAAGTATTGGAGACAGTTCCTGAGTTTCCTGTTTGCCTCTTTGGCAAGTTTACATTTCCTGTGAGTAAGGAAAATACCAGGTCAGGTTCAATGTTATGGTATCCAATCTGAGCTGTATTTGCTCTTCAGCAGGGCTGAGCTCAGTGCCAGCCCTCCACTTCCTCCCCAGCACTTGCACACTTGAGCAAACCTGCTCTTGGCTCCAAAGACTGTGGGACAGGATTAAGCCCAGTTAGCTTAATGTTCTGGCAGAGGGAAAGGTGAAACTGTAGTATGTTCCATTTCAAATTTGAAGTTATAGTCAATCCTTGTGCAGTCTGAGGACATTAAAATGCCTGGCAATGGCACACTTGTGCACTAAACTTTGGTAAACTCACCTGGTCTCCCAGTTTTGCTGCCCTGAAATTTCTAGGCAAGTACTGACTAACAGTATTACTGTCCCTTTAATGCTGGGGTGAGTCCTGCTTAAAAACAGTCTCCTTAGCATAAAGATTTTAAATTGTTCTTGCAATAGCTGTTGTCTCTTTGAGGCAGTGAGATAAAAGCTGGATATGCAAAACATCCCAAACACCCCCTTCCTAAATTATTAAGACCTAAATTCTTAATTCACACCAGTAGCTTTGCTGCAGTCATGAAATCACCTGTTTTGGGGTTCCTGTTACTTAAAAATGTTCATAATAGGTATGTTCTATTAAAAAACTGCTGCTTGTGAGCAGTGATCCTAAAACCTCGTAGCACAGCCATACGTGGGCCATGGCTGGCAGTGCACAGGAACAATGACAAAGCTGCCAGAGCTCCTGGGGCAAACTGGGCCCAGGAGCCTTCAAATGCACACATGTGCTGTCCAGATATCCTTATCACTCCAAAGCACGGTGCCATATTCCAGCTGCTAGGATTGGTGGGGCTTTTTCTGTTAGTTTTCTTTAAATTTAGTAGCTGGGGCTACAATTCTGCACTGGTGAGCGGTGTCAGTGTGGGAAGTTTCCCTTCTCTGGTCTGAAGGCAGTTCCTTGTGTGGTTTGGACAGAGATTTCTCAGAACTAGAGAAAAGACAGAAGATTTTGGAAGAGAGAGGTGAGATACTGGAAGGATGAGATACATTTACTCTGCTTTCATTGAGCTGGTGTTGAGCTTGGTAAGTGCTCTTCAGGAAATATTAAGCCTTGCTCCTCATCCTAAATACTGAGCTGACATACTTTGGAGGAGGTGCAGGTGCACACAGGGGAAATGTCTGTAGGAGATGTTTCACGGGGGCTTCTTAAACATGGAGCATCCCACAGGATGGGTGAAGCATCTTGCATAAGCCAGGCATTAAACATGTCCTTGGCCGGCACAGTTTAGCAGTAGCCAGAGAGGCCAAGAGCATGGTCCCACTCTCTGCTCCTGTCTTTTGGCTCAGATGGTAAGAAAATATAGCCCCTGAAATCTTGGAGAGGCCTCGTCCCTGTAATTTGTTGCCCCGGGTGGGGGGTTTCAGGTGGCAGCAAAAGGCCTTGGTAAGACCTCATGAACTGTCACATAAGGTGATGGTTTGCTGAGTGTGTGTAAATGGAAACTACCAGGAGGACAGGGAGCACTTGGGACTGCTCAGAAAGTGCTCTTGGCTTAAGTGGAATCTTCAGCTGGTCCCAGTTCCCTTCGCTGGTGTAACTGCTGTGTCTGGACACTGTAATGACGGGGCAGCAGCAGAGAGGAGATGACACTCTGAGCCTGCTTTTATTTCACTTTGGATACTCATTCTTTTGGACTTTTAGCCCTTGCTGTGGTTGGTTGGTTGTCACAGTGTTGTTTGAAGTTTAATTGCTTGGCTGTAAGACCCTGGTTCAATGCATGTTCTGTCCAAGTGCAGGTGCAGAGTTGTTGGTGACACTGAGAATCACTACAAATCATGTCACTGAGGCAGAGGAGGGGGAGGATGCTTCGGGGAGCTTCATTACCCAGAAAGCATTTGCATGAACAGGCACAACTTTACAATCTTCCTGGTCCTTGCCTCAGCCCTTTGTGCATGCCAGTGTGTTGATTTGAGGAGAAGTTTGATCTCAGCTCTGAATCCGGGAGAACCTGGAACCTCTCGCAGCAGAAGGGAAGTATTTGAGCACAGCAAGTATTTCACGGCAGTGTGTTTGTGACAGTGCACTACAGCTGCCTTGGAGCAAGCTGTGGAAAAGTGAGGCATTAGAAAGACGTGGAAGTAAAATGGTGTTTGCATAAAAAGTAAGAATGTAGCTGGAATCCTGTTGTGCCCGTAGAATCACAGCTCTCTGTGCCACATCAGTAGCGGTGTGTTCTTGTTTGAATAGGAGTGGCTCTGGCACTGCAGAAGTAAGTGATGGTCACATTGGGAGGTTTTCCTGAACCCTTTCCTGTAAATGCTGTCAGGGCTACACAGATACAGAAAAAGGACAATGTAGTAGTACCCAAACCAGTGACACTTCAGGAAGGACAGGGGCTGTGCGTAGGTGCAGTGCATCAGGGCAAAGTTTTGGCTCTTTTCTTTCACTCCTTTGTTTGTCTTCTCTAAATTGCAGGGCACAAGGAGCTGATAGTTTTGCATTTTCTGGTAGCCAGAATACCATAAAACCTACACGTTTGCTTTAAACGGAGAAAGTGCTGGGGGTGTGGGTGTGTTTTGTGTTTGTTTTCTGTGCTGCTCAGTTGTAAAGCATTGTACTGGCATTTTAACACTCATTTCAGACACGGTCATGGATGTTCTCTTTTTAAATCTGATAAGGGCACAGTAACCTGTGGAACCAGTCTGTGCTTGTATCTTAATCTAGGGATTACAGACAAGCAGCTATAGGGAAAGCTGTGCTCCTGCAAAATCCATTGCTGACAAATTGGGTATGATGCCTAAACCAACAGCAAATCTGGATTTGTGTATTTGCAGAGGTTTGGGTTAGTAGAAAAAGATGTGGTTTGTGTGTGTGTATTTGAGTGTACTTACCTGTAAAAATGTACTACTTTTTGAATGCCCTTTCTTCCCTTCCTGTGTGAAATCCTTTCCTAAAATCCTTGATGGCCTCTTGGCAGAGTTGCTGTTATAGAACACATCAGTTTTAAATGTCATAATCTGGCTTCCTATATGATAGAAAATTTATTTTCAGTGATTTATTAACTTTAGGGCTGTATTTGATTAAATACCCATCAGTGCTTGACTTCTAAATGATTTAGAACCATCTCCCTTTGGAAAGAGAGAGGTAGCAGGAGTGACCAACCTGGAGTTTGGATGTGTGTCATTTCAAGTGGATGGGTGTTCAGAAGCAAATGGCTGTGCTGTGTTTCCCTAACAGATAGTTCAGTTTTCTAAAATTAGGTGGTGGTGGTAATTTTAATTTAGGTATTTAATCACTGGTAGGAAAATGAAATTTACAGAATTGAAAAATGGCTTGTTAATTAACTGCTGTGGTTTGTTCTGTATGTTATTTTGTCTCTAGATCAGTCCTATTGCCATCGGCTGCAGCACGACATGTATTTCCTTACAAGCACTAGCCGACTGAATGAGCAAGTGGTGGATAAAATTATTCTTCAACTTAACAGAGTCTATCCCCAAATTCTTACCAATGAAGAAGCAGAAAAGGTAATTTGATGAGTTCTGCTGTGTCTCTGACTGTTGTGTTGTTCTCACGGGTCACCAGCCTAGCTCTTCCCCACAGACAGCCAGTCTTCCTCACCTCCTCATTGCTGGCCAGTGGTATCTGGGATCTCATGTGAGAGGAGCAGTCACAGGGCTGGCACATCCCCTGTGCCAAGTGGTTATGAGAGAGGACACTCTCCCAGCAGCAGCTGAGTGCCAGGGTCCCTGCCCTGACCAGGAGCACGCACCCTCACAGCCACTCCATGGGCAGGAGTTCACCATCCTGTGACCAAGTGCCCCACGTGCCTCCTCCTCACATGGGGCGGTGTGGGGGTGTCACGTCAGGTGATCTGTGCTGCATCCAGCTCTCTCCACAAAATCATCTCTTTTAGCTTAATCAGTTTTAGTAACTAATTAATAACTCTGAGTATTGGTAGAGAAGGAGGGGGTGTTAATCCCACCAGTAAGTGCAGGAGCCATGGGAAGTGGGTGGAGTTAGTAACATCTTGCAGTGGTGCTGCCACGTGTGCAGAAAGGCCATCCTCCCTGGCATGAATCCTTCAAAAATGGGAGATATTTTTAGAGAGAAAGAGCTTCTAAGTTTGTGTGGAGACAAAGTTAAAGAGCTTCCCTGATCCTACTTGTAACAGTTTGTACTTGCCCTGTGCTGGCTTCCTGTGTGCACAAGGCTCAGGGTTTTGGCATATCAGTGTTTTAACCTCAGGAAAAATGGGTCTAATTCTGACATAATCAAACCCCGTGGGGACAATTAGTGTTTTGTGGTGTAGAGCAGAGCTAGATCATCAGCTGAGCCAGTCTTGCCACTCAGTTATGATAACCAGTGTGACATGTGCCAGACAAGATCATCTCATTCCCTCAAGAGCTTCAAAAGAAGTACATGAAGAAACTGTGAAATGTGATTTGTGAGTTCTGCACTTAGACAGCAGTGAGCTGCTTTTGCATGGGTCCAGGCAAGTTTGTGTCAACTCTGTTGAGTGTTTAGGAAGCTTGTAATCTCAGCTGTATCTGGTAGACCCTGTGGGAATTTAATCAGAATAAGGAGTGTTGTGTAAGGTCTGTGGCATTCTTGTCCCCCTTGAGCAGCAATTGTTCCTAACTCAGTGTACTCCAAAGGTTATCCACTGTGCTGCAATGAAATATGATGCTTTGCTGAGAATGGCTTTGGACATTTTCCAAATAAGCTGAAATCAGTTTGACATGTAAGCCTAGGGATGCATTTTCCTTCTCTTTGTAAGGTCTCCTAATACTTATCACATTCAGCACTACAGAAAAGAGGTAATTTTCCTCTGCAGCTGCTTGCCATGTCACCTGAGTAATGGGAATTTGTACCTGTTGAACTGGGCACTCAGCAGTTAATTGTGCTGGAATCAAAGAAAAACAATGAAATATGTAATCTTGGGATGATGAGCACTCCAATACTGGGACTAGGAGAAGGAGTATAAAGTGCCTTTTTGGGGATCATTACTAGACAACTAAGAGCAAATTTGAAAACATCAAGCTTTATTATAAGATTTGACGATATTTTCTATCAACAGTCAGAATAGAATTGTAGAATAGCAAGTACCATGTTAGCTTGGATCCAGGGAAGACATCAAATGCAGTGGCTTTCCCTTGATCAGGATGGAAAAAAGCATGAGGGGAAGCAGAGGCAATATCCTCCCCATCAGGCAGTGCTGACCATGTGGAGCTCAGTGCTCTGCAGTGCATGTATGTCCTTTATAGGTTCTGCTTATTTTTTTTTGCCTTTGAAATATCAAAGAAGCTCCAAATCTTTGCTCCCTGCCATACTGGAAAGTGATGTAAAATTGATCTCTAGCTGTTGTAATCTGTCTTCTGATGAGTGCTTTTCTCTTACAGTTCAGGAATCCAAAGGCATCACTCCATACCAGACTCTCAGATTTGTTAAAGCACCTTCAAAAGAAAGGAGACAGACACTGTCAGGAGTTTTACAGGGCTCTACAGATCAATGCTGAACAGCTGTTTAATGACCTGCCAAGTAGGAAAATCTTGAGTAAGTTGATTCGTAAGTTGATTGAATTGTGAATTTCCTCATCAGTGAATTTCCTCCTTTCAGATGAGGTTTAGGTTATTTAGACAACCTAAACAGGTTATAAATAATATAAATAAACAGATTATTTAAAGAAATTTTGGGATATTACCTTAATTCCTTCTCACTGGAGTTTTCCAAAAGCCATGCGGGGATTTGACTTCTTGTTATTTGCTGATTAGAACGCGCAAAACTCTTTGATTCTTTTGAAATATGAAATATGTCTTTAAAACAGTTTAAGTGCAACATGTCAGCAGTATAACACCTATGAATTACAGCTTCTCTTTCATAGCCATTGCTTCATAATGGCTTGTTTATTTCCTCTGTGCTTATTCTGACTTGCAGCACAGGGGAACATCACAAACCTCCAATTTGTTAAGCTCAAGTGTCTGCTGGCCCAGGAGCTTGGCTTTCCCTCAGTCCATAAATCTCCTCTTTGTGTCTAGTTTAACACGAAGCACACATTCATAGGCCCTTGCACTGATGGACTGTGATATTAAAATCACTTAGGACTTGTTTTGTGCAGCTGACAGGCCTGACTGATGTCCATAAAGCTGCCCCCCAAATACACTTATATGCACTTTGTAAGGGCTGAGGCTCAAACAGATTTGATTCTGTACTGCAAAGGAGTTCATTTCTTTAAGGAAAATTTCAAGCCTGACTTGCCAGCGTGTGATAATGCTGTCTACTGTGTGTTGGTCTTTCTTTTTTTCCCTACCTAAGAAATGCAGGAAAGAACACTGTTGCAGGTGGATGGGAAATCGGTTCAGGCATCCTGCACACTGAAATGACTTGAGGAGCTTGAGGGAAAACTCCCACATTTATGTGAAGGAAGCTGCAAAAGGACTGCAGTTTAAGAAATCCTTATAAAGTATCCCAGCAGTAATGCTTCACCAGTCACTTGATTTCTTCTTGTAAGAAACTCCACAGTGAGGTGCCAGGGCAAATTACAGGCATGAGACAAACTCCAGTGGGATTCAAACCATTACTGCAAAAGTCTGTAGGTTGACCTCTTTTATTTCTGCAGTGAAAATGTCGTGTAAAAATGTAATTAGCTTAATTTCAACTTTCATGTTGAAGGAAGGGATTTGTATCTACCCAGCACAAACACTGTGAGGCTGCAGAGTTACCCCACATCCATACCTGAACCCTTTTGAACTGGGGACTTCAGGGCTCATCCCTGCCTCAGGATCTCAGCTGAGCACCAATCCCAACTGACTGAGCCTCACAGCAGCTTTAAGACAGTGTTATGATCTGATACTCACCTTGTAGAAGTCATGCCCTTTGGGAAACAGTGTTGGATCTATGGTTTTTGCTTGGGTAGAACTCAAGAGCAACAGGTTTTTCTGCCAGGCTGACTAGAAGTCAGCAGACATCCTGTGTAAATTAAGAGCAGTTTAAAAAGCCTTAGTGTAGTCACTAAGAATAAAATTTCAAGAGTATTTTGATGTTTAGGAGTTCAAGCTTGTTAATGTTCAACAGCACCTTCTACAAGCTGTTTCTGATAATATGTCTTGACAAGGAGACTTGGGTAAGGTCTGTGGGGTGTTTTCACTTTTAGCCAGAGCAGAAGTGTGCTCATCCTTGCACTTGATTTATGTGGTGACTCAGAGCTTTCCTCAGGTGGCAGGGTAGGCAGGGTTAGAGCTTCTCATGTGCAGACTGTGCATAGCAAGTACCTGTGCTAGAAGTGCTTCATGTTAAACGTAGAGCTGCTTGTGGTGCCCCAGAACTGTTTTGCTGCTGCAGCATTATGCAAAGGGACTTCAGTAACCATCAAAAGTTGTTAAATCCTCTGTATCTTGGCACACTCTCTTATGTTAACCATCCTCAGAAGGATGAGAATAGTTTAAATATCTGGGTTAAAACACTACTATTTGCCAAGATTCTGCAGTTTCCTTCTGTTGACCTGAGAAGGAAATACTGAGATGATTGTGTTAATATGCTTGCTGCTTCTTATGAGTTCTGTAATTAAAACAAACGTCTGCAGTCTGGATTGAATGGTCAAGAAATGGTCTAGTGGAAGGTGTCCCTGCCCGTGCCAGGGGAGTGGAGCTGGATGGTCCTTAAGGTCCCTTCCAACCCAAACCTTTCCATGATTCTGTAATACTCTTAGAAGTTCTTGTTAAATTTGTCAAATTTAGCACAGAGCATTTACCGAATTGACACTAGAACCTGTAAATGTGAAGAAAAAGGAGAATTCCTAACACAGGGAGTTTGTTCTAAGTGTAGATTGAGCTGAAACAAACAGCATTACAAACACCTGGAGAAATTATTGATAAGGACATGAATGAACCATGGCCAGGATGGAGTTCTGTAATATCTTACATACTGTACATATGGCAAATGTTTTCTACAGAGGAAATCCTTTCAAATATATCTTTTTCATTTTTAAAACAGCTTTAAAAATTGTGCTAGAACAAAATTTCTTTGCCTGAAGTGTAAATTGCCAGCGCAATGTCTGGTAATGTCAGAGCATTCCCACTAGAGGGGGGGTAAGGCACACGGTTGGGGCAGCCTCAGAGCTATTGAAGGCAAACAGGAGCTTCCAAGTGACTCAGAAAATGTTTTTATTTCCCTCAGTGTTGACATAGACTAGAAGGATAAAGGCTCAGACCAGCCCCAGGCAGCAAAATCCTGAGAGAAGTGCAGAGGTCTGGTTGTGCTCTCCTGTGCAGAGTGAGGATTTCCAGCTGGAGTTCCTAAGGGAGGACATCAGCTCCTCAAAGGGGCTGGCTGGGTGAGGCTGCCAGTGACACAGAGTGCTCCATGGAGCTTTGCAGCAATCCTTCCTGCTTCAGGGCCTCTCAGACCTCACAAAGCAAAGTGCTGCAAGGGTTTCTGTCCTGCACCAGTGCCATGTGCTGCCCCCACACCGACGGGGACGTCTTTAGCAGGGGAGGTGGCTGTTCCCCTGGCAGCAGGTCCTGTTGCTGCCTGGGTGTGCAGGGCAGTTTTCCAAGGCACCTCACCGAGCTCCAGATGTCATGTAGGAGAAGGAGATCAGTTGAAACCAGTCAGTCTCAAATTATTTCCTATTGACAGCCATATTTGGAGCTCTCACTTTTTCTCCTTTCCTTTTTTTAACCCTTTTAACCCTTTGGCTGTTGGGCTTGGTGATCTTAGAGGTCTTTTCCAACCTTTACGATTCTGTGATTTTTATGACCACAAAGAGATTTGGCTGAAAAAATTGTTATGCAGATTGGTGATGTGTTGAGGAAAGTCACTCCTCTGCCATGTCTGGTGACTGCTGTGTGCACTCCCATTCTGCAGTGTTGTCTCCACATCTGTGTGGCAAAGGCAGCTCTAAAAGGGTCTTTCTGCCCAGAGTGGAAACTGCTGAACACCCTGTCTTAAGGCCAACCTCCTTTTCTACTTGAATTTGCAGAAAGATAGAGGCAAAAATTATTTATGCCAAAGGTTAGCACGTAGAACCTACAGAGTTTCAAAGAAGCTGAGCATGTCTTTAGCCAAGACCTGAATTTAAGTAAATGATCTGCACCAAGAGGCTTTTTCCAAGTGCTTTATCCATTAAATACATCAATACCCAGAGAGATTTGCTCAAGAACAGAGAATGGTGATACATCAAATTATAAAGGTGTTTTCAGATTAGTGCATCTATTAACAAATAGTTTATGTTTATTACCATGAAAATTGCTGGCATTATGGAAGAATTAGCTCCTGCTTTCCTCACTTGGGAAACAAGTGTAATGTTATTTATCTGCTCAGTGCTTAAGCAGATCAGAGGTGGGGCTGCAGCTGTTTGTGGTTGCATTCAGGTGACTGTGTGCCTGTCTTTTGGTCAGCATATCCCCACCTTTGACTCCAGTGATCATCTGCCTTTGGAGGGGTTAAAACTTTATGTCAATATTGGGGAATTTTTTTGAAATGTGTTGTTTTGCACCATTTTGCATGTGCTGATTATGTTTGTTTGTTTGTTTGCTTGAGCTGAGTACTAACTTCTCATGTGTTGCTTTTATTTCTAGAAACCTCAGATCCCACAGAGATAGACACTGACAAGGAGCAATATATGCTAAATGACAGGGGTAAATAAACCATACAGTGTCACCGGATGGAATGGCTTTGCAGATTACGATGCAATTTATTTTATCATGTAATTTGCATTTCATGTAACAACTAGTTTGGTTTATGATGTCTTTACTGTCACAAGTTAAGTAGAATTAATGGAGTAAAATGTATTGAGCTGCTGTTGAGGAAACCAGTGCCAGGAAATTGAAGAGACTGTAGAGTTTAATCAATATTTGCAGTGGTATTTTCACTTATACTGTTACAGCTAAACTCTTCATTTCCTGTGATTTCTTCAGTGCTTGAACAGTAAGGGCTATTCAGATGCTGCTATCACTTTGCATAAGGCCATCAGTTTTTTTTTGAATATGACTTTCGATTTTTTTCATTTTTTTGAGCTCTCAAGTTAAGTACAAATCATTTGAAAGCAAAAGCAGAAAGGAAAGATGTACTTAAATATATTTTCCTTAGGAAAACGTGTTAATTATTTTCACCTTCCTCTGTTCAATGCCAGATTACACAGACAAATATTTTATTCACTGGAGGATATTTTGGAAAGGAAGAGCTGAAAGAAAGATGAAGAATTTTCTGAATTTATAATGAGCTGTTTTATCATTTAAGTTTAATTAATATTTTATTTAGAATTTTGGATACAATTATGAGATATTCAAGACACTGTAAATTATGCCTTTTTGCCAGTTTTCTGGGAGAAGACTGAAACAAGGGACAGAAACACAGTTTAATGCAATGTATACTTTTGCCTGTGGTGGTGTTTCTTTGAATATGGAACCAAAGTGCTCTTCAGATTTTTCACATTGCTGTTGCTGTCTGCATCATAAAAGTACAGGAGGAGCAGAGAAAGTGCTTGGAAATAAGAAAATGAAATATTATTTTACTTTATTTTTACTATTTAAAAGTTTTTTTTCCTGAGCTGTCCTCAAACTGGAGGTTGTCTGGTCTCTAGCCACCCTCATTGGGAGGTTACATCCCAAGGAGCAACCAAATCCTCGCTCCTTTGCTGTTTCTCCAGTGTCAGCTCCAGGAATTTGTTAGTCTGCAGTACACTTGTCCTTAAATTGGCATATGTAGTTTAATTGTAGCTCTATTCCTAGTGAAGTGGTAAATACAAATAGAATATTGGGCAATAAAGAAGCAGATATAAATCTTTACGAGGTTCTGTCAGTAGCTAAGTATGAATTAGAAAGGTTTTATTGAACTTCAGTACCAACCATCAGCATTAAATGTGTAGTTCCAGGCAGGCAGTTTCCAGGGGGAGATTTGTTTTAGGCCCACGTGTGGCTCTTCATCCCAGCCCTCGGGAGAGCTGTAAACAGGAGCAAGAATATCTGCTCTTGTCATGAGAGTGGAGTTTGTGGAACATCTGTGGGGGATAGAAAAACCCCCTAAAAATGTAGCTCTGAGGGGCCGTGGTCTCCTACCCTCAGGCAGGGGCTGTGAATGGAAGTGCCACGCTGTGTGGTGAGAGCCCTGCAGGCTGGTTAGTGTTTCTTGTGGTGTTTAAAGGGGGTTTGCACAAAGTTTGAGAGTGATGAAACATCCAAGGAAGCTTTCCCTTAAATTCTACAGGCTGTAGCTAGATGAGCAGAGAGGAACAGAGGGTGGTGGCAAAGCAACTGTAGTAAAAATTAATTGCTGTCCATTAAACATGCCTCATAGAACATTAGCCACAGAACAAACAGAATTGTGAATGTGTTAGCTTCATTTGAATATGCTTAATTATGCATATTAATAGCAATTGATGATTTATGAACCAAGCTAAATTTCTGCTGCCCTTAATGTGTTCCCTTTCGTGTTTTCTCCAGGCCCAGTGTTTTTCCTGGCCTGTTTCAGCGTGGCTGCAGGACTTGCCCTGTTTTGGTATTGCTGTAACTCAGGTGAGCTGCTCTGTGGGGTTTCTCTTGGAAAGGGAAAGGAAACACCTTGGAAGGCTCTGCCTTCCCTGAGCACGGGACAGAGGGGGCTCCTCATCTGACACATCTTAATGGGGAGGGTCAAGGTGTCATCATTCATCAATGAGCTCAGGATACAAACTGCACTGCAGACGTGCTGCGGTATAAATAATGGATAGTTTGCCTGAGAGGATGCCACAAATAGGGACTCTTTTTAAAGGCAGTGGTCACATGAGCTCCTGTTGCTATAGCAATGGGTCATGATTCCCAGCAGTCATGAGACAGACCCAAGGCCTCTGGTTCCCACAGCCCCTGGGAGCCGGTGTAAGCTTGGCCAGTGCCAGGGCTGGACCATGCTGGCTCCACTGGCTGAGCCCGAGCAGCTGCAGCCACTGCCCCTGCTGCTGGCTCTGGGTGTTGGCTCTCCCTGTCACTTTTGGGTTAGTGCCTTCTGCTCCTTGTGCCCCGGACACAGCAGTTACAGTTACATTGTTCTCTGCTGGTTTCCTTCACAGAGTTGTAGGTTTCGAGTAGCACCAGTCAATGGACTTTTCAGGTGATGTGGAAGTCTGGGCTCTGTGCTTAATTCCCAGATCAGAATCCCTCTGCTGGACTGTCCATGGTGTCACAGTTTAAGGCTGAGGGAATCCTTAGACCCTCAAGCCAAACCCATGTATTTCCTTAGATGCCATTGCTTCCCCTCATCAGGTTCAGTCATCCACATTTAATAAAAGCATTTTCAGAAAACTGTTCAGGGA
This sequence comes from Corapipo altera, assembly GCF_003945725.1. Lineage (NCBI taxonomy): Eukaryota > Metazoa > Chordata > Aves > Passeriformes > Pipridae > Corapipo > Corapipo altera. The sequence continues at coordinate 1,282,822 of NW_020884967.1, forward strand.
CTGATACCAAAAAACAGAGAATTCATCACTTCCCCTGATCCCAATTAGTCCATAGCATTATAAGTGTGTATCTTACTCTCAATTTGAACTGGTTTCAGGTCCAGCCTAACACTTTTGTTCAGCCTTTCTCTACCAGACTGCAGAGCCCCTTGCCCCTTGTTTCTGTGCCAGCTGACTTTGCATATTTTCTCCCTGTAGAGCTCCTTGTGCCTCAAGTCATCTCTATGTCTTTAGTTCGTAATTTTAGCAAAAATAATCTCAACAAGTGTTTCGTTGCAAGGCTGCTTTTTCCAGTTTGTGAGGCTCTTTCCTGACTCTCTGTAGTATCTCAGTGCCCCGTGTGTAACAGGGCCAGCAGCCCTGGATGTGGTGGTCCAGCCTTGCACCATCCAGTGCCATGCTCAGGTGTAAAGCTGCCCCTTCCCTAACTCACCAATCTCCTCTTCCCGTCTGAACTTTCAGCAATGAATCCCCAACAGATTCCTTGTTCTCCTCTCTTGGCAGTTGATTTCTACAACATTGAAGGAAATTTTTCCTCCAGTTATTTTCAATTGATTTTTAATTTTTTGCAGGTGCTGCTTCCCCGCTAAGAATGAAACTTAACTGTGTTCACTTTCTCTTTTTCCTCCCATCTTCATTCTCTTTTAGATACAAAAGTCGTGGGAAGAGCCAGGAGAATCTTGGGCTTTTCTCCTATTATCATAGGAAGACATGTTAGAAATATTTGTATGTTGTATTTGGAAGACATATCAAGAGAATAAGGAAGAGCTGCCTCTTCGCCTCTGTCTGTGCAGTAACCTGCCAGGGGAAGCCAACGGTGCATAAATATTAATCTCTTATACTCATACCAAAGATTTTATTAACTAGCTTCATCAATAATTGCCTTGCCTCAAGATGTATTCAGAATTTCAGCTATAAATGTCCTTCCCTCTGGGAACGGACCATTTATTTTTGTAAATGCTTATTTTAAAATATTTATCGTTTGGATAAAAAAGGTATTTTTTAATACAAGCTTTAAAAGGATCTCCTAAGTGAGGGTCTGAAGCCATGTTTGCATATGTGTTTTATACTGGAACGAAGGATCACAACTGTTTGAAGGATGCTAGCCTGTCTTTTGTGGTAATTAATTTAAGAAAAGTACTTCAAACAAACACATGCACTCAAAGCCTTATTAAGAAATGGATCTCCATTTCAGAACTGTTTTGTCTGGATCCTTTTTACTCCCTGCCCTGAGCTCAAGAGTGAAAAGTTTATGGGTGCCAGTTCTCTTTGTGTCTGCCTTGTACTCAGTGTGTCTTTGGATTCCCTGCTGGTGCCTCATCCTGTTCCTGGTCAAACCCTGCTGGCCCTGGTTTGAATGCCCTGGAGCTGGTGCTGACTGGTTCCGGGCCCACAGAGGGTCCCAGGGACTGGAATGTCTGACCTGAAGCACTTCAGACTACCAGGATGTTTAAGGTTTATTTAGTTCTCCCTTTCCCAGTGAAGTGCTTTGCACTCCATGGCTAAGAAACAGAACTAACCCAAGATACTTTGCAGTGACTTAAGTGTCATGACATGGGGCTTTTTTATGGCCAGAAATACTTGAAGAGTCTGGGATTGTTCATATGTCGTGTGATGATGTTCTGTTTTTCTTTTCTGTGAGTTGAAACCTGAGAAACTTGCAGAAACCATTGTAAGATAAAATTCCTGAGGGAGAGGCAGGGAGCTGGGCTGCAAGTGAAGCAGCTGGGGGTTTCTGAGCTTGCTCCTGCCTCAGTCAGTGCCAAGGGCTGTGGAGAGTTCTTCAGTTACTGCTCAAGAGCATCAGGAGCTTGAGGAGACCATGATCCTGTACCTGGTGAGAAAGACACTTTTGTGGCTCTTCATTCAGTCAGGAAATTTCCAGATCAAATCAAATGTCATCTGAATAAACAGATACAGCACAAGTTACCAAGCACTGGAGGATCTCATGTGAGATTTTCAGTCATTTCAAGTGTTTTTTTCAAAACAGACTGAAAATTGTCTTTCAGCTTTAAACCTTATTCATGCTATTAAAATGTCATCATCAGGGACTTTTTATATGGGTAGGACAAGGGGAAATGGTTTTAAACAGACAGAGGGCAGGGTTAGATATTGGGAAGAAATTCTTGGCTGTGAGGGTGGGGAGGCCCTGGCACAGGTTGCCCAGAGAAGCTGTGGCTGCCCCATCCCTGGAAGTGTTCCAGGCCAGGTTGGATGGGGCTTGGAGCAACCTGGGCTAGTGGAAGGTGATCTGTGATCTCCCCCAAAGAAAATCTTCTTGTAATGACTGTGTTTCATTCCAGTACAGCACTCTCTTGATAGAGCAGCAAGGATGTAGTCCAGGGGAGGAGTTGGCCAAATCTCCCAGCTCCCCGATGTCCCTGTGCCAGCAGAGTGTTCTGTGTCCACAGGCAGACATGCCCCAGGATCAGCAGTGGGCCAAGGGATGCTATAAACATATAAAATCCTGGTTGCTGCAAACATGGAACGAGGCAAATGCCATGGAACAAAATAACACCCAGCAGAGCAGGTTTTTTGACTCCTTTCCCCTGTCCCCACCCCCAAGCTCATGTCTGTCTTGATCCCACCTCAGGGAGGACTCTTATTAGGGAGAAAATGTCATATTTCCTACAGAATTGGGCAGCCACGAGCTCTGCTGCCCCCGTTACACAGTGGCTGCTGCTGTGCTGCCTCCCAGCTTGGGGAGGGCTTTAATCATGGTCTCTTGTTTTCTCCCTGCCTTGCCTTGTCTTTAAGGTGAAAACAGGTTGTGTTTTTTCTTCAGCAAAGCAGATCTAGTTTATAACATTTAAAATCATCCCTCTCTCCACTGCTGCTTACCTCGTCTAGCTGCCCCTTCTTGAGGGACTAGAACTACCTCTGAAAGCTGAAGGGGTTTTAAATCTTTGCTTTGAAGCAAAATTTGAAACCTCATTAGAGGAGCAGTATACTGTTGTACACACAAAAATCATTATTCCAAATAATACAGTCACACTTTATTTTGAAGCAGAAGCAGAGGCCTTACTGCTCCCAGGCAGATTCTTTTTAGCTTACCCTCCATGGAATAACAGGTTACAAATTGTTGTGAGCTGCTGCTGAGACTTGCAGAAGTTATCAGTGCCTTTCTGAATCTGAAGATGAGAATTTGCTGGATTGCCCTCTTGGGTTGATCTAACCCTGTGCAGCAGGACGTGGTCCTCCTAGTGCCTTAAACAGTGCCTTCTTGGCATGAAAACCATATGGAATCAGAGAGTCATAGACTGGGCTCAGTTGGAAGGGACCTTAAGGACCATCTTGTTCCAACCCCGTAGGCAGGGACACCTTCCACTAGCCCAGGTTGCTCCAAGCCCTGTCCAACCTGGCCTTGGACACTTTCAGGGCTGGGGCAGCCACAGCTTCTCTGAGCAACCTGTGCCTGGGCCTCACCACCCTCACAGGGAAAAATTTCTTCCCAATATGGTACAGGGAAGTTTACTAAAGGCTAGAACTGTATTTCCTCCCTTCCTGAGGTTGCTTGAGATGAGGATGCCTCTCAGGGGGAGAAAAAAAAGTGATCTGGAATGAGCTGTGCCAAGATTTAGAGCTGGGAGGAGAGAGGAAAGATGAGTCTTGGTTCATCCCAGTGTTAAAGGACCTGACAACAAAGAATAGAAAATAATCTGTTCCTTTATGAGGGCCAGTTACTAATTCCAAGGTGAGGCTGCCTATAAGACTGGCATGTGCATAGGTTGGGATACATTCTTGGAAGATTTTTCTTTCAGAAGCTTCTCTGCAAGCACATGCAGATAGTGATAGTTCCATCTGGAACTATCTTCCTCCAGGAAGCCTGTGTGTACCTGGGTGGGAGTCAGGTCCTTTTTGGCAACCAGTGTTTGGACTTGGGAATAAACCCAGCAGAGTCTTTAATGAGGCTGCCTAGCTGCAGAATTCCAGTTTCCCTGGCAAGTCTAGAATATCTTGGCCTTTGCTGCTGAAACTGTGCTGGTATTTATTTATAACTATGCTTCACTCTGAGTGCAGGGACATTGTCCTGGCTAGGTTGTAGGTGGGTACATGTGCATAGGGTGGGGGGCATCCTTGTGAGTGCTGTGGTTCTTGTGCTGCAGGCAGGAATTTCACAGGAGCTAAGGAAAAGCAGATGTGTTTCCAGCATACCCTCTCTCACCTTGTGCAGCTCCCTGAAGAAGTTTTTGCATATCCCTGCAGCACTGTGCCTTCAGTGGCATTCCAGGCTAAGGAGCCAGATGGTTGCTGGACAGGCATCAGGGACTGTCCCCCTTTGCTGCCAGGAGACTGGGGCACAAATCCCGAGGGCACGAGGGTAGGGAATGGGGGATGAGCTCCAGGTTCTTCAGCCCCAGGACCTCCTGATACCTAGCAAAGAAATCATCATCTTCCCTGTTTTTCTTCCTATGAATGGGCATTTTAATTTAAGGTAAAGCTGAAGTGCCTCTGATTGTCCTGGTGGTGATGTCAGGGCTGTCTCTATCCCAGGACAAGAGCTATCCCGTGCGATAACGCCCAGGCTGACGTGCAGGTGCTGGCCTGAGCCATGGAAATGGTTAAGGCAGAGTGATGGGCCCATGTGTGCAGAGAGCTGGCAAGTGAAGTGACAGATCCTACAATGAATTTGCACAATTCCGTTTAGAGCCAGACTGCTATTTAAAGGACTGGGTGAAGGATGGTGTGCCTGCGATCCGGAGTGGGTATGAAGTGATGATTCATTCTGGGATGCACTGGGCTGTTTCAGAGCTGCTGGCTGGAGTTCACAAAGCTCCTGAGGCAAACTTAACTCCCTTTGCTTCTTTCATTTGTTGTTATTGTTCTCATACTGTAATAAATTGGAAACATGTTTGGTCCAAATGTGCAATTGTGGGTGTTTTCCCTGCTATTGTGTGTGCGCAGATGTAATTCCATGTTATGCCATGTTTATGCCATGTTATACCATGTCATGCCATGTTATGCCATGCCTCAGCTGTGCCCCAGCATTGCTACCAAGGAGCAGTTTGCTGCACTTTGCAGATCCTGTGCCTTGTAATAATGTCTCTGAACGTACAGCTCCCTGAATCCTGTAGAAATTCATGAATTTCTTTTTTTAACGGGGTAAAGCTGGCAATTAAATTGAAATAAAATCTGTTCTGAGAAAAGAATGCTGCTGGGTTTTTTGTACTTAATGTGATGTGCTTCCTTCCAGAGGGACCCCTCGGTTGTTGCCCTCTTGTCGGCCCCTCCTGGGCTCTGCCCTCTCATGGTTAAAATTTTTCTGGATATTTGTGGCAAGATTTTTAATGTTTTCATCAGCTTTCGAAATTCTTTGCAGTTTTCTGCTCAACATGTTTAATGATCTGGAGTTAAACAGGACTCATCAGTGCAAAGGCTGGGTGTCTTTGGGTTAAGCCTTGACTTCGTGTCATTTTGGGAGTCTCATGAGTCACTGCCCACAAAGGCTTGTGTGGAGACCCTCCTGTGCTTGTTGCAAAGGGACTTTGACATGGGGCTGATTTTAAGGGCAACTTTGACCACCCAAAAAGGGCCTTCAGGTAAGAAAAAGGTGCAGACAGATTTGTTACTGGCCTGTTCTTTTGGATAAATTTTGAAGCGGGATCTGCTGGCCCAGGTGCCTCTATGGGCTGTCTTAAGGATCCCACCAAAGGAACTTGTTGCTGTAGTAGGAGAATCATAGGATCATGGAATTGTTAAAGTTGGAAAAGACATCTGAGATCATTAAGTTCAGCCATCAACCCAGCACCACCACCATGTTCACCACTCAGGTGCCACATCCACACGTTCTGTGAACAACACTTCCAGGGATGGTGACTTCATGACTGTGCTTTCCAGGGCTCGACAACCATGAAGAAATCTTTCCTAATATCTAATCTAAACCTCCCCTGACAAACCTGAAGCCTCAGGGGGAGTCGCTGGCCCACAGCCAGGATTGTATCCCCTGTTGCAACACTCTTTGAGGGGCAAGAGGAGCCCCAGAGCCTTGGCGCTGGATGCTGTTTAACAGGTCCTGGGTGGAGGAGGATCTCCAGCTGAGATAACTTGATCAGCAGGAGAGATCCTCATCATCCTGTGCCTTTCCTTGGACTCTCTCCCTGATGAGTGGGAACCAGAGCCTCTCCCCTCCTTTCCCAGTGGTTTGTGGCCCTTTGGGAGGAGGAGCAGCTGAGGAGGCTGTGCTTGTGCCTGTACTGAGCAGTGTGCCCCAACCCTCTGCCCCTGCAGGAGTGGCCTCGTGCCAGGTGCCAGAAGGGACCAGTGCAGAACTTCATGGGCATTTCCAGGGTTTGGATGTGATTGAAAAAACAGCTTGATGATGCTATGACACTGTAGGTGCAGGGGTAATTTTGTTCGTATCTTCAACTCACCTACTTCATTGGGATGTTACTAATGCCACATGCAAAGAAAGCAGAGGCAGATGAGGCAGGCCTGCAGCAACCCTGCTCTGGTTAATTCAGTGCCACTGCTTTGGTATAAAAGAGCATTTTGGGTGAATCCTGAGCTGCCCTTTCTATTTTGGAGCACAGGCCACTATACACTGTGGTCACAAGAAAAAGCTTTCTGCCGCGGTGCTGTTGATAAATCTTTAATAACATTGTGTCTAGTAAAGCAAAACCCTTTCAGTCTCAGTCTGTGCTTCATGAACTGGTGACAGGGGAAGTCAGGTGCCAGCAGCTGGAGTGCCACGGCTCCTGGAGCCTGAGTAAATCACTGGCAAGACACATCCTCACAGCACAATTTACATCAAATCCTCTCTTTTCAGTAGTAAAATATTTTATCACACTTGGGTGGTTTGGTTTTTTCCTTCTAAGCCCTGGTTTTAGCTCTCCTGGGTGTCTCAGTCCCTTTCCAGAAGATGCTCTGTGCCATCCAGCGGTGCCTCACAGCCGCGGCTCCGGCACTGGCCTGGAATGGCAGCACTGCTGGGTCTCTGTAGCTGCTCCTGCTGAACACTCTGCAGCAGCAGAAAGGGGTACATCTGAGGGCATTTTTCCTCTGTGGGCTCTGAGCTAAGTCATTTTAAAAGCTCCTAGCAGAGGTTGAAAAGAGGAAGCCTGTGCCCCTTAAATATTCCCAATCCGTAATGGTTGTGGACAGGTGGATTTTGCTACTCATCTACCTGTGGAAGAAAAATCCCACTCGCAGAGACAGATTTCCAAATCCCCACAGGGCTGAGAAGCACACTGGAAATCTTTGGAAGAGGTGTGTTCCCTGCTCCCATGGCTGCCTTACTGAGCTCAGCTCTCTCTCCCTCTCCCACCCTTCCTGTGTCCTCGATGACCTTTCCATTTGCCTGGGTGTTTTTACTTTTAAAGATTTCTTAAGAACATTCCCAAGTTCAAAGCAGATTCTGTGTATTTTCAGGGAGGGAGAAGAGGCAAAAAATCTGCCATCTCCATCCTACCAACTCTAGCTGGGGACTTATCCTTGCTTGGAAGGACAACACATCTTAAAACTTGGAGATGTCAAAACCAAAGGATTGCTGCTGGTGTTTCCTGCCCCTTTCTCCATGAGCCAAACTGGCAGGAGGGTACAGATTCCTGGTGACCCACACCATGGCTGATGCTGGGGATGCTGGCACAGAGGAAACATGGGCTGGCACAAGGGAGACAGTGCCATGCTACAATAGCCAGGAGTGAACAGAGAGCACGTTTAGGTTGGGTGTTGGGAAGAAATTCTTTACTATAGGGGTGGTGAGGTCCTGGCACAGATTCCAGAGGGTGGTGGACTACCCATCCCTGGAAGTGTCCAAGGCCAGGTTGGACGGGGCTTGGAGCAACCTGGGATAGTGGAAGGTGTCCCTGCCCATGGCAGGGGGTTGGAATGAGATGAGGTTTAAGGTCCCTTCCCACCCCAACCATTCTGTGATTCTGTCATTCTGTGATAGCTCCAACTGCCGTGCTCTCCCCTGCACACCCAAGAGAGGGGAAATTCATCACTGTTTTCAAATGCAAAATTGACCCCATTATGCACAGATGAGGACTGACCAATCAGAGGCTCTGCTGGATCCTTCTGGACGTGTTGCAGACACCAAAAAGACCTCCATATGCTCCTGGGAGCTGTTGCTCCTGCCTCAGCCTGTACCCACACTGCTGTGTTCTGGTGGATCCAGGGCTCTGCAGGGGCTGTGAGGTTGGGCTGGACTTGCATCTAAACCTCTCACCTGGAGGGTTTGTAAGGCAGGTACAGGAGCTTTTCCTTCCACTCTGGAATCACACACCACCCCATGCCTGCTTTGCTTTAGTTTTATGAGCAGCAAGGTGCAGTCAGAGCCTCCAGAGGTGAGGGAGCTCATCCTTCATTCCGAGGCCCCACCTGTGCTTCTGGAGCTGGCTCAGAGTCACCCTGATTTATCACTGCTCTGGAGGAAATCTGTTCTGCCAGGAGATAGGGAGATAAATTAGGGCAGGTAGGGACGAAATTCAAAGTCCAGGTATAACAGATAATATTATAGCAGAAAATAATAATAATTTTTAATAATAATAATTCAGGTGTTAGTTTTCTATGAAAGAGTTGCAAAGGCATCTTTCAGGGACCCTGGCATCAGGCTGGGAGTGCTGTTGGGAGCAGATGAAACTGGTCTTGATGAACTGTGTCAATAAGAAAACAAGTAGGAAGTAAATTCCTCATTGAGAGCTGGATGAAATTCAGCCCTGGATGAGTCTAGGCTGGTCCTGACTCTGGAAACATGAACAAGACTCATAATTCCATCACACCTTGTCTCTGCAAGTGTAGGGGACGTGCAAGTTAAGGAAAATAGTGACAGTGGCATCAGGTTTGAAGGTGCCAGCACCTCTGTGTGATGACCATGGTCCCTTCAAAGCACTGTGATGAGTCCTACCAGTGTGGCTGTGGGATGTGGACCTTTCAAACCTGTTTTTTAACAGCACAGAGAAGAAAGAGTTTTTATGGAGTGTGAAGGAGAACACTGACCCACACAGGCTTATTCCCAATGCCCCCCGTTTAGTGCACTTCATACATCCGGCTTTGTTAAGTCACATTCCCAGAATCTGAATCTCCACGAGAGATGGAGAGGCCTGGGGGGAATACAGTAATTTCTTTCCTGAGTGATGCTCTCCTTGGCATGACTGGTGATTCATGGTTTCTGACACAGAAAAAATAAATCCTATTTCAGGGTAAAGACACATAACTGTCTCCCTCCATAGCTTCCACAAATCCCAAACAAATCTGAAACATAAGGCCTTCCCAACAGTTTAAATTTCATCCTCGATGCCAGAAATCTGGGGTAATGTTGGGTGGTGATGAAACTGATTCATTCTTGAATGTTTTTGGCACTGATGAAAACAGTTGGCAATGTTTCAGGAGTCCTGGTGTGGTGCTTCATACCATGGCACAAGATTTACCACTCACCTCCCAACTAATCAAAACTTGTACCATTATAAAGGGGGCTGAGGCGGCCTCTGGGCTGGAAGATTGGAAAAAAGAAGAGGAGGAGCGGAAAACGTCATGAAGGATCATGGAAAAATCATCATGGAAGAAAAAGGAACCTGAGTTTTTGCCATCTCCATTGGACAAAGCCCAACTTGTCTGATGAGGAGTCGCTGGGTAATCTCTTTTCCCAGCTGGCAGCCATGGCTCTGGGAGCTCCCTCTCCTTGGGAAGGTATCCAGGTCAGTAAACAGTTCTTGTTATGAGAACCCAAGGCGGGAAAACAAACCATGAAAACAGATCTTCAGCAAACTGTGGAGGAAGAGGACAGTGAGTGCAAAATAACCCATAGCACCCAACAGCAGGGCGGGTAATTTTTTGTCACCACCCTATTAGTAAGTTGGATAATTACTGGTTGGATATTATTCTTGAAAAGATTGCATTCTGTGTCTTCCATCATCTATCACAGCCTGTCCTGCAATGATGTGTTTGTGACACAACCCAATGACCCAACCATGGCACGTTGGGGGTGAGGCTGAGTGTGGGCATTTACAGCCCAGGGGACAGAGGGGCTGGACAGTGACCCAGTGTGGAAGGCCCTGGGGGTGCTGGTGTGGCTGAACATGAGCCCAGGTGTGCCCAGGTGGGCAGGAAGGCCAAGGGCACCTGGGCTGTACCAGCCATGGTGTGGCCACAGGCCCAGGGCAGGGACTGTGCCTCTGTGCTGGGCACTGGTGGGGTCACACCTCAAATCCTGGGGGCAGTTTTGGGCCCCTCATGACAGTAAAGACCTTGAGGAGCTGGAGTGTGTCCAGAGAAGGGAAGGGAGCTGGGGAAGGGTCTGGAGCACCAGGAGGAGCTGAGGGAGATGGGGGAGCTCAGCCTGGAGAAAAGGAGGCTCAGGGGGCTCTGCAACTCCCTGACAGGAGGGGGGAGCCGGAGGGGGTTGGGCTCTGCTCCCAGGGAACAAGGGACAGGGTGAGAGGAAATGGCCTCAAGCTGTGCCAGGGAAGGTTCAGGAGGAATTTCTTCATGGAAAGGATTGTCAGGCATTGAAAGGGGCTGCCCAGGATGTGGTGGATTTACCAGTCCTGGAGGTGTTCAAGAAATGACTGGATGTGGCATTGGGCGTGTTCTGGTCTAGTTGACAAGGTGGTGATTGGTCAAAGGTTGGACTCAATGATCTCAAAGATCTCCTCCAACCTAAATGATTCTGTGCCAGCAGAGCCTTTATACACCACATTTTTTCCTGTCAGTGCTTTGGCTGTGGAGGTACCTCTGACAGTGGGTTCCTGCCCTCTGACATGCCCGAGAGTCATCTACCATCACTCAGCAGGAGCAGTTCTGTCAGCTCTTGCCATGCTTCTGCCCTCCCTGCCCCCTCCACTGCTGCTGGGTGTGTTCAAGGGTCAGGATGGGAATAATTGGTGGTGGGAGAAGGATGAAACTCTAGGTACAGCTGACACATTGTCCTGCAGCATCTGGATGTAACCCAGCCTCTGATGGAAACTCTGCTGTGGCCATGCTGATATTTAACTCTTCCTCAAGTGCTTTTTCTCATTTATTTTAATTTATTTCTTGCTCTAGTAATGTCTCAGCTTCTGGCTCTGGTTCAGTCTTGTTGATCACCTGTGAATATTAATGGACTGTGGCAAGACCCCTACACAATACCGGGTGGGGGTGGTGGAGTCCTCCCTCTAAGGAGATGAGATTTGGCAGCTCCTCTCCTGCTCCTTATGGATTTCAGCTATAAGGCAGAGACCTCTCCCTTTCCCATGGGAAAAAGGCATCTGCTCCTCAGCCATGTTGCTTTCCAAGATAAAGGGGTGGGAATTTGGGACACAGCAAACTCTCTTCCCTTCCGAATGCTTCCAAGAGGACAGTTAGCTCAAGCTTAGCAGTCATCCTGAGTCAGAGATTCCCTGCTTTCCAAGACTTGGTGCCCTGTGGTGTTGTGTGTGAAAGCTGCCAGAACCAAACTGAAGTGCTGAATTTTGTTCCATAGAGAACATTTCCCACTGCTGTGGGAGGTTTTTCCCAAGATTCATCCTGTCCTCTGTTCCTTGGGGCAAAATCTGCATCTGGGTGGGGTGGTCTTCACAATGAGGGAACTTCACTTTGAGGTCATTAAATTTATGTATATTTAAGTGACCTTAAGAACTGTGCTGCTTTCTACCAGGAAAATAAAATAAAATAAAGAATTTACAGATAGCCACCATCTGGTGCTATCTGGGGCACCAGTTGTTTCCAGACTATTCTAAGGGAAATGTTGTATCTCCACCATCCCTCTGCAGTATCCTTTCCTGTGTATGGGTTGAATAGTGGTAAAACCAAATGGGTTGTCTTTAAGACCGGAACAGGACTATGCCTGCTCTGCTAGGTCATCTCCTTCCACACAGCCTAGAAAACTGCTGGGAGAAGCTCCTGGTTTTATTATTTTTTAATTTCTTAATGCCCTCTGCTGCCTCTACCTTTATGGGAGATTTGACGAATTATTTTCAAGGAGTGGTGGATTTGAATGTGCAGGTCATCAAAGATGTGAGTCATATGTATGAAAACATATCATCAGTTTTCTTTTAAGTGTCCCCACTGCCCTGCAGTAACCAAATACTTTTTCAGCAGAACCTTTTTTCATGTGACTTGACAAAATCATATTGCAGAACAAGGACCAGCTTTTGGTCATTTTTTAGGTGCTTTTTAGAAATAAATTGTAAAATGGTGCATCATCCATCATCATGGCCGGGCTTCGTGAACGAAGATTTGGGAAGGGCTCTACCCATGTTTGTTACAAACACGTTGGTGGCTAAAAAGGCCAATGCGAGATAGACACGTCCGGTTGCAAAAGGCACAGCAGAAAGACTCCTTAGGTGGTAAATTCTGCAGGACACGATTCTTTCTGCGCTGTCTTTTCTCCTCCAGGGTGATCCTGCTGCGTTCTCAAAGGCATCAGCAGCGTTATAGATGGGGTGTCTCCAGACCTCCCAACTGGAGGCCAGGGTAGACCAGTTATGTTGATCAGTATGGCCAAGGCTGAGATGTTGTTTCAGGCAGTCCTTGTATCTCCTCTTTGGGGCTCCTCTCTTGCGGCAGCCAGTGGCAAGTTCACCATAGAGCAAGATCTTAGGGAGGTGGTGGTTGGTCCTTCATCCTGGAGACGTGCCCTGCCCAGCCCAACTGTGTTCTCAGTAACATGGCCTCAATACTTGTGACTGTGCCTGTTCTAGAACAGATGTATTGGTCACATAATCTGACCAGGTGATGTTTAGGATTGTACGGAGACAGCGTTGATGGAAGCGTTCGAGGAGACGCAGGTGGTGGCGGTGGATGACCCATGATTCAGATCCATATAAGAGAGTAGACAGCACTATGGCTCTGTAAACACTGATTATTTTACTTTTCTTCAGACTTCCTGAGGTGCAGGTTGATAGAGAACTTCTGTCTTCTTCAAGCTGACTTCCAGCCCAAAGAGCTCAGCAGTGTCTGCAAAGCAGGATGTTAAACACTGCAGAGCTGCTTCTGTGTGAGCGACCCTTCCCCAGCTCCCTTCCCTTCTCTGGACACTCTCCAGCTCCTCTATGTCCTTCCTGTAGTGAGGGTCCCAAAACTGCCCCCAGGATCTGAGGTGTGGCCTCACCAGTGCCCAGCACAGGGGGACAGTCACTGCCCTGGTCCTGCTGCCACACTGATGCTGGCATAGCCCAGGTGCCCTTGGCCTTCCTGCCCACCTGGGCACACCTGGGCTCACATTCAGCCACTGTCACCAGCACCCCCAGGGCCTTTTCCAGCCTTTCCAGCTGCTTTTCCCCATGCCTGGAGCTGCAGGGGGCTGTTGTGACCCAAGTACAGGACGTGGTACTTGGCCTTGCTGACCCTCATACAATTGGCCTCAGCCCATGGATCCAGCCTCTCGAGATCCCTCTGCAGAGCCTTCCTGCCCTCCAGCAGATCAACACTCCCACCCAACTTAGTGCTGTCTGCCAACTTACTGAGGGTAAAGCAGTCGTTAGAAGAAATTAAAACAGTTTCTGAATGGCAGTTGAGCTGAAAACAGTAACCAGGATGATGCTTTCTGCTTCAGCCCATTTTATGTAAGACTCAGCAGCAGAATAAGCTCAAGCAGTGACCTGGTTTAAAAGACAAACACTTAAAAAGTCAGTTCCAGTAAATATAGTTGTTGTCACCTGCTTCAGTAAGTACAGCTACGCTGAAAAGCTCAGCCCAGGCAGTTGTGGATGCTGAAGAGACTAATGAGAAGCACCATGTGCAATGTTCACCCTGCCCAGCAGCTTATGAAACAGGAGCAAACGGCTGACCTGGCATGAACCACTCCCCACACAGCCTGGAAAATTCATCTCGCTTCATTATTGATGACCTCTTTTTAAGGGAAGTATTTGCCTCCAACCAAGAACTCCGGAGAAACACAGTAAACCAAAGAACAAGTCAAACCCATGGATTTGTTTGCCTCCCCTCAGAGATTCTCGCCAGGATTTTAAAGCAGCACCTGACTTAAAAGAATAATGATCCCATGATTAAATTATTTATATTTGAAACCAGCTTGCAGATGCTTTTGTTTGCTAAAAAATACATGAGCTCTGAAGGCTTCAGAGACTTAAAATACAGATTGCGTGCCTGAGGGTGTTTTGCAAATCTTAATCACAATAAAAGACATGGGAATAAACCAGCATAAAAAAGACATCCAGTGGCAAGTTGAATGCTGCTGGTGCCCACACAGCCTCAGAGGCCGATGGATGGCTCTCAGATCAGGTTTTTGTATGTTTAGAAACAGAAGAAGAGACCAGGCTCTCTCTGTTGTGATGCTTCAGTCCCACTTGCAGGAGGTCAGGAAGCACAAGGATTCCTGACAGGTTTTTGTTGTGGTTCTGAGCCCGGCTCTGGCAGACTCCAAGTGAACAGGCACCCATCCCCTCACTGCACAGCTCCAAATCCAGCTCTTGGCATCCCACAATGTGTTCAAGCTTCAAGTATTTTTTTTCTTTCATTCTAACAATTCCAGAACCTCTGTCTTGCCAAGTCCACTGGAATCTGCAGCTGAAAAGCTGCAGCTGAGAAGCTGCAGTTGAGAACTGCCTGGTGAGTGTTCCCTGCCCTACTGCTCTGGATTCTGTTAACTCCATATGCTGCCAGGGGATGGGATACACAAGCCTTGGTAGTTTGTGTTGGACAACAGCTCAGCAGGGCAGATGCTCTAAGAACAACTATTACATTTTGCAGGAGAAACCCACTGAAACCTTCTTTGCCTGAGTGACCTGAATAATTATGGTCCAATAAAGAGGAGAATAAAAGGGAAAAAGTCCAGGTATGTCTGTACTGTACCCCTGCACTGCTTGCAAGTGCTTCACTGCAAGACAAACATGATCATGCTCATAAGAGGCGATTCTCCCCCTCTACTCTGCCTTCTTGAGACTCCACCTGGAGCCTCATGAGTCCAGGTCTGGGGGCCTCAGCAAAAGAAAGACGTGGAGCTGTTGGAATAAGTCCAGAGGAGGCCACAGAGATGCTCTGAGGGCTGGAGCCCCTCTGCTCTGGAGCCAGGCTGGGAGAGCTGGGGGGGTTCACCTGGAGAAGAGAAGGCTCCAGGGAGACCTGAGAGCCCCTTGCAGGGCCTGAAGGGGCTCCAGGAGAGCTGGAGAGGGACTGGGGACAAGGGACGGAGGGACAGGACACAGGGAATGGCTTCCCACTGCCAGAGGGCAGGGTTAGATGGGATGTTGGGAAGAGATTCTTCCCTGTGAGGGTGGGGAGGCCCTGGCACAGGTTGCCCAGAGAATCTGTGGCTGCCCCATCCCTGGAAGTGTCCTAGGCCAGGTTGGACGGGGTTTGGAGCAGCCTGGGCTAGTGGAAGGTGTCCCTGCCCATGGCAGGGGGTGGGATGAGATGGGCTTTAAGGTCCCTTCCAACCCAAACCATGCTGTGATTACATGACAGGACAGGGCTGTGGCACTAAGAAGCATGATCAAAAGTGGGCCCAATGCCCCAGAGTATGGAGCCAGCAAACATCAGCAGAGCCTGGGTGTCTGTCTGCACCTGCCCTTGGGGTGGCAAGGACAACTCAATAAATGAGAGGATGAACTAAGTGCCAGAAAGACTTTTCTTCCTGCTTTTACATCTTGGTTAAAAAACTAGAAGGATGCAAATCTGGCAATGAAAAATATCTAATAATCATACTTAAGAGTGACTTTTGGACAGGTTATGTATTTAGGACAGCACAAAGCAACAAGACACCTAGCTTAGGTACAGTTTCTTGTACAGAACAGAGGCAGCTGCCCCCAGAAAGCCTCTCCAGCCAAATCAGATGTGCAGACAGGCAAAATATTCCAGGGAGAAGAATGCTGAAAGTAGAAAAGGTGATACAGCCGAGAATCTTATCAATGTTACTGCCCAGTGTTGAGCTACAGGTAAATTTCATACTGGAAGGGCTCTGCCTACAGTCACTTATTTCCTTCAAAAGAAAGGCTTTCAGACTTTCAGCACTGCTCTGTGGGCAGTGAATTCTCTGTACTGCAGCATCAACAGTGTGACAGCAAAAGGAGGGATAAACAGTCCTTCAACAGTTGGCTGGTTTGTAAAAACATTAATACAGGAAATTGTTCTAAATGCCTCATTCAGAACTTGTTCTGAGCTATGTTTAAACTGGTACAGCACACACAATTAAACCATTGACTGCCAGATGCTGTTTAAATACATGTTACAATGGAAATGAAGCAACAAAAGACAAATTAAAAAATCAAAAATAATTCCGTTACTCATCACACAAGTTTCTGATTTGTTTTCTGTTAGCAATTCTTACAGAACATGTACATGAAGATCTTGTACATCAATGAGCCTTGAGACATAACCAAAGAGAAATGTGAGCAATAAAAACTGTAAATGAAATGAACACATAGAAGTCAAACTTCTATTCCTATGTGCAAGGGAGCATTTGAAAATTAATGGTAAGGAAACAGATTAGTACAAATCTGCATCTACACATAAGCACAACCTAGAAAACTTGGATTTTTCTAATTGCAGATGAAATAAAATGACTGAAATGTTTTTGTTGTAACTCAAACCATTACTAGCAATAGTGTATTTAGAAAAAGTATCAGTCCCTGAGCCAGCAGGTAAGAACTAGAAGATATTTCTCTCTCTATATATATACTTAAAAATAAAAATTTAAAAATTACTTATGCTTTCAGCCATAAATCCATAAGAGTAACAAAATTGCAGCAATCAATGATGGGAAGAGGGAAAATTCAGCCATAGAGAGACAAACTTCTTTCATTTTGCCACTTGAATTGCTGACAGGCACTTGGGACCAGTTTACAGGTACAATTCACCCTCGATCCTCCAGTTTTCCAGTTGAGCCTAGAAAAGGTGCTGCTTCTAACAGGGTTTCCAGAAATTTGATATAAGAAAGAAGTTTTTTACAATGAGGGTGGTGAGACCCTTGCCCAGGTTGCCCAGAGAAGCTGTGGCTGCCCCATCCCTGGAAGTGTCCAAGGCCAGGTTGGACGGGGCTTGGAGCAACCTGGGCTAGTGGAAGGTGTCCCTGCCCATGGCAGGGGAGCTGGAACAACATAATGTTCAAGGTCCCACCCACCCCGAACCATTCTGTGATTCCATGAAATACATACAATGCACAGAATACAGGGAATAGCAGTTCATAGTAAGAAACTATTAACAATTAGGTTATTTGTGTGTCAGTGCACGAAGGACAGGAAACTTTAAGTGTGTCCAGAGATGAAGAAACAAGACAAATGAGTACCTGTGAGCAAAACTGGATAAAAGAGATCTGATTGTTTCTGTTTGTCTCATCTTTTCTTTAGCTAGAGTAGAATAAAAAAGGAAAACGAGGCACAGTTGCCTTTGCACTCTGCAAAGAAAGAGCTGGGCTACAGAGTACACGGGCTTGGTGCCAAGCTGTGAAATAAAGGACAATGTGGCCATGCCAGAATCCAAGGCCTGATGTTTCTTACCATGGTGGAAGTGACAAATTGCCACAAAAACCAAAGGCACATAAAAAGAAAAGTCCTGTGAAGTGCTACCAGATGATATTTCCTTGCTTGATGAGCTTATGTCACTTCTCTGAAAAAGAATGAGTTCCTACGGAGATTGAAATGCCAATATTGCAGAAAAGCACTGTCCTTAGGGCAAAATCAACCTTTTCCTAGATTCCAAACAGTTTAAATATTAACACAAGGGAAAATTTTAGGTACACAAACGTATTGGTTGTTGGAAACTTGAGAAGGTTGCTCAGTGTGTCCAGCTCCTTCAGATAATTTTGTCTTCCCCACTGTGTCCAGGTGTAACTGGCTCAAGTGCAAATGGCATCTGGAATGAATGCTCCAGGTCTCTGTAATACAAAGATACTGAGATATCAGTGATACAGGAATTATAACAAACGACACATTTACTTTAAAGGGGGAATTGAGTTTCTGTGGAAAAGAGTGCATAACAGTAAAGGTGAGGCCAGAAAATGGTGGCCACCCACTTCTCTCAGGGTTTTGAGAAGACTGTGGCACCAGACTGAAAACCACTCATTTTTTTCAAGTTACATTCAGATGACCAGGTGTTTTTAGCAAGGGCAATGTGTACAGATGAGCAAACAACAGCTGTAATGTTCCAAAGCAATACAGAACTTTTACATTTAACAAGTCTGGAGCAAAAAGATACACAGGTCCTGGACACCACATTTGGCTGTTTTATTAGGGACCTGCACGTTTGAGAGCATGAAGGCAGAAGCCCACAGTTGGTGGTTCAGTACATAGGAAAACTCGCTTTACACATCCTCTGGTCTTGCCTCTACCTGAGTTTACATAAACCAGCTACTGTTTCTTCTTTACTGAGACACTGAACTGTGTTTCATGCTCTCATGACAATCTCAGAGAAGCTGCAGCAATGTTTCTCATTTAACCTGGCTTTCTAGCTAGGCACTTCACAATCCCAGTCATGATGAAGCCACAAAACCCTTTGGGTTGACAGTTTGTGGAGAGCAGAAGGAATAGTAGAGGAGAAGCTCCAACACAAATGCTGTCAAGAGCACCTCCTTGCCAGCTGGTGCCAGCTAAGCAGCCAGGCACAAAACCACTGCTGTTTCCTTATGCCTATTTCAGATTCTCATCTCTGCCTCTGTTCCTGGCTATTCTGTGTGTTTTGCCCTGTGAAGGCAGCTAAAATTCCAATAATTCTTCATTCAGCTCTCTTGGTTTGGCCAGTGCAATTTTGGGGTTAGTGCTTCAGCTGACGGTGAAGGTAGAGCAACAACCTTGTTCTAAATGGCCATGTGTAAAGTGATAGGGCCCATTTTGGGGGGCTGAGTGTCCCTCAAAGCAGAGCCCAGCCCTTGGGAGGACAGAACAGCCACAGTATGTGCAGAGGAACTGAGGGTTCCAGGACACACAGTGTTACATGTCAGACTTAATAGCCCTGGTTACTTGGGAACAGATTAAGTCTTCAGTGCTCAGGACAGACTGGATTCGAACCTTCCTTAAAGAAAGGAGAGGCATTTGGAGAAAGCCAAACAACACTTTTTCCCTTATTGTCTTAGTCAGCAGTGAGGAAAAGGAGTGGCTAAGGCAGGGCAATCCTCACACTTCCTATCCTGGCACATGCAAGGGGCCCCTGACAGGGTGAAGTTGCCATCAACTTTTGAACTCCACATTTACAAACACTCTCATAATTTACCAGTTCTCAGCTGCTTCTGCATTAATCTGAAGTGAACTCAGTTACCTGCAGGGACTAGAAGTGTATAGACAAGGCCTAAAGCCATGGCCCAGTGTGTCCTGCATTCCTGGATGCCATGCC
The DNA here is from genome assembly GCF_003945725.1 of Corapipo altera. Classification (NCBI taxonomy): domain Eukaryota; kingdom Metazoa; phylum Chordata; class Aves; order Passeriformes; family Pipridae; genus Corapipo; species Corapipo altera. The sequence goes on from NW_020884967.1 coordinate 1,302,019, forward strand.
CTGCTACCTTATGGTGCAGGGAGACCACACTCACCTGGTACTTATTGTTTTGGTGCTGAATCAGCAATTGGTTTCTGCACTCCAAAGGCAGTGATAAAAATATTCACAACTACTATAATGAATACTAGTCCAGTTGCAAGGTTGTTGAGGAAATCCAGCTTTCCATGTTTTGCAGGGTTGTTAAGGTCATATTTTACTTCAAAGAGAGAGGAGAAAAAAAAAAAGTTTAGTGAGATGAATATTTCAAAATCCAGAATAAATACTACTGATGTAGTTCAAGGATTTCTCTTATGCTGAGCTATTTGCATCAGTCATATTTAAAAGGGAAGTCAGATATTCTGCAGTGTCAGTAAAAATGCTAAGGGGAAGGTCTGCAACCACAAGGAGCCTATTAACTTTCAGTAATTAGCATCTAATCTCTGTGGAGGCACATAGGAAGTAATGGATGCACTAACATTACTAGGAATCTTCTGAACTCTTGATCTTTTGAAGCCTAGCTTTGTTGCAGACTTTAAGCATTTAAAAATTATTTCAGTCTTGAATACATGAAGTTTTGAAGCCCTGACAGGATGAAGCTAAATTTCCCACCATTAGAATGCTACAGATCTCTTTACCACTGCTGGATTTTTTTTCTGTGCTGGTGCCCTTCCCCAGCTTGGACTCCCTTGTACTCCCTGCTTTTGCCCTGGCTCTGTTTTCAGAAAGCAAGGGCTCTCTATCTGTTAAACAGAGGGAGATGTTGGAGCAGTGTAGCTGCAGCCCTTCCTACAGAGAGTATCAGCTGTGTAAACATTTTCCTGTGTTTCTTGCAGTTGATTTTTGCTTGAACTCCTAATGGGAGTGAGGGAGGATCACACAAGGGAGATAGCATTAATTTAGTGTAAATTTTTATTCCAGGCCTTGTGAAAACATACAAATTGGTTACACTGGGCTGATAAAAGGCTTGGTAACAGGACAGTGAGAAGTCTGAGGTGCTTGCCTGATGTCTTAGAATCATTAAGGCTGGAAAAGACCTCCAAGATCATCAAGTCCAAACTTTGCCCAAACAGCCACTAAAACATCATGTGAATACCCAAGATTTTCCAGTGCCACTGTTCCCTTTCAGTAAGGGCTCTGCAGCTCAGACCCTCAGCTACATTTCTTTGATGCTGGTAGAATGAATGAAGAGGAATCCTGGAACAAGTTTTGAGAATGGTTTTTGCATAGGTCACTGGAGCTTGTGTCTGCAAGAGAAAGTTTATACCTGACAAGTTTTTGCAGCAACATAAATAAAACTTAGAGCTCCTTCTGACAGGCACATACACAGATGTGCAGCTTATATGACTCTACTGCACGAGATCAACTTTGTTATTTGTGTGACTCAATGACCCTGCCAACACTGCAGAGCTAAACCACAGCCTCCCTTGCTTGTGGCAGCAGTTGAGTGGTGGCAAACACACTCATGATGCTGAAATACTAAAAGCCAGGTTCATCTGGTGTCCCTAATTTGTAAGTCTAATGCTTGGTCTGGTTTCAAGGAATTCTGGGCACCTGTTCAAGTCCTGTTTGCTAAAGCAGTGTAGTCAAACACCACAGGGCAGGCAAAGCAGTGAAGGACAGTGTGGGGGAACTGTCTGAGAAGCTCCTGCACACCTGTGTAGGCATGAAATAATTTAGCCTCAGTAGTACCTCAACCTTAAAGTGAGTTTACACGTCTGTAAAGCATCTGGAGGTACATGGATGTTTGCATCCCACCAGGACCTCGAAGGACTCTAGTAACTGCCACGTGAATGAAGCAGAATAAATGAAATGGAAAAATTAATCCTGAAATGTGGACAAAAAAAAGGCATTTCAGATGGTTGGTTTAAAAAGGAGAGGGAATAATGGCCTAACCTGTCATGCAAGTTAAAAGAAATCATGCTGAAAGGCAAGCTGACACTTTCAGAGCTGTCCCTTTGTCCAAAGGAGGGTCAGAGAAGACAAGTAATGCTTGTTAGTTTAGGAAGAGCTCTAAATTGTGAAGCAGAATTGCAGTAATCCTATCTTCGTAATTACAGTGCTTAAGATGAGGGGTTTTGTGAAAATGTTCTTAAGAACAGTTATTCTTTTAAAATATATAATATTTTATTATAGTGGGATTAGATTACTATGATTTCATGCTACTGAAACTATTTCAAGACATTCTTTGCTTTTCTTCCAAAAAGTTAAGATCACCAAATCACTTTCAAGGACAAGTTTGCAGAACATTTCTCACATTGTTTTTGTAAAAGGCTCTTTTGAAGGAGGAAAAGCTTTTAATCCCCAGTAGAAACTGTGAGAACTAGTAGCTCCCAGGATAAAACCTGTCTCAAGGAAAGAAACTGGATGGTGGCACAGACTTTTGTTTGGAGACTGTAGAGGCAGAATTTCGTGGCTGGGCAGAAAGGCAAACTGTTCCTGTAGGCCAAAACTCCCAAATATACGTGGGGAAAAGCAAGTTCTCACTCTGATGCCTGTATCTTTGTACCTTCATGTCCTATTTCCTCTCTTCCTATCTTCTTCCTATCCTTTGACCTCAGCAGAACAGCACTGTTCCAAGAGGGCTTTGCCACTCTCAATGTGACAAAGATAAAACTGACAGCACTTGAGCCATTTTGGCAACGTCTTGCAGAAACAAGCACTAAAAAGCAATAGCTCAGCACATACTGAGAAATTGTTGCCCAACAAAAAGAGAGGGAACTTGTTTATAGCCTCAAAGCCTGCTGAAAGAACCACCAGGGAGATGCCTTGAGGAACATTCACGTATTTTGCTAATTTTTCCATGACTCTCTTCCCACCTCTCCCAGTATCAACAGGTTGTTTTTTTCCAGTCCCTTTCTGGAATCTCCTCTGAGCCAAGACCTGGATTTTGCTCTTGCACCAACCCTACCAAATGCAGAGACAGCTGTATTCTGTTTCTTTTGTAAGAAAGAAAAAAGCCACATCAGCTACTTATCAATATTACAAGACTCATATCCTGGATCCCCAGGAACTTTCTCCTTGAACAGAACCTTGTTTTTTTAGCTGTGATTAAAAAAGCAGAACACTGAAGGACTGACAGGGATGCCAAAGGTGGTACCCATGTGTGATCTCTGGCATTTCATTTACATTGGGATTATTGTACTTGTTAAGGTAAAGAGCAAGATTTGAAAAAGGTTATGAGAAGAAATGATCACATAACACCAGCAGAAGGGATCCACAGCTGTTTCCTTCCAGAGGAGATGTCATTTATTTCAGTGAACAGTGTGGTTCAACATTTCCTCTGATTTCCATAGGAATCTTTGCCTGACTCTCCCAAGGGATAGTCTGGGGCTTTGGGTGCTGCTCATTCACGTCACAGGTTTTCAGCAACTCTGCAAAGTGCCACTGGGTTCTTTTTGCATTTGGCATCACAAGAGCACAGGGGAAAATACCACAGTAAGTTAAGACAGCAAGGAAAGGTACTGAAGGCTTGTTTAAGGTCAAACCAGAAAACCCAGTTTTCCAGAATAGTGCTGTGTCTCCACTCTTGGTGGAGTTTCAGCTGGTTTTTTTTAGGTAATTCATGATCACTCAGCAATGACATTGTTTTTAGAAATAAGTCTGTTTCTACAGCTACTTAGATCAATATTCTGCCTGACAGAATAAGGCAGAGGGTACAGGACATAAGTGTGCTACTGATTTGGCAATACTAACTTAAAATACCTAATTTTTAGTGATAAATACTGTGTCTTGTGCCTCACAGTGTTGTACCTGTTAATATCGAATGTCTGTTTTTGAGAACAGCAAAAGCACTGCATTGAACTTCTAGGAATGTGAAGGTCTGTAATTCAACAAGACAGAAAGGGGAGAAGGGGAAGGCAGGGAGCAGGGAACTAATTCTACAGCTGCCTCATTCAATGTGCCCAAAGCACACATTTAATACAACTGTTATTTGAACTCATCCTCTCGAATGAGTGATTTCCAGCATATGCTAATGGTATCACATCACAATTCTCAGGCAGAAAGTAAAAAGGGTTTCCCAAGCAAGTTCCAGCATTATACTCACACTGTATTTTCATGTCATGTGTCATTTCAAATTTTGGACTGAAGTCACTATGACTTCATGTGGATAACAGATGAGATATGCTCTTCGGGTGAAACACTGCTCCAAGTAATTTATTTTTCTTTTTAATTTTTATTTCAGTTTAACATGGATTTGAAAATTATCAACAACGAGTATATTTCTACCAGTCCCCACTTAGAGATTTGGGATCTCTAGCTGGGGAATGGTAGATGCAGTTTGGTTGTAGAAACATGGCCAAGCTGAAGACAACGTGCCACACCAACACGAAGATGGACATTTTGACTTTCACTTCTCTTTCAGAGTTCCATATTCACAGTAAATTTTTTTTATATGACTGATATGGAAGAAACATATTTCAGTCATAAGATTAAGTAACAGGTCTTGCAGGAAACAGTATTATGAAACTGGGCAGGCTGCATGATTCTATCTGGCCTACTGATGTTTCTTTTATGATATTTCATCATTTTCCTTCCTCCTCAGGCTTTCTGCTGAGAAAAACATTCATACTCTGGGAAATAAGAACACTGCTAAAAATAGAAGATTCCACATAAATCTGCCCTTCCTGCCTTTGTTGCACTATTTCTAGGGTTTCAAGAGAAAATCAATATTTTTGGATATTTAAGAAAATTTCTTCACTTGAAAGAGTTGTCAAGCATTTGAACAGGCTGCTCAGGGAAATGGTTGAGTCACCATCCCCGGAGATAACTAAAAGATGTGCAGTTGTGGTGTTCATGCACATGGATTAAGGGTGAACATGGCAGGGCAGAGTCAACTTCTGGACTCACTGTTCTTAGGGGCCTTTTCCAACCTAAATGATTCTATGATTCTAACTTTGATCAGTTCTGAGGTAAAGACTTCCAAACACAACAGCTTTTTAAAGTAGATGGGGTGTCTGCACACCATCTCATAGGCTGCACCCTGTAAGAAAAACACATCAACGGCTCTTGCCGTGGCCACCTACCAAGGAATATCAGGAGCACTCCCACCATAATTTGCAGTGTGAGTGACAGACTGATGAGAACGATGAGGGGGATGTAGAAGTTGAAAGAAGGCCCTTGCTCCATCACAGCTTTCAGCTGGGACGCGTTGGCCATGAGCAGGGCAATGTCCAACATGCTCTCAGCCGCGCTCTTCTTGTTGGCGTAGTGGTTGATGTTGAGGGGCCCGTTCCTTTGGAAGAACTGCAACCTTCTGTGCTGAAATTGGGAGAGAAGAATGATTATTCACATCTCTCTTAACTGGTGGGGAGTGACAGATCCCTCGGCCCATCCACTGATTTCTGTGACCATGTGGACAGCTGTTACCACCGTCCTCCCAGCTGAGAGGAGAGCAGGAAACAGGGCCTCCCTGCACTGCCCTTTGGCAGGTACACGTTTTCCAGCTTGCCTATAGGATCAGTCTAAACAGTGGGAAAAGGAAAGATCGGAAAAGCTGAAAAGTTTGCCCTGACAAAAAGTTGGAAGGGAAAAAAACACTGTAATACGATCCAGCAAACAACAGATTGTTGGGACTAATTTACTCCTGAAGGCACACCTAAAAATACAGATTTATTAAACTCACTTTCTCTCATCACACATCTAAAAAGTTCCTTCATTACTCACAAGTCTTATTTTGAGGACTGATGTGGAAGTTGGCCACTGTGTGAGTTTTGCTTGCCCTCTTTTTCCTGCTGCTTCTTCCTCCTCCATGCCACCGTCCAGGGCCATCCACATCCAGATGTTTTTCCACTTTACTATCATATGATCCATGGTTGCCAAGAACTGCCCAGCTACAAGGGAATCTTTTTCTTTTTCCATTTTCACATCAGATGGTTTTGGTATTTTTTGTTTTGTTTGTTTGTTTTGTTTTGTTGTTTGTTTGTTTTGGGGTTTTGTTTGTTTTAAGTTGCTCTGCAAGCAAACAGGAAAATAAAAACCAACTGCAGGGCAAACCCAGGGCTAGTTAACCAGCGGGATAAATAAATGTTTCCTGATGATGGCTCATGGGACTCAGCTTGAAATTTGACAGCTTGTCTCCCAGAGGTGCCTATTTCTCCATGGATTAGATGCATCTTAGGGTGACTAGGTTAGACTTGGCTGCCTGACTCCATTGGGGGAGGAAGAGGAGCTGATTCTCGATCCTGCAATCTCTGAATAGGGCAGGAACTTCATTCTCTCTGCTCTTACTTAGAGATTTCATTTTCAAAAATAACAGACAAATATATGAAGAGTAAGCTCATTCTAGCTGACTTCTTCAAACCTGCTTCTTAGAGACCTTTTTACTGGCCAAATGTGTTCCTGCTTGCCAGAAAATCCTGTGAGGGAAGTCTGGCTTTGAAGGTTAGTTCAAATGTAGAAGACGCCCTCTAATTACTCTTCCCAGCAGCACTAAAAACGATCACATTTCCAACTCCAAAGCCAGGCTTGCCACAGTCCAGACCTAAAAGCCTCCTTTTAAATAGGGCAAATATTGATGCACATATTGCCAGTTTTTCCAGGGCATTTAAACACCAAACTTGACCTATTTTCACCAGACATGCTGTAATTCATCATAAGCCTAAATATTTGACTGAGTGTAAATCGACATGGGGCAGCAGCAAATGTTTTTTCTGAAGAGGGAAGCAGTCATGTAATTGCAGCTCCACGCAGAGGCTTCTTCACTGAGACCAAGCTCCTGGGAAGAAAATGGCTCTGAGACCGATACTAGCTTCAGTCAGGAAGAACTCAATAATCATTTGGTTTTGTCTAGATCCCACAATCCAAAAATGCACTTTGGCTAGGGAATCTGTCCCACATTTGCCACCCTTTTTTCTCCTCCAGAAGAGCCTCCTATTTACACCCCCCTGCTCCATTATACCACCACAGCATTTGGATGCTTCAGAAAAAATACCATAATTCCTGCATATCATCCACCAGAAGCACTAAACCAGGTGCAGATGTTCAAGTCTCCCTTAGGGAAAGAAAGCAGCATTGAATATATGCTGGCAGGACTCAACAGAAAAATCCAGACTAACATTTTTCACTGTTCATCGTGCCGGAAAAAACCAAACACATACATTTAGCTCTTAGCTACCTGATGCAGCAGAGTAAGAGGGGATGAGGAATTATGTGTGTAACATCAGAATTCCAGTTCTGGGCAGGGATTATAAAAGACTGTTCTCAGTACACTACAGAATTAATTTCTATTTTGTCACAAGTTCATAATAGAGGAGAATTTTCCTGTGTCCAGGAACTAATTAACTCCTTCTTGTCAAAAATACTGACTTTGAAATCTCTATTGGGTCTGCAAGGCTGCAGTGTGTCACAGGCACAAACTACCAGGGAATATGTGAATCAGCTCTTAATCCCAATGGAAGGGGACTGCAGTGAAAACATGATGACTGGTTTCTTTGTTTTCCTCCCATGTAGGAATGTGAACATGTTTGACATGTTTTATCCATACAAGAGAGTAAATAGTCTGGGTGACATCTCCCTTTCAGTCACATCTGTGACTCCATGATGTAAGGCAGTTTCTACATAAACAACAGAACACGGTATTTTCTTTTCCCTGAGGAAATGTACTGCTGCACTTTCAGGACCTTGCTGTTTGCTGATTTTCCATATGGTGGAAACAGCAGGCTCTGGTGTTTGAACTGCAAAGGTCTGAGCCACTTCTGGGCTCCAACAAATGGAGACTTTTCAAGGTAGGGAGCTGCTAAGGCAAACTAAGGAAAAATCTTCTTATTCCTGGAATGACAACTCAGCTATTAACTGTGTTTAGAATCTAAAAGCTGGCATTTTACTCAGTTAAGAGGCTTTCAGCTACCATTCCTGAATGCTGACCAGTTCAACATCAGAACCAGGCATATGCAGAAGTGAAATGTCAGAGCTTTTTCTCAGCCTGTCATCTTGCCTTCACCAGGAAAAAGGACCAGTAATCAGGAAAGCCCCGGAAACAGTCACTTCCCTTCTCCTGACTGAGGAATGGGACCTCCTGACTCATGCTGGAAAACCATAAAACAAAACAAACAAAAAAGCAAATTAGCCTTGCCTTCTGGGAACAAGCTGAAGTGATGCAGCCAGTACTACAGAGGCAGTTTTTAAGATCAGACTACGTGTTCCACAGCAATATATAGACAGGCAATGAAAGAAGAGCCGTTGCCTTAACCTCAGGATAATGACAGTTGTGCACAACAGAAATTACACGGGAACTTTGTGATGTGGCTTTATGGCTTCAGTGAGATTCCAAGCATGTAGCAGCACGTGCAGCCCTCAGCACCTACTGATCACCTGCAGGGAAAGTGGAATGTCTGGAGATTTTCTAGGATGCAGGTAAAGCGAGGCTTTTCCTGCAGGTGCCACTTGGCAAAAGAGCAGTATGTATTCCACGTGACCTGCTTCAGTCTCAGTGTAATCAAAACACCTCATTACACACATTCAGTATTCAAATTACCCGGTGCAGACAAGCTGAGCCCTTCGGTTGGTGTCTCCAAAGGAATCTGAGCGAAAACAGAGCCAGAGTGCAGCTGAGCCACGTGTAGCTGGAACTGCCTTCCCTGCAGTCCCAGCCTGCCCTCAGGTCCCCTGTGCCACCAAGCTTCACCTCTGAGCACAACCACCCCACCAGTGTTGGTCTGTGCACGGATCCACAAAGGAGAGCAGTGAAAAGCTTCCCTCTCTTGCTCTATCTGTGACTGGAAGAATCCTATGGAAGAGCTTATTTTCCCAGTGGCACAGTGCTGTCCCCACAGACAGTACCTCTCTGGGCCTGTTTGCTTGTCCAGAGCACTGCACTCTGCAAGGATAAAGCTACGATGCCGCATCAGGAACTGGCACTTTTTTGGCTCTGTAGGACCAAATCTTCTCCTCCAAGACTGCATGGCACTGGGTTTACAGTCTCACTGTGTTGGCACAGACTCTGCCACTGCTTTGCTTCACTCCCCATTTCAATGGTCCACCCAGAAGAACTGAGTCCCTTCAAAATAAAGAAGGGATTTAACTGTTACATTTAAAAAAAAAAAAAAAAAATAAAAGTGGCTCTGAGGCAAATGTCCTCAGGTGCTGAGTTTCATGAATCAGGGCTGTGACCCACCTGGTGACTCAACAGGAAGGAAACAGCACTGAAAATGGAAACATTTGAAAACAAATAATAAAGTATCTTTGCTAAATACAGCATTAAATCCTTGCTTGTGACAAAATTTATGCAGTCGTTTGTTCAACAGTCTCTATCAAACACTAGTGACTGTTGAAGGGGTCAAACCCACATGCTGAAAGTCTGACCAAAAAAAAAAAAAAAAAAAGAAAGGAAAGCCCAAAAGTTATTTGTTTTTCTTGTCCAGCTTCCCAAAATGTGCCTCTCAATCTGTCCAGAGAAGACAAGGTGGGGTTTTGGATCTGCCAGTCTTCTGCAATCCACAGAGAAAAAAAAATGGAGAAAATGACATTTATTTTGCATTTGTATTTAGAACTTATGTTTGTTTCTGTCTCTCTGCCCTATGAATGCAGAAGGAAAGAAAGCATTTGGATTTTGCATACAAGGTTTTAGTATTCACTCCTTCTCTTCTGGTATATTCCTAGGTACTTCAGTCAGCTTCTCCCACCACATATGAGATCCCTTAAAGAGACTGTTTTAAGAAAATCTAAAAAACCCCAACCTCAAAACAAAAATTAAAGCCTCACAAAAACTGTAAAAGGCAAATATTGTTTGAACCAATAGGACCTTGAAATTGCCAATTCAAGAGTCAGATCTGTTATGGACACTGAATGTCCTGTTCTTGTTCAGAAGTCAACACACATTTGCAGTAGCACAAGACTGGTTCCTGTTTTCTTCTTAAATCCCACCAGCAAAGCAGTATTTTGCAGTTAGCAAGGTGAAGAATGAATACTTAGAACCAAAACCTGCAAAGTACAAGCCAGAAATACTTTTGCTGGGTTGCTTTAATTTTAATTTGCAATTTGTAATTGCAGCTACTTTAAGATCAGCTGCGGCTGCGGGACCCAGAGCTCAACACGTTTTGCATGTCAGGCCCAGTCTCATGTCTGGGTTCTGAAAACACACAAATAACTTTTTTTAATATTGCTTCAGTATTAGCACTCAACACTTCCATGGTATTCTAACTTTCAACCATTATGCAGTAGAATGTCTTTATTAAATACAGGAGAGCCACATTTTTGTATGGGATAATTGGAGAAATATTGCTGATTATTAATTTTATATTCCAAACAAGGTTTCCAATAACTTTGCTTCTAATTAATAACACCTTCCTGAAGCTGTCAGAAAGTTCTCTGCCTTCAGTTACATTTAGTCTTGAATACAGGTTATATTTACTCTGGAATAGTCTTCATTGTCTTTGGCCTGCTCTAACCCTTCATGCCCTCTAATCCTTCCTCTTTTGGGTTAGTGATTACTGCAATTTTATGGGAAAACAGCCTCCATTCAAACTGAGGCTGGACCAGCATGACCTTTGGGTTTGCAATGCCACGGAGCAAGCTTCCTGAAAACCTTATGTTCAGGGACAAATCTGAATTTTAAAACATGTAATCGTGAGCTGTGCAGAGCTAAAGCAGAGGCATTCTGATGTGTTTTGCAATAGCCTTCCCAATCAGAACTGTTAAAAAGATGCTAAATTTTCTCTTTGTTTGTTTAAAAAGCAATTTGCTAAGGTTTTGAAGTATTCATCTTTAAGAGAAATACCACATGGCAAACTTTTCCAGATCTTTGAGGTGAAATTTCATGTTCAGAAAAAATTCCAGTTAAATCAAAAAAGAGAAGGATCAGACATAAAAGGAATAATGCAGGACTAAAACAGAGCACAATTTCAGAACTTTTATTTTTTCTAAGATCAACCCTAAAGTTACAAAACTGCACTAGTAACTTTATACTAATATTTAATAATCCTCATAGACGTGGAATTTCTGTCCACATCTCCATCACCTACGCACTGAAATTGCAAAGGGCCATATGTGGCCACACTGAAGTCAGATTTCCCCTCCATCTCAGAGATCTTGCTGATCGATGAAAAACAGGGAAGATATTCTAAAAAGAAAAAAAATACTCTCCACCAAAAATAATTTAAGCCATATCAGTCAAGTAATGGATGATTAGGTCCTTTATACACCTCCTCAGAAGATATTTCATGGTTTTTTCCCCTCAGTAAAACATTAGATCACTTGTTCAGCTTAGCACTGACTCAGAAAAAAACCCACCTCTGGCTCTGGACTGAATCATCAGTTCCATTTCCTATGCAAATTCCACCTTAAGGAAAGGGGGAAGATGTCTATCCAAGATGTCAATTCAAGTTTAACACTAACTAGTTCATGAGACTTCTGCAATCACATCTTGGGATGGTGTGAGTGGAGGCAAATAAAAGAAAAAAGGGAAAAACTCAACCTGTGCTCATGTATCACAGACATCATGATTTTCTAACAGCTTCAAAACCCTGTGCTTAAGAAAAATCACTTCTTAAGCAAATGGAAAATGCAAATATGACTACAGGAAATAAAAACAAGTGGCAATCATGCTGACTCCTGAGAGCTAAAAAAGTTAATATTAAAAAAAGAAAAGTACAGTCTGCTGATGTTTTCCTAAAGCTGTACTGGTTCCAGGATCCAGCTAGAATATTTCTCATTAATACTCATTAAATGACTTAAATATAACCAGCACACCTCATGAGTAACTTTGTGAAATGAAGGAGTAACTTAAACTTGTTCCCACAGCTATTTTAAAGAAGTTTGTTCCTGTAGATTTTTTTCTGCCTTGCATTATTACTGCTCGTTCCAGTCATTTGGTCTTACAGTACTATTCCTCACAACGGGGCTGTGGGCTGCCTATTTTGTGTGGTTAAAACATTATTTGTTTACTCTGGCTACTTAAAAAACAGGCAAACAAAAACTTATCACCAACAGCATCAATATTTGCGGTATATCAAATACTCCAAATTCAGTTTGATATGAGTAATGCTCTAGAACATAATTTCAAGTTCCTACAGGTTTGTTACTTGCAGTATGATGCCAAGGAACTGCCACGTACCAAATTACTTCTGAATTACTATACAGACTTGAATACGTTTTTAGGAATGACATGATTAAAGCTGTTAGTTTCTACTATCCAATTCTTGTTCACCTCTTGCATAGCTCTTCTTTTAACTCCTACATCAAGAATGTCCTGTTATCTTGGAAACACTAAACTAGATTTTACAGCACGGTGGATTAGTGTTTCAATATGGACCGTGAACAAGGAGAGCAACTAGAGGAAGATGAAAAAACAGTTACAATCTGTATTTGTGTGAACAGATCCTTTGCAGAAGAGGCAGACACTTCTGCCAGCTGTAATTACACACATTAGTCAGTGAGGTGTGCCAGGCCAGCCCAGTCTCAGAAACAAGGAATTTCTTGCTTCTAAAAGCTTGACAGCTGCTAAAACAGTCATCCAAGTTAATGATGGAGTTAAAATCAACCACATCAAACCACTGTGTGACTACTCATTCAGAACTACAGAGGGGTCAACTGGTCTTTTTTCAATAATTCGAGTGCTTTAATTGCTTTGCAGGTAAGACAACTACACCTGCATTTTGTGTCAGCTCTTCTGCAGGAGGAGGCAGTGGTTGGTGGTGAAGATGTACAGGAGAGTCTGTTTTGAGGAGAGGACAAGTGGTGGGGTGGGCAAGGAGCAAACCAGGGTGGCCCATGTTGTGGTGTTTGTGACCATTCCTAAAAGAAGACACACACTTTTGACTCCAAGATTTAGGCACTTGCAGATGGTCTCTCCAGGTTTACTTGGCTGCTGAGCTGGGGTGTTCTTTTGTTCGTGTGAATTGTGAACTTCGGCAGATTTTTTAAGGTATCTCCTATTCATAGATTGGTTTTTGAGAAATCTGTCCCCATCTGTTTTACCTTGCATGTATTGTGCATGTGTGAGAAAATGAAAAAAGTTTCCATAAAGTTCTCTGAAGTGCCACTGTATACATTTAAAACAATATAATACCATGTCTCACTGCTTATTCTTTATACGGCACTCACAGAGAACTTGAGTTTTGATGGGAAAGACATAACAAAATGATGAGTGCTTGAAACCCAAGATGAAGCAAAACAGGAAAGTTTCAGAAAAATTCTTGGAGCAGACCATACTGAAAAAAAACCCAAAACCTATCACGAGTACTTGTGATGTAATCACGACACTGTGTCACAAAAATGAGAGGGTTGCTGAGAAGTCAGAGGCTTACAGGAAACCACTCCAGGCCAGCAGTTTGACCTGTATATCCCAGCCCTGATTCACTTCAGGTAGGATTTCCGGGATTTATTAAAACCAGATTATTAGTTTTCTTGCTATGATATTCATGACTCCAAGGGGTTGTCAGGGACGGAGGGAGGAAGGGAGGAAGGACAGATATGCTACACAATGAGCCCAGTCTGTTCGTAACCACAAAGTTTTACCAGTGACACGGAAGGTTGTTTAGTACAACGGTTTCTATGTGGTAGAGCCTTAGGTTGGAATAAGAGCTGCCTGTAGAGTTTAGTCCTTTCCAAAACAAGATAAAAGATGCTCTTTTACTAGTCTGGTTTTCCAGATAAGTAGCATGCTCAGCAAACATCCTTCACACATAAACAGAATATGGGATGAATGCTTTCCAGCTAAGATCTCCAGTCATGTTTTGACTACATGGAGTACTAAAGAGTTGGGTATTTCACTTCTTGTTTTTACTTGAATTACTGTATGGAAAATTAAATTAAATAAATACAGGCCCAACCCCTTCAACAACTCCTCCTACTTTTGTAACTGCTTATTGCTGTGTGGATATCCCGGAGTAACTTTCACCATCCTCTCCCGAGTCACCTGGGGGGACAAACCCCTCCGGGTGCAGCCAGATCCGGGCAGATTCCAGGATGTCCAGGGAGGACACCTGGGACCTTGGTGTGAACAGAGACCCTGGATCCTGGGGGGGACAGACACCCGGGACCTTGGGGGGACAGACACCCGGGGAGGACAGACACCTGGGACCTGGGGAGAACAGGCACCCCGGATCCTGGGGGGGACAGACACCCGGGACCTTGGGGGGACAGACACCCGGGAGCCTGGGGGAACAGAGACCCGGGAGCCTGGAGGGACAGACAGCCGGGACCTCGGGCTGGCAGGTGTCGGAGCAGTGGCTCTGCCTGCCAGGGCCGGCGGGGACGCTCCGCTCAGCCCTGCCTTGGCAGGTGGGCCCCGAGCAGCGGCCTCCCCACACAAACAGCGCCGAATCCACGGCAGACATGGCAAAACACAACCTAGAAGCACCGATGGATCACCGGGGCTCCCCTCCCTCCCGCCCGCCCCGCGGGTTTCCCGCAGCCTCGGGGCGGGCACGGCCGCGGGTCCCCCCCCGTCCCCCCGGCCCTCACCCTCTCGGCAGCCGCCGGCTCCGCGCCCTCCGCCTGCCCATTCAGCTCGTGGGTCTCGCTGCCCGAGTCCATCGCGGGTCCCTCCTGCCCGGGCGGGCCCGGCCGCGGGGAGAAAGTTTCCAGGGAGGCAGCGGCCCCCGGAGCCGGACTGCGCTCCCCGCACACCGCCCGGGGAGGATCCCGCTGGAGGGGCCGCCTCCTCTCCCTCAATCCCTCCCCTCCCTTCCTCTCTTCTCCCTCCCTCTCTCGCCGCCGGCGGGGTTTCCGAGCAGGAGGAGCCGGGCCAGCGCCCAGGGGCCCCGTGGGTGAAGGTTCTGCATCCGCGCCTTGAAGGTTCTGCATCCCCGGGCCCCGCACGGTGAACAGGGCTGAAGGTTCTGCATCCCCGGGCCCCGCACGGTGAACAGGGCTGAAGGTTCTGCATCCCCGGGCCCCGCACGGTGAGCAGGGGTGAAGG
>NW_020884967.1:1316864-1363118 GCF_003945725.1 Corapipo altera
TGAAGGTTCTGCATCCCCGGGCCCCGCACGGTGAGCAGGGGTGAAGGTTCTGCATCCCCGCATGGTCACCGGCGATGAAGCCCAACCGGGCCGGGGTTGAGCCCCAGTTTCCAGTGTTGGCCGTGTGTAGTGTTGTGGTCTGTTGGTGATCGGTAATGGATGCAAGTGGCTCATTTCAGTGATCTCTGTCCTGATGAATTGGAAGGCTGGGGTTTGATTTTAAGAGAACTTCCATCAGTGTTTTAGGGTTTCAGTTTCACTACTTTATTTTTTTCTTCTCATTATCCTATATATTTTTTCTCCCTAGGCTTATTTTCCCACCGGAGTGCGGCAAAAGATGCATATAAGAACAATTAACATACAGGTTTGATGGTGATGGGACATCAGAGGAACACTTGCATGCGTAGAAACAACTGGCAATGAGAGCAGTAAGCGTGAAGTATGAAACAGCACAAAATAATTCAAATTACAGTTTAAAATGTTACTGTTATGCACAAACCCTCCACCACTTAAACTTTACACTGTTCAGAGTAGAAAATAAACGTAAAAAAAAAAAATTGGTTTATATGGCCATAGGTGACTTCTTTTAAAGCCTGAACTGCTCATCTGCCCTGAAAATGTTCCTGAGTAGCTGTTCAAACAAGCCACTTCCTATGTGTGGTGTGCAAAGTGTATTCCTTCAAAATCCACTGTTAGGAATCACTTTTCTCACCCTCTAAAGAGAACTAAAGGATATTCTATTTACAGAATGCAAACACATAGAATATAAATAAACATACAGAATGTAAATATATCTAAATATAATTTGAATTTTTTGAGTCGATATTAAAAAATGAAAACTCAGACTGAGGCTTGAGGACTGTGACACATCAAATAAATATCTCTCCTGTATACCATATCCCTGCAGCTTTTCCCTTGCAGCAGCAGAACTCACCTTTCTGAATTCCAGTAACTACTTAGCAGGTAGGAGAGTGGAATTGTGACAACCACCTTAAAATTTTATGTGTCTCTGTTTAGTCCTTTGGAGTTTCTCCAGTGGGGTTTAATGGAAATTTATATTCACCTTGACATTAAACTGCACTGACTTCTCATAGCCAATTTCTGTTTAGGAGTTCCCAGTGTTTTTTTGCTAAAGCAGACTTAATTGGTGACTGAATCCATTTTTGGATTTGCAGAAGCATATGGACAACCAGATGTGGCAAAGTGCAAATTAAGCACACGTTGGGCTTCTGTTTTTCACGCTGAAGGTCGCTGACGATTTCATTTCATTGTTCTCACCACTGTGCTGAACTGATCATTAACATTCGTCACACAAAGCCCCTTGACACAGTGTACACTCACAACTTACTGCCTCCACAACGGCACAGCAAACATTTATTTAATTAGACTCTACAGGAAATCCTCATCTATCTTGATTCCTTGGCTGCCTCTTCAGTGCAGTGAGCTAGGAAACACTAACTTAGAGAGAAATAAAGATTGTTATTATTATCAATCATAGAAAATGGAAGAAACCACGTATTATGACAGCAAAGATATATGTATATGTGTATAAACCATGCTGTTGTCAGTTCTTACCAAGCCTAAGGCTTGAAAAAGCGCATTGCTTCCCTTAATTTTTGGGTTTGTGGTAGCTGAACTTCAGTAATGCACTCAGCGAGGCCAGCGGTTATCAGACATATTATCTGTTCTGTTAGCAGTCATTAGATATGCTTGGACCATAATTGCTACTGTGTTTGGATCCCAAGACAACCTGGTCAGAGCTCTCTCTGGTTGCAAGCACCCAGGGATATTTTCAGAGATACTGCTGTATTTTTCTGGCCCCTTTTTCATATTCTGTACTTCCTTGCAAATGCATTTTGAGAAACTCACTTGGCAGTTGTAAAGGTTTGATGTGCTCTAGTGAAATTATTTTGCCTTAGTCTTATGTGACACTTGCTGAGTTATTCCTTCTCTGCACTAACTTACTTTGTGCTGCACAGTCACATGCCAAAAAGACCTGAGAAAGTAAGACCTGATGTTAATCCTATGGGATTTCAGTGGAACTGGGAAACAGCTTAGTCCAGGCTTGTGGCCTGTGAGCCAGGATTCACAAATGCTCTGAAAGTCAGTTCTCTGCTGCAACCTTGTATTGTTGCATTTATCAGTGCAGTATCAATTTCTTTAACAATGAAATTTCCTGTTATCCAGCCTTTGAGTTAGTTTTGTTGTATGAATCTGAAAAAGAAAATAAATCTTTTGTTTATTATGAGAAAGGCCCAGCTCTCCCTGCAGGAAAGCAGCCCCAGACTCAAACTGTCTAAGAGAGATACAGCCTGGTGAGGTTATCACTCTGCAGCCAAGACAACACTGTGTGGTCATTCTTGTTTGCATGTGAATTATATAAAGAGAACTCTGCAAGAATTGTCACAGGAGTCTGAGTCAGGGGCTTTGGTGAGTGCTTTGCAGAGCAGATATTGGAGGCTTCAGAGAGGGCCCCTGGGATCACTGTCGGAACAGCCCTTGAAATCCAGGTGAGAATATTAGGTCAACCCCCCCCCCCAAAAAAAACCTGCTCTGCATCTTTGCTTCTTAGCCATGAAAGGAATTTCCAGTCTCTAACAGGCTCTCAAGCTGTTAATTGTTATTAACTCTCTTGTGGGTTTTTCCCTCAAAATCGCTGTGATGGTTATGGGACAGGCATCAAATGATCCTAAAACACTCCTGACATCTAATTAGAAAGGATAGCACTTTGCATTCACAAAAATTTCAAGAGTTTTTTTGGTTTGACTTGCATTTGGGGAGGGATTTACCTTTTATTTTACTAGGAATTAAATTTCTCTGCCTGAATACTGTTTATGTGGCCAAAGAGACAATCTGAAGAAACCCAAAATGAAAAAATACACAGTACTCCCTGGCATTTGTGGTCACTATAAAAACAAGCTGTGATGCAAACTGGTGCTTCTGAACTAGAGCAAAAGTTCAAGCAAACAAATTGGCATTTTGTATAATTTCCCTGTGGGAAAAATGGATCAGTCATTCAATGATGCAGGAGAGAGGGAACTAAGGAGGAGGGTACTGGTGATGAAAAATGAGGCTACTTGAGGTGTTTAACATGGACATAGAGGTTGAAATTCCCAAACTGGTACTTTGCATCAGGCACAACTGCATCACCTTTTATAATCACCTCCTATCTCCCTCAGCACATTCTACTGTTTTTTTTTTTTACTGGCATCTTACTTTACATGTATGAAAATTTAGTTCCTTGCCCTGGCATGTACTCTCAAAAAACCCCCCAAGTCCCTTTTTTTCTTACTCTAAGATATGTGTAGTTTGATTGTTTCTTTGTTCTGGAAGAGGTAAAAGTGCATCATATCTTTGAAACTACTCAGAGCAAAACCACATAATTTTGTGCTTTCTTCCTTTTTCGGGTTCCTGTTATTCCTGCAAGCCTGGCATTATACCCTGCAGAAAATCATGGTGTTTGAAAAATAATGTTCAAGGTAAATACTTAATCTAGGCAGTCTTGTTCCGAATGTCTGACTGATTTTAATGAAAATAACATTAATAAAATTAACTAGCTGTTGGTATCTGATATCTTCTTAGTTCATGACTTCTTAGGTGTGAGCTTCAGGAAAGAAACCGACTTTTGTCTTTACATTCTCACCTGAGCTATGCATTTAGTTGTTTTCTTGTGATGTCTGACATAATTTCCTGTCTGGTGCTTGCTCTTTGTGCTTACATGAAGTGCTTGGGATTTGGGAGGAGATACAAAAAAAGGCAGTTCCATGATGCAGTAGAGAGATATTCACCTAAGGACAAAAGACCTATCCCACTTTCCCTTTTTTAAAAAAAAATTGGGTGAGTGAAAAAATGAAAGCATCAATTTGGAGAAAAAGCAGAGAAGGGCCTGACAAACACAGGCTGCCAGTGGAACTGCAGAATTCCCGACATCTTCCATTCGTCACTCCAAAATCAGTCTTTGCTTCATGTGCTTCTGTCTGCTTGTTCCCAGCAAGGCTACCTGTTTAAAATAGCTTGATAATTGGTGTGAAAATGGTGCTTTTCTCTGTAATGAATGGTGGCCAGTATGGAATTACTTCTCTGGGTTGGACATGCCCAGCCGGGTAACCGACACCGCAAGCTTATCTCCTGCAGTACATTTTGTGTCCAGGAGTCATGATACATAATTTAGATCTGACCTGTTGCATACCCTGGATCTTTAGTAAAACTATATTGAAGTGACACTATTAATTTCATAGAGCCATAACATTTATGTTACAAAATTACTGACTTACCTTAGAAGGTAAGGCTGCGAGTCTGGTCTGATTGTGGCTATCAAACATGTACCCAAAAAGTTTAAACTGGCTATCTGGACAAGGCTATGTGTTGGAAAGAAAGAGGAAGAAAGACTTAAAACTATTTTGGGTTATGGCTACAGCAGTCACTAATATTAGAGAGGGTTGTGAGAGGAGGAGTTGGTTGAGCACGCACACTGAATGATGCTTAGATAAGCTGAAACTTGTCAAAGTGAAGTTTTAGGTGGAGACTTAGTTGTAGCAGTACATCTGTATTAACCTGAGAAAAAGGAGGCTCAGGGGAGACCTTATTGCTCCCTACAATCACCTGAAAGGAGGTTGTAGTGAGGTGGATGTCAGTCTCTTCCCCCAGGTAACAAGTGACAGGATAAGAAATGGCCTCAAGTTGCACCAGGAGAGGTTTAGGTTGAATTAGGGAAAATTTCTTCACTGAAAGGGCTGTTCAGCCCTGGCACAGGCTGCCCAGGGCAGTGGTGGAGTCGCCATCCCTGGAAGTGTTCAAGAAGACCTGTAGATATGGCACTTGGGGACATGGTGTATTGGTGAACATGGTGGTAGTGCTGGGTTAGTGGTTGGACTTGGTGACCTTAAAGGTATTTTCCAATCTCTTCTGTGATTTAATGATCTACTACAGGCACACAATCAGAGCAGCAGATCATTAGGATATTTTTAGGTGCTCTAACATGTGTCTGGGGAAGAGGGGGTTACATTTGTGGGTGCACAATATCAGTGTAACGAGCAGTTTTCTCTACTGCAGGCAAAGAACTAGTTCTCTGCTGCTTCAGAACCCATTTTGGGAATGATTACCATTGCATAACCCAGGGTAAGGAGGATTTTTGAATCCACTATGTAATAGCCTACTGGCTGGAATTGCTCCAGAATACCTTAAATTGTAGGGCTGCCTGGCAGCCCCAGGAATGAAGATACACAGATGGTTATGACAATATCAAAGTTCTGAAGCAACCTGAATGTTTTGATTTACTGTGAGCTTTCATGAAAGGCAAATGATCAAGGCAAGGGACAGTGCCCTTCCCTCCTAAGTAGGTACTGGAAGAATGTTTTGGAATA
Source organism: Corapipo altera (assembly GCF_003945725.1). Classification (NCBI taxonomy): domain Eukaryota; kingdom Metazoa; phylum Chordata; class Aves; order Passeriformes; family Pipridae; genus Corapipo; species Corapipo altera. The sequence continues at coordinate 1,322,228 of NW_020884967.1, forward strand.
TTTTCCAGATATTCTGGAAAGACATAGTGGAAGGTTCCCTGTCCATGGCAGGGGGAGTGGGATAAGATGATCTTTAAGGCCCCTCCTAACCCAAAACATGCCATGATTCTGTGATTCTGTGATTTTGCCTGCTCACATGGAACTGGTTGTAGCCTTAATGCATGAAGCACATAGGGAAATCTCTGGCCTCTGTTACTGGGAAGATCAGATTCAGCAATCCCATTTGTCCATTTTGGATTTAAAATCTGTGAAACTAGTGATTAATATGTTCTTTTGCTTAAGATGTGCTGCCTTGCTTGGCACATGCACGCTTGGAACAGACTTTGTGAGAAAGAGAAGGTTTCAAGCAGTGCTGGACTCATGCCAGAAGGAAATGAGTAAGCTCCTACCTAGAAATAAGCAGAAACATCTACACAAGTGGTTTAGCATTAAAATAGGGACATCTGGAGTTTGTGAAAATGATCTGACCCAGGATATACAATTTAGCAGCACTCTTTTGGATTAATGTTTCATGCATTTAGAAGTGTAAGGCAGTTAATTTTCTCAGTAAAGAGCATGTACTCCCCGTTACATAAAGGGCTCCTCCATGCTGTAGTGCTCACTTCCCCTGGGCTCGCTGCCCTTCACACGCTCACACATTGCTGTGCAGTGCCCTGTGTTCACAGCACACAGCAAATTAGCTGGGCACTCGAATCAGCCTCTTAGCTGCTCTATTCTGCCTTGTGCAAACAGATGTTCCCATAGCCTGGAATGCTTGGTGTTGTTTGGTGAGCAGCCAGCTTGCCTGCAGTGCAGATGTCAGCGAGGCTGTGCCCAGCGGGGTTATTTCAGGGAGAAGAGGGACCCAGTGGCCTTGGGCTCCTGTGGAAGGGAGGTGACTGGGAGTGCTCATGGGCATCTCATCTTAATGTGGAGTCTAAATTTGCAGCATGGCCACACAACCCCTGGAAAACAGAGAATTCTGCCTGGGATTGGCATGGCATGGCACTTGCTGACCACAAACCACGTGTACAGAGAGAGAGGTGTGGTCCCCCAGCCTGGCCTTTATACAAGTTATTGGCATTCCTCCCTGAACAGTTTGATGATCCATTTTTGACACGTGTTTTTACATGATGATGACAGCCAGCGAGGTTGTCAGGTGGTTCTGATATTCTTTAGTTCTGGAGCACACTTTCTGAGGAGATCTGGCACCCTTGGCTTAAGTTTTCTGTTAACACCATCCTGGAATGCCTTCATCCTCCTTCAGCGTGTGCTTCCACTGCTGCACCTGCCTTTCCTGCAAGGGCTCAGGATTCATGCTTCAGAAAGTGTTACTACGCAGGATACCTGAGAAACTAGGTACAGCTTTTTACTTAAAATAGGAAATAAAGGCTTTGGATAGAAGAGACTCAATAGGAGGAAATAAAGTTCCTATTTTTATCCCCCGTCTCAGAGACTTCGTAACTTTTACATTTTCTGGCTGAAATTGCTTAGCTAAGTCTATTTCTGTATATTAATTTCTCCTTTAACTAGTCCTAGTAGAATCACAGCACCTTTTTTAACTACAACATATATTTGTGTGTGTATTTACACACTTGTACAATTAGAGGATGTACGATTTTTACGCAAAAATTGAGTAAATTGTAGAGCCAAAATGAGATGGCATCGTGAGGCTGGTCTAAAAGTTCTGCTGAGCTTAATCGTTGTCTTTTATAAAGCTGTGAAGTGTGTTAATGATTTCTCTCAGCTGATAAAGTGCCTTGCTAAGAAAATCAGATATGCCTATGACTGGAGCTGCTTAACTGTGTTGCAAAGTATACAAACAACACAGAGGTTTAAGAGGTGGTGGTGTGTTTTTAGAGGGTGTACTGGTTATTCACTTCAGAGGTGCTGGATCTACATCTAGGTAATGAATATGAGATCAGAAATCTGTTGCGTTTAAATTTCCAAACTGTGTTGTCATCGTTTTATTCTGGCCAACAGAACTTTCTTCCTATCATTAAGTTCTTTTTATAGATTTTATTATGTCAAATAGATGGAGAATTATTTAAATACCTCTCTGTGCAAACTCTGGGCTTTAAAGTTTATTTTTGAAAGGTGAATTTTAACATTTTTCATCAAATGTATGGCCAGTGATAGGTCAGAGATGACACATTATCAGTAATAAATTCCAGAACAAGAAATTAAAAAAAAAAAAGAGCCTAATGTACTTTATAGATGTGTGCAGAGGTGGAGCAGTGCTCCAGAAGAGGGAGTGGCAGGAGGTTATCTCTAAACCAGAGTAAAATTGCACCTAAATGCGTCCCTACACAGCTTGTCAACAACCAGGTAAATAAGAGAAGAATCAGGCCCTAGAGCTACTATTGGCAAAGGGTGATTCAATGAAAGGACTGATCCAGTTAAATGAAAAGGCCTTTGTGTATGGAATTACTCCCAAATGTAATTCATAGAACAATGCATGCTATTCAAGTGTTGAGTTTTTTAAAAAAAAAAAAAAAGAGAAAAGAAAAAAAGGAAATAAATGAGCTGTTCAAAGGATTCTTTTGTATCCCAGAGTCATACTTTTCAGAGTAGTTCCCAGCTCACAAGATGTATGGGGAGAGGAGAGAGGGAGGGAGGAAGAAGAGCAGAACATTTCCCCAGAGGTAGAACAGCAGCTCCACAGGTGATGGCAGTGGTGAGGTCCCCGAGGCCCTGAGCACCCGCCCTGCTCTGGGCCAGAGGGAGGGAAGGAAGAAAGCAGAGTAGACTTCATTGCCAAGGTGCAGCCCATCCCTGTTTGTTATGTCCTTTGTCGATTTTACTATGCCTTAAAAAAGAAAAAGAAAAAAAAAAGGTGATCCTTGCCAGCTATCCCAGTTTTGCAGCATCAGTCAAAGTTTCAGAGCTCTGGTGTAGCAGCAGGATTGTGTCCGTGCAAGGCTGCACCTGCCGGAGTGCCAGACCCTGTTTGGTCTCATCTGGGCTCTCCCAAGGCCCGAGTTCATGCTCCACTGTGTGAGGTGGGGTAAGTTTGTGTGCATTACATGTGCCCTTAAATACTGCAAAACAAGCTTATTAGTGTGACTGATGTGTGAAACAAGGCAGTCCACGTGCCTTGGGTGTGCAAGCAGTGGGGCTGGTTTTGTTGCCTAGAAAGAGTTCCTAGTTGAGGTTGGTTTTTCCAGAATTTCTGGAAGTCGTTCCTAGATTCTCTGGATAATTCAGGCTGAAAGAGACATCGGGAGGTCAGCTAGCCTAACATTTTGATTGAAGTAGGATCAGCTGGGAGGTCAGGCCAGGTGACTCAGGGCTTTACCTCAACCTGGATTTGAAAACCTCCAAAGCTGGTAGTTTCTTTGTCATGATAATGTTTCAATATATATATTTAATAGTATCAATTTATATCCCTTTCATTTTTTCTCCTTGCCAGGTTCAGAGGCAAAAGTTTTTTGAAAAGCCAGAAATCTGACAGTATAATTTTTCAGTTGTTTATCTGTTTTTTTAAGGAAACCACATGAAATATTTAGGTCTGGATCACTTAAAATGATATCTGCTTCAAGTCCCATTGTGATAAACCAGCTGAGTACCAAACACAGATTAATTACTGATACACAGTTTAAAATAGCAAGAGGAAATTCCATCTCAGATGAAACTTCAAGGCCAGAAATCACTATTGTGATCATTTTGCTTGAATTTTGTGCAGCACCACTCACAGTTTGCCCAGTAGCTTGTGGTTGAGCAGAGCATGTATTTTAGAAGGACAGTTGGCTTTGTTGAAGTCCTTGGCATTGCTTTTAAAACTGACACTGAAGGAACTTTGCAGCTTTGGGATGTGGTAAACAATCAGCCTATACACTAGACCAGACTGAAAGCATTAAATATGATACATAAGGAAGTTTTTTAATCAATTTAGACCTGGAAGTTCAGAGTGGCCTCAGCAGAAGTTGTAGACATGTTCATTCTGCCTGTGATCTGCATTCCCCTCTGCAGTTGCACTGAAGGCTGTTGGTAAAAATATGGATTTCCTGGTGTTTTACTGGGAGACTATCAGAAATACATTATAAACGTTTCTTTCTTTTGGTTTCTACCTTCAAAAACACCAATATACACAGGGGATTTTTCTTGAGAGATCTGTTGCCTAATGAAAGCAGCGCCATCTGGCTTTGTCTTTATCCCGTTCACCAAATATTTGGTGCAATGTGTTAAAAAAAAATCCTATGCAACCAGTTTATTAGCACTGTGTTGCCATGTTTTCACTTCACTAGGTGCTTATGCTTGCAAGTATTTCCCATTACTGGCTTTTCTTCTTTTATTTTCTTGAGTGACTCTTGTGTTCTCATTAAATCTTGATGGTTGTACTATTTGTGAGTAATTTTCTTTGACTTATAATTTAATAATCATGGACATAGGACATCAAATAGGACATAAAATAAATACAAAAGCTATCAATATCATAATGTCAGTTATATAGGCCATGGATTTAAAAACACCTTTGTATTTACAGGGTATTTGTTGTAATTCATTCCTACAGTTTTCATCGAAGCTTTGTAGGAACTTACATAAAATGTAAGTTTAGGGTAACTGCCCTATTAAGATGCATATTGTAGTTTTTAAACTTTGCTATGGCAGTTTCTGCTGTTGCCAAACTGTGCTGCCAACATCTCTGTTTAATGCTCCCATTACTCATGGGAAAGAGCTGAACATCAGTCCAGTGTTACGGAAATACTGAGCTGTGGAGGAAATTACCCAGAGATAAATGGGGTTTAGATCCACAAACACGATTTTTAAAATCCCTGTCTAGTTGGAGATTAAAATCAATAGTTGTGCTTCTACCTAAAGAACTTCTCACATTGAGCATCTTAATGCTGAAGCTGCCTGAAAGCTAAACACTGTTAATTCACCTCCCCGGGGGGGCTGAGGATGGAGCTGCTCCCCCTCCACCCCAGGGAATGGCCAGTTTGTTTTGAGGACCGAGGTCCCTCTGGTCTGCAGGGGGAAGATGCGAGTTAACTTTAAAACGTGGGCCTTAGAGGAGGCAAGTTGGTAGTTCCAGATAAAAATTTGGGGTTATGCCCAGAAGTGGGAGGTCCAAGGTCTCAGCCCAGCGTGGAGCTGCTCGGTGGGTGCTTTGGGGAGCACAGGGGAAGCCAATCCAAAATTACTTTTTTTTTCTGATCCAGCAATTTTTTCCAGGACTGGTGACATGACCTTTGTGTGAGAGGGGCTGAGCACAGTGACAAAACCATGGTTACAGTATTTGGGGCACAGGGCTGAACCACTTCTGTTGGGAAAGGAATTGGCTGAGTGCTCTGGCAGCTGGACTGCTGCAATTTATTAAGGGAAACACAGTTGCTGCTTCGTTTTAGAGTAAAGTATTTCACCTGTCTCTGCGGGGGGAAAAAAAGTCATTCTAGGCTGTGGAACTTCAGTGACACTGAGTGACTCACACTGTCTGAGGATAGAAGAAGTTGCTGCCTCAAGATGTCGGCAAGCCAGGCATGCTAATGAGAGTGAGCCCCAAAAGAGATCTAGAGCACTGGCTGTGTCAAAGCCTGTTGTGACAGACCAGCCAGGTACCAATACAGAATGCCCTGATTTGTTTTGGGATCGGCTGTTGCAGGATGAAGCACTGCTGAATGCAAGTTCTGTGCTGGATCTGGTTCCTAAGGGAGCTTCCAGTGACTGAGCACAGGCCACATCCATGCTTGGAGCAGGATCCAGGTGTCCCCATCTGCACAGCTGTGCTCTTATTCACTGCCAGCCTCCAACGTCCCAGGGAAGGCTGGGCTGAAGGCACAGATGCAGGCAGAATTTAATCCTTTGGGCTGGAGCTGTCTCTGCTGTGGGACTGATGGGGATCGCTCTGCAGTGCCGCTGGCTGCCAGGAGGGAGAACTGCGAGGCCCTAAATCAGTGTGATGGGTTGTAAAAGGGTTGTGATTCAAGGGGAAGTCATTAGTCCTTTCCGAGGATTTCCTTCTGGAGCACCACCAAACCATTTTTCTGACTTCCTAAGTAGGCAGGAGGATTGAGATATGAATTTATCTTTCTCCCTGCCATTGCTTTTCTGCAGGATTATTGTACAAACCAGAGATAATCAATGACTGAGAGACAGGAAACATCCTAATGCTGGGGCCAGGGCAGCTGTGGTTTGGATGTTGTTGTGTGCTGCATCTCTAGGCATTTGGGTTTTATTTCAGAAGAGAAACTTTAATGGTAGTGTTAAGAGTAATGGATGCTTATACCACCACACTGGGCAGTCTCAGAACCCTCGTAAATGTGTTGCTGCTACAGACTCACAGTACAGAACAGCAAGTCTGAAAAGGTTAAAAAAAGAAGTTTGACCAAGACATAAATTGCCACTTTCACATTTTTAAGGAAGAAAACCACAAAATCTCAGCCTAGCCTAAAAATGCTGCATTTTTCATATTGGTGGCCTAAAAAGATGAACAAGGAAGATGAGAAAGAAATCCATATGTGGATTCCTTAGCCTGGCTGCATCATGTTCCCTGTCACTGTGTTCTAAAGCCCTGGTTCATGAGTGGTGTAAATATTGAAATTATTGTCAACAATTGTGGTTAATCTCTTTCTTGATAAGTAACATTGCAGATTTCTGTGGCAGATCCTTCTGCAGTGGTGCTGGCTGGAGGGGAAGTGAGACATCGATACCTTGAACATGGACCTTCTTAAAGAACTGTTGTCAAGAGAAATGCAAAATGTGGGAAATAAAACTGCTCTGATGTACTTAATTGCTACTGGTCGGTCACTTACCTCCTAAAAACACATTTCTCTTAAGCCTAGCACACCTGGCATAAGGGTGGAAAGCTTGAAACCTGGGCTGTTTTCCAAACCACTTGACTGAAAATATTGTAGGAAAACTAAGGTTTCCAACTGTCCCAATTTGAGAGATGCCAGTTTCTGATTATATATATGTTCCAAATAAATTTTGTCGTATGAAAAAAAGATCAGAATTCAAACTCAAGAGAGCTTCAGCTCTGAGACTTTTATGTCAGATCCATTGGCAGTATTAAAGCCCACACGATTCAGACACCAAGGTGGACTTTAACATCCTGGTTCCAAAATGCACTGATTTTTTAGAATATTCTTAACTGTTTTTCAGACTAGACATAGTCAAGTACATTTTTATTCATTATGGTGGAGGTTTAAAAGCAGCTATATAATAGGATAAAATAAGAGGTCTGTGTATGAGCTAGCATGTGACAAGATCCACCATGTTCTCATCTTCCAGAACTACAAGGTCATTAGGAAAAGAAATGAGATATTTATTCCATTTTCACTGAGAGGTGGGACCAATGTAGCTTTCCAGGAATTAAACGGTTTTTTTGTAACCTTAGGGCAAAATCTGAAGGTAAATTCACAATGTAAATCCTCCCAACACTCCCAAAACCCTGCCACCAGATGGTATTTATCCAAGTCATAGAGAAAACAATGCAGAATGGAGGCTGCACTATTATATGGGATGAATTATAGGAAACCAACATCTAAGATTCTACTATTGTTATTAAAACAGCTCCAGTTTATTAAAGGAAATTTAATCCAGTAAGTATATACAAAGCTTGTCTGTCTGTTTATCTGACTATCTCCCCCACAATATGTTTTCTCCTTTTTTTTTTTTTAATAAATCTGTCAAAAGCAGAAGAAAAGGATATCTTTGGTCAGTGGTCTGAGTCAGTTTGTTCTGATGCTGCTCAGAGCACAAAATACATGCTTATGTTACCGTGTAGTAGTAACAATCCCAAGAAACTATTTGCTTTGCCTTTAAGCAGTGTTGCCTCACTGTAGACAGCACTACTGTCCATTCAGGAAATTAATTGGAAGTATAATTAAGGACCGTGACAAAAGGCTTGAAAAAAACCCCAGCCCCATAGAGCCAAACCAGCACAAATTAACCAACCAAGAGCATGTTGCAGTTCCTTAACCTGCTTTGGTTCTTTGAGAGGGTTTGAAAATGGCTGGCGTGTTTAACTTACATTTTTCTCAAAGCTTTTAACAAAGGTATCTTGAATAATTGGAGGAAGGGGCCCTGTCACATCATGAGCTAAACCCTGGCTGAGCAGCTGCAAGCAAAGAAACTCATAAAACTGTTTCTGTGGGTAATACTGAGTCAGGGCTGAGGTCCAGGATTTCTGGCCTTTCGGGAAGGCTGTGGGGGAAGGTGCTGCCTCTCTGCCAGGGGAGAGTTTTGCACAGCCCTGGGCCTGGGAGCAGGTGTTGGTGCTGAGCTCAGGGATGAGCTGTGCCGTGGTGTGCAAGGCTTTCCCCCAGCAGGACCTTTCATGCCATCACCTCGGATGGGCTGTGGAGAGCCGGGACAATCAGCTGCCTGTGTGCAGAGGCCATCGGATACCCTGATATTTCTGCCCTCAGAGGAGCCTGGGTCTGCACTGAAACAAGAAAGCTGTTCTCAGTGCTTCCAGCTCAACTTAGAAGCCAAAAAATCAAGAGTATGGTGAAACATCCCTTCAGAAATTACTCAAAGGACACAAAAGGCTTCTTAATAAAGGTAAACCAGACCTGTAGACAGTACATTTGAGGATACTTTGGGTTAGTCTTTCAAAGTATAATTCTAGCATACAGTTGTAGCCTTTTGCACAGGCTTTTCTGTTATGCAACTGAATTCAAAAAAGGAGAATAAGATCAAAAAAGTATTCTATCTCCATGTGTATGCTCAGGATTAGCTTTTCTAGGTCTCACTTTCAGTTTATACAGTCTGTAGCTGTGAGTTTCTCTTCTTAGCTGGTAGTCTTTTGTAGGAATAACATACACTGGCAGGAGGGAGAAGCAGAATAAAAATGTGCTGCCTGTGTCAAACGTCTCAATGGCCTTCAGAGCCTGAGTGAGAAAAAGCTTACCTGAAGTCTGTATTGCTATGGGGTTTGGTTGGGATGGTTTTGGTTGGGATTATTTTGGTTGGTTTGGTTTTTTTTAAGGTGATGGTACTTCAGTAGAGCATCCATCTTGCTTTCTCCAACTTTTTCCTTTTCCCTCACTATTTTGCCTGCTCCATCCTCCCATGGTATCTTCCCTCTTCCCAATGTTTTAACGTCTCGTTGATCCTCTGGAGCATATCCAACAGTACTACATGTGCAGAGAGAACAATTCCTCTTTGTAGGCTCTGTGCAAGTGTTTCTGTCATTGCTCTTTGAGCACACGTGCTAGCTTACCATGCAGGGCAGAATTCCTTATTCTTTACAAAAAACTTGCTGTTTCAAGATCAGGGAGCTGCAGATTGAGGCGGAAGCAGCAGGTCTGTGCTTACATGGTACATGGACTGTGCTGCAGCCCTGCATGAAGACTTGGCTGTGCTCAGCCCATCTGCCTTGCACAGTAAGGATTTTATCACTTTGTGGCAAGCAGCATAACCTGTATCATAGCCCCGCTAGTGATGACTTTTCTTGTATCACCATCCTTGTGGAAAGATCCCTTGTATTAAAATAGGGTATGACAGTGGTTACTGCTGCCAGCATGTGTGTCACATTCTCTCTGCAGTTGGTAAATACAGTCATTTTAGTATTCAAATGAAAAATGGGACAGCATAAGCACACCCTGAAGCAGTATTATAGCTCTCTGCATTCCTCTCTGTTTATTCATATATATCCTGAGATAGGAATGCACCATGGAAGGCACAGGTACAGTGGGTGGTGGGCAGCAGTGAACACTCCCATCTTTGATTCTGAAACACTGATTGTAGTTGATGTCTGGATCTGTGTTGAGGTGGCTGCATCCCCCTTTGGATAGGCACCAGAATGCATTACAGGATGATAATGGCCAATTCTGCTAACTCTGCTGCTTGTCTAACAGAATGTGACTAGGATGGTCCACAGGGACAGTACTTCAATATGGAAAGTTCTAAGTGTCCTTGTAAAGGTGACAAGGGCAACTCAGAGAGAGGGGGTCTCTGTGTAGAACGTAAATGCAGTTAAGTGAACACCTACACAGCCAAACACCTTTGTGTGTTCTCTCCTCTGCCAGTGCTTTCCTTTCATCTTTGCTGGGAGAGACTCCACAGGTTCCAACCCCAGCTGCAAAGGTGACCTTTGGTTTCAGGGAAGGTCTTTTTCTGCTGAGGTGTAGGCTGCAAGAGTAAAGGTCTCCTCCTTGCAGAGCTTTTCTAACCTCACCACTGACAGACAAGGTCAGAGGCAACTAGTCAAGGGGTTTCTGTGCTCAGACTGGAACTGTAGGAGGCATTAGTGCAGGTGCATCGTGGATTGCTGGGAGCCCTCCTGTGGGGAATGACTACCACCCTCAGGAATTCTAATCTGTCACATAAAATTAAAAAGCCTTAGATTCAGACAAAAGTTAGGTGTGTTACTCATCATTCTACATCTGAGGTTTGAAATAAGCTTGGTAAAACCCCGGTGCTCCTGTGAGCACTTTTCAGCTCTGGATAAATGCAAGTTAGGTCCAGGGAACAACACACTGCAAGTCTTTGGAAGAGATGAGGAAATAACTCTTGGGCAGATTCAGGTTGTCAATTAAAATTTAATTATAGCCTTTGGCAATATGAGAGCAAAGGTTAGGTCTGAAGCCTTTGTGCAGTCCTATAAATAAATTAAAGCCATTAGGTGCATTGGTCATCATTTACAAGACAGCTTTTACCAGTAAACACAATCACATTGTGTATGAGACTGTGGAATTGTGAGTACAACTGTGCAATGACAGAAAAGGAAAAATTGGCTTCCACTACAAGTTTAATATAGTAAATATGTGTAGTGAGTGAATAAAAATGAGAGAGAGGGTTGACTGTAATTTGAAGTAGCAGATTACTTACCTGCACTGGTTATTGCTCTGCACAAGGATGGGGATGGTGGAGGTGAGAGAGTCAGTGCAGGGTTCTCTCAGGGCCTTGATAAGAAGGGCCTGACAACAAATGGCTTAATAAGATAACTGCTCTAATAAGATGAAATAACAAGAGGAGCACAAATAGCAAGTAAATCTTACCTCCCTTTAGGTGCTGGGTACCCCACATTCATGCATCGTTGGACAGAGGCTGGACTGACTTTCCCTGGTGCGCCGTGCTGGGCAGAACCAATGCTGTCTGCAGAGAGAAGCCCTCCCTTTTGGTCAATCCAGCTAAAATGTAATTTACCAAAAGGGAAAAATGTCTGTTCCTAAAGGATGATCTCATGAGATTGTTTTGCTGGGCTTTCACACAATGCGAGGCAGGCGAGTGGCACAGTGGTGTCCCTGAGATGGAGCTGCCCACTTGCTCCCCTGTTACACCACACTGGCTGGGATTGTCCTGCAGCTCTGGGGTCTGAGTGTGTGACATGGGACCAGGAGCCACGAGGGATGTGGAGCCCAGCACACAACCCTGGGCCTGCCTGCCTTCAACTGTCCTGGGGAGTGTCAGCTCCTCTGTCAGGATCAGCATTCCACACTTGATCCACATACAGTTTGCCTTTCTCAAAGGTGTTGTAAGTTCAGATGACATAAACAACATACAGACTTCTTCAGCCAGTGCTGTGAGGTCCAGCAGAGCAGAGGTGGTGGCACAGAATCAGGGACCCCTCAAACACCATGTCCTCTGCAAGGCTCCCAGCACAGTCACAGTGTCCCAGCCCCAGCTCAGAATACAGCCCATCACCTTCTACTTAACATCAGAGCTCTGAAGCCTACCCACCTTACCCAACCTTTCAGGCAGGACAGGAGTGGAGAAAACCTGAAATAGGACTGAATTCCCCCAAAACCCAGCAGAAGATGTAAAGACGTGGTAGGTGTGAGTAATAGGAGTGTTCCTCCTGAGAGCATCCAACCCCAGGCAGCTTGTTGCCAGGTAGAGGCACAAGGGATGTGTAATAAGGCTCCAAAGAGGAGTCTGTGCATTTGATTTTTAGAAAGCAGCTGAATTTCAGTTGAGACATTTACATATTTAGTTTGTCTAGCTAGTGTTTGATATTAATTTTAAAAGCACTCTATAATTTGCCTTGCTGACTGTTGTGCTTCACCTGCAGCACGATTCTAACGCCTCCCATTAAACTTTTTCACCTCTGCAATTAACTTCTGTAAAATCAAGTTTCCAGGGTTTTTTTTTTCAAATTTTATGAAGAAAATTGCCTTGAGTACGATTACTGTGCCTTGGCTTTTCATTCATCCCCTCACACAGTTAAACATGTGGTATTAAAATGCAATAGGAGTAACATCATGGAGCTGCAATTACATTATGGAATCATTATCTTCACGGAACGATGGGACTTGGGGGACACACCAGAGTACAGGTTTCCATTAAAGCATCTAGAGGTTATGATGATGCCTCTCTAGCCATGCCTTGAGACTTCTGCAATGCTCTTAGACTGAATGCATAATGATAATAAAACCTGAAAAGTAGCTTTTCCTTAAACTTTTAAGCAATTCGACTTCTTTGGAGTTGTTAATAGCTGAAAGGTTTAAACTGTTGAGAGAGTTAATCAATACCTATATCTGTTACTCTGTATTTACACACATGTACAGACAACATCTATGTGTATGTGGGTGCCCATGTAAATCCAGCTGGAATACAGACCTGTTCAGCGCTTGGATATCAAGGGATTTCTTTTTCTTTCACTTTTTTTCAGCAAAAGAGACACACGATAAAACCTTAAAGCTGCCATTCCTTTCCTGTTGGCCTTGCTGGAGGTAGAATTTTAAACCTGGAATTTTAACCCTCAGGCCAAGGGAAGTAAAAAAAGAATTCAGAAGTTTAAAGTTTAAATAGGAGAACATTTTTTAAAATCCTGAGTGTTGTGTGTGTGTATGTGTATGTTCCAAGCCCACCCTAGTACAACAGGGTAGTAAAAAGAGGGTAAAACTTTAGCATACTTTGTGGCAAATTTTTGTCCTCTTTATAGGAGATCTGAATGCAGCTGATGATGTAGAACATTCAGCACATGCTAAATGTGCCTTATTTCCTTGATAACAAGTGGTTTGTTACTTGCTGTAGGACACCTGAATATCCCATGTAAATGGGCAGAAAGAAAGACATTGAATTTGGGTAGAAAATTAACAGCAATAATTATGAAATCAATGTACAAACTTGTTTACATTTTAAAAAAAGTATTTGGACACAAAAATTAACTGCCCATAATAGCATGAGTCATATTAATTCAAATATCTCCAGGTAATTCTACAGAGATGGCTTCAGCATTTACATTGCTGAGGATGTCTCAGTCAGTTCTGGCAGGCAGCTAATAAGGGAATAGATTGTTTTGCCACGAAATGAAGTTGTTTGGAGTAATGTTAATATTATTGCTTATTTATAAAGAAAAAAAAAAGTAGTCATCTCTGTGTAGAACAAGCCCAAAACTGATCTCGGCTGCCAGGCAAAGCTCATGACAAAAGGACTTAGGAGCGAGTCCGTGCCTTGCCAGCAGTTTTTGGCTGGGGAATGTGTTTTTTGGGGTTGCTGCTGCTTTTTCCTGCTTTACAACCTTCCCTGAGGGTGGTTAAAGACATGGTTAATGCCTCAGGCTGTGGTAGGGTGGAGGCTCTTTCCCCGGTGTTGCACTGATTTCTCTCCACATCCATTTCCACATTCACCAGTTGATCATCAGGCAGGGCAAAGCAGCCAGGAATGGTGCTGGGAATGGAGTCAACAAAGAGCCATAGATAACTGCTCCTCCACTTACAGCTCAGGCTGCTCCTGGCTGTGTGTATTTACATAAAAACGCACATATGTGCATCTATGCACATATTTATACAAGTGCTGTCCACTGCTTTTTAACTTGAATTAAGTTTTTTTTGTGTCTCCTTTTGAACTATTGAACTGCTGAAGGAAACACTTGATGTTTGATGGCTTTATATTTATGTGATGCATTTGCTTGGTATCTTTGTAATTTTGCTGATAAATGAGCTTGTCAGCATATAAGCAACAATAGTCTGCATTAAGCTGCTCTAAGTCCTGAAAAATGATGCTAGGAAAATGTAGTTGTTCTATATTACTACATGACTGGCTTCTGAGGGGGAGTTTCAAACAATCTTTCCATTATAATAGACAGAAGTAGAATGGAAAATTTTGGTTTTTTGTAGCCTTGAACTCTTAAACGTATGATTGAAAATATCAGTATTAACAAAAGAAGGAACAAGGTCTTTATGGGTGGAAAGACAGGAAACAATTTACCATCTCCTAATAACTGTTCTGCAAGTGAACCACTTATTTATTCCACAGCTCTTTTAGAAAAGCCATTGTAAAGACACGGCCCAGCATGTGTGAAAGGTTGTGGATGCTGGGTGGGGGATCCCTGACTGCCAGAGAAAAGCAAATCTTGTACGTATCCTCAGACAGGGTAAGAAGGACAACCCAGGGAAATCAGGCTAGTCAGTCTCACTTCTGCTTAGAAAAATCAAGGAGCAAGTCTTCTTGAAATCTGTATCTGGGCAGAGCATGGAGAAGGAGGCAATTTGGAATAGCCAGTTTAGAGGTGGGGATCGGCCTCTTCTCCCATGCAACAGGCAATAGGACAAGGGGAAATGGCCTCAAGTTATGCCGAGGGAGGTTCAGGTTGGATATTAGGAACAATTTCTTCACTGAAAGAGTGGTTAAGCATTGGCACGGGCGGCCCAGGGCAGTGGTGGAGTCACCATCCCTGGAAGTGTTCAAAAAGGAGTAGATGTGGCAGTTGGTGATATGGTTTAGTGGCCGTGGTGGCATTCAGTCGAAGGTTGGACTTGATGATCTTGGAGGTCTTTTCCAACCTTAATGTGATTCTATGATTATGTGTTGAGAGGGTGGAAGTCAAGGTTGCAACTTTGCGACCAAAGTAAACAGATGTCTGAAAACTCTGTCTGTACCAGCTCTTCTGCACAACCCATTTTTCAGCCACTAGGTGAACCCCTGGTGCTGTGCTGCTCCTGGGCAGCCTGTTCCAATACTTGACCACTCTTTTGGTGAAGAAATGTCATGTTTTGCTCTTCTCTCCCATTGTTGGGGAGTTGGGCAAAAAAAAAAACCCAGAGCATGCTGCTGTTGTATCTTTGTGCATGTCTGGAATGACACTGCAATCTTTGTGATAAGTTGCTGAGAACTCAGGCCTAAACCACTTCTGCAGTTGAACATATGATGTGCTGTGACACATTGAGCTTACAGTGATCTCATACAGGTGCAGACAATTGTACTGGGTGTAAAAATGGTCTTTTCAAATATGGTTTCATTGGCAGTACCCATGCTGACTGCTAAGATCACCAGCACACCCAGCAGTGCTGGAGTGTGTGGCTGTTCACAGCCAGCCCAGCTCAATGGATGTCATGCACCACTCAAACATCAGCCATATGTCCAACATGCTCACCTTTCCCACCACTCCTTGGGTTTGCAGGTATGTTTTGTGCTCGGTGTGGACACTCTGCAGCTGCAGCAGCAGGCTGGCAGCTGGGGGGAATCACCACACTCCATGTACCATCTGAGCCTGTGCTCTGATTTGTATTTCTGGAGGGATTCAAGGAGCCCCGAAGTGTTTGGGCTTCTTGTTTTTAATTATCATGATTACTGTCAGCCAAGCAGTTAAATATATATATATATGTTTAAAGCATTTTTTTAGTCTTGTCTAGTGAGTCACACTCTCAGCAAAACATGATCTGTAATTATGTTCTCCCTTGGTTTTCACAGTGTCTAAGCATTCCTGTTACACTTGTCTGAAGCTTGTACTGTTTCTTCCACCTCTTTTTAATTTTTATTTTAAGCCTATGACTAAGAGAAACAATTTAAAAACCCATTAGAGTGTTGTCCTTGATGATGTGCTCATCAGAGAACAGCTCGTAACACTCTCCTTGGAGTGGGATTATTGGGCATCTTTAAAGCTCAGCTGACAGAAACCAACCGAGCAAGGGAATTAGCCTGATATATGAGATACAAGAAATCCCTTTCTGTGTTTGCCAAAACAGAATAAAAAGGACCATTGTTGGTGTGAGGGAAGGATCCTCCACTGGCCCTGGCCACTGGCCTGCATTGTGAGACCTGGATTATGCACCACTGGAGGTCTGTTAAAAGCAAGCTGGAACAACATGTAACTTGGCAGGAGCGGTGTGTGCTCCGAGGAGCCCATTGGGCTGGGCTGGATGACCTCTCTAAAGTGCTTTTATATCCCTGCTACTCCAATAGAGTTGTCTTTTTCCCTTGCTTGACAGGCGATACAAATGTAAATGCCTGTGTGTAGCTAAGCAACGTCTCCAACTAGTTCTAAAGTTTTGCCCCCAAAAGTCATTTTTTTCTATCTTTGTCTGTGAGAAAATAGAGACGTGGAGGTTGGCTCAGACCCCAGGGGAAGGCTGCGGAGCCGGGGAGGACACACAGCTCCAGTGGGAGCACAGAGGAGGAAAGCCCATGTGCTGTTCCCATGGCACTGTGCTCCAAAAGCCCCAGACCCCACGCTCAAAGCTTGGAGACCTGTTGGAGAACGCTTGGAGACCCATCAAGGGGTCTTGGAATGCTGGACACACAAAGAGAAGACAAAGGTATACAGCTGGGTTCCAGGAGGATGATCCATCTGTTTAAATTCCTTTTGAATCTCTCATTTAAAAACTTTAAAAGAGTTGATCTGTATCTGGAAAATTAACCTGAGTTCAGGTCTCTAGGAAAGCCTGGTGCAATTCTTTAAATCTGTCCCACACCTTCGGAACCTTTTGAGTTTGCACGAAAGATGGAATGTGTTTGACTTTAAGAAATGATAAGGAGAAGCTTGCATTAAGATCTACCCTAAGAACCCTTTGGATTCTTAGAATGATGGATCCAGCTAGAGCTTGGTGGGGCCTTAATTTACTTGGGAAATGCAACACCTGAGGTGGTGGATGCTGTGCTGTTACAGTAGTGGCTTGTTTCAGTACATTCTGACTGACTTGAATGGACCCTATTAAGTTATGGTACATCAGAATCTATGATCCAAATGCTTTTTCTTTTCCCCTTTTTTTTGGATTTTTTTTTTTTCTCCAGTTAGATCCAGTCCTCGTCTGGGGAGGGTTGGAATGTAGCAAAATCACTGCTGTCTTCTTCCCTTCTGAGGCAATTTAACCCCCAAAAGGTGTTTCTCTTAAGCAATGTTCAGCTAGTAACTGTCCAACAGGGGTTTTTTCCAGAAGTTGTTACATTCCTTGATTATTTGAATCATTTGGAGTACTGTGGAAATGTCACAGCATTCAGTGAAAACCACTGACAGCTCTTCATATCCTTCCTGGGGTATACCATTGTTGTTAAAAATGCAGTCAGTGTAAAATAATGTAATGAAAATAGGCAGAAACTCTCTCTCTCTCTCTCTCTCTCAGTCTCTCCCTCCCTCTCTCATCTAAATATAGTAAAAAAAAATACTTGCTTAGTTTTTAATAATGACAGCTTTGCTTTACTACCTCGTGCATACCGATACAGTCTTCTTTTAATAATAAAGAGGAGAATATTCTTAAAATTTACTCTATCAACAGTTAACTGGTTAGTGTCATGATACTTGATTTTATTGGTTACAACTGTGACAAAAGACATAGAATCATAAAATCACAGAATGGTTTGAGTTGGAAGGGACCTTAAACATCATCTGGTTCCAGCCTCCATCTTCATTTTCAGCCCGAGTCACAGAACTGTGCAACCACTACCATCAAACTGTGATTTTTTTTGGATATTTTATATATATTTATCTATATTTATATATAATGTAGACAAGAATATCCATATTCATGTTTGGGTATTCTTTTTCTATCATGGGTTTTTTTAATAGGGTCTTCCAGGTCTGTCTCAGATTTTGTGTAAGAATCCCAGCACCCAGAAGAGGCAAGGGAGCTGAGATATGAACCATATATGTGACATATGTGCCACTCCACACATGCAGCACCCTCATCTGACATGCACAGGTCTTACCCAGCTGTTTTATATCTTGCCTTCAGGACATATTGAAGGGAATACGCAGGAAGAGGAAGCACAGCTCCCTGAAATATCCTCCAACCAGGCTTCCCTCATAGATTAGCTGTGATATATGACAGGGATTGCTCTCTGATAACCTGGTCCATGAAGCTATGCCATTGAGTTGCCATGTTCAAGGAAGGAAGAATCTCTTTTTCTGCAGAAGAAGATCCGATGAAAGTGAACATGAGTTATGAATAGAGTGGCCTGCCAATGAAACCCTAATGAAAACATAAGGCAAGCTGGAGAACTGTTGAAAGCAGGAGGCTGTTGAAAGTGTGGTGCACTATGTACTGTGTTTGTGTTATGGGCATTATGAATTGGTTTTGGATGGTGTGAGTTCTTATCCAGCAGAAAACAACAGCTCTCTGCAGTCACACTCCAACTGTCCCTCTTTGGTAAGGTATGTCCTCTTTGACAGCAGAAATAATGCCCCAGTAAAAAGCTTGACCAAAGCTTTTTTAGCTCCACATAAGTGTTTCCCTGCTGTCTTTCCTTGTTTTTCTCTATCTCTATCTCTGTCTCTGACTGCTGTTACGTTCGTTAACTTCACCTCCAGAAAGAGCAGCTGGAATTAGCCTGTTTCCCTGCGAAATCTCTAAACCTGGCAGAAGGGTGGCCAGACCTGACACATCTTCCCATAGCTGCTGGTTCATGAGAGTAAGGAACCAGCTGGTCACCGAGGGTCAGAACCTGCTTCAAGCAGGCCATCTCCTGCACACTGCTGTGGTGAGCCTGGATCAGGGAAGGATACACCCACTGCAGGGTCAACAGGAATTTGGGTAGCATTTCCTTTCTGTCCTTTCGTGGTAAGAG
Organism: Corapipo altera; assembly: GCF_003945725.1. Lineage (NCBI taxonomy): Eukaryota > Metazoa > Chordata > Aves > Passeriformes > Pipridae > Corapipo > Corapipo altera. The sequence goes on from NW_020884967.1 coordinate 1,340,879, forward strand.
ACTGTAAATTTTATCACAAGTGCACAGGTATGACAGTGTTGGGTTATCATACTTGGTTTTATTATATCTGTTAAGGTCTCGGGTGTCTCAAAATACTATTTGCTTTAATGAGGAAAATGCCTCTGTTGTTCTGCTGGGAGCTTCTTCTGTGCAATGTGTTTTCCCCAGAGAAGGTGTTTGAACCACCCGAGTGGGAAATGTAGAGAAAGACCCTCTGACAAAAGGACAAGGCGCATTTGCTGAGTTCCAGCTGGTTGCTTGGATGGTGGGACCTGGGCAAAGGGAATTCTATGTCTGGTGGGGAGGGCTTGTCCCCAGGTAAGGTCGAGGGGATGGCTGTGCCTGCTGCCAGGGAGAGTAGTCCATCTCAAGTGTCCTTGAGATTTCAGCAGTTTAAGGAAGGTGACCTGTGTGATTATTGTTAAATATTTCTGTTTCCATTGAGGGGGTCAAAACCAGCTTCCAGAAAGAATGGGAAAGAATGAATTAACTCCCTGAACTTCAGAGTACATCTTGGTCTGTTCTTCAGGGAAGTTTAGTTGTTAATTTATTCAAATCAATTCACCTACCTCCAGCTGCCTTAAAATGCTTTCAGAAGAAGGGGAATATTCATTCTAACAAAAATAGTACACTCCAAAGCTATAAAATTAAGGCTGGTTACTAATTATTCTCACCTCTGTAACAGAAGAAATTACAGAAGGCATTAAAGCAAAGAGGGCAAGGAAATAAATGTGAATGACTCATATCACAGTTTTCAAGGAGAAATTTAGTTAAAAGATAGAACCTAAAGATTTCAGATGAACCTAACCAACCAAGCCACAGTATAGATAAAATTTAAGGCTGATAAAAAGAACCCACAATGGAAAAGAAACCTGAAGCATCTGTAAACCTGCCAGGATGAAATTAAAGGAAGCTGATCAGAGTGTGGCCATGTCATAAAATGTGAGAAGACAGATAATGATCCAGATAAATGCCATGGCAAATGTAATCACGTCCTATTAGAGATCCACATCACAGCCTCACCTGCAGCACAACATTCAATTCTGTTTGCAGAAGGATTTGTAAAATAAAAGCTACTGAGAGAAGCAGGTAAGAGATAAGCCAGACAAATGGCAGGCAGGGAGTGTACAGGTAAGAGGGGATGCAGGGGATGTGCTTAGAGACCTGAAGAGAAATCTTGCACTTCTGTGTACTTCTAACACAGGAGCAAGTGTTTTAAATCAAAAGGCATAAAATCTGATGTATTGAAAAGGCAATACACAGTTTCACTGAGGAGCCACTTGTCTTCAGGCACTGCCTGTTTGCTGGACAAATGTATTAGGGACTAGAAAAGATGTAAAAAAGCTTCACCTATAAAAATTGTTTGAGCTGCCATAAATGATTGCCAGCCTCAGAAATCTATTTCTCACATCGAGAGCAGACCCTGGGGAACTGCAAATGTACCAAAGGTTTTCTAGGCACCATATGGTGGTTATGAAAGAACCTAACACAGGCTTATTTTTGAGTCGGAAGAATGGAAGAGAGGAGGGCTAAATCTTGGAAAGCAGCATGTTCATGGTTATGAAACCCAATGTGGTAGACAAGGCTCAAGCCCTTGACACTTCAGCAACACTCCTGGCTCCTTATCTATTTATAAGTGTTCCGCTAGAGGGGCATTAATCAAATGAGAAAATACACTTCTGCTCCAGCCTAGGAGTGAAGAAACTGCCACGACAAAAGAAAAGCAAATAGAGCTATTTTAAGATGTTGGAAGAGGCATTAAATGCAGCCATGTACTTGCAGAAGGTTGTTGCCTTGGCTGCTGTCTCTCGTCCTGGGCTGTGAGAGCCGTCGCAGCCCAGCCTTGCCCCAGGCAGGCAGCTCTGCAGAGCTTGTGTCATCCTTTGATAAAACAAAGGCTGATAGTGCACAACTACCTACAGAAATGCTGGCAAAGCATTTCAGAGAATGTTGATAAAAGCAGACTGAGTGCCTTTAGGACATCTGCCTTGCTGTGATCTCCTGCCCCGTGTCAGAGAGACACCGTGTGATGATTTTCTATAAAACCATTAGAAAGTGTCCAAAGGAGGGCTGTGAAGATGGTAAAGGGTCTGGAGGGGCCATACAAGGAGCAGCTGAGCACACTAGGTCTGTTCAGTCTGGAGAAGAGGAGACTGAGGTCAGACCTCACCAGGGTTTGCAGTTTCCTTGGGAGGGGCAGAGGAGGGGCAGCTCTGATCTCTGCTCTATGTGAGCAGGGACAGGACCCAGGGAAGGGCTGGAGCTGTGTCAGGGCAGGCTCAGGTTGGATCTCAGCAAAAGGTTCTTCCCCCAGAGGCTGGTTGGGCACTGCCCAGGCTCCCCAGGGCAGTGGGCACAGCCCCAAGGCTTCCAGAGCTCCAGGAGGGTTTGGACAATGCTCTCAAGGATAGGGTGGGATTGTTGGAGTGTTCTGTGCAGGGCCAGGAGTTAGACTCTGTGGTCCTTCCAACTCAGGAGACTCTGCGATTCTGTGGTTTTACTGGTGCTGGCACTGTCCTTCTCCATGGCATTCCCAGCACCTCTGCTTCCTTCCAACTCTGGGAATCCCCACAAGCTTCCATGTTTGGGAAGGATGGGGTTATGTGGTTTAACTGCCTGTACCCTGCTCAGCAGGACAGAACCCACTGGGGCTTTGGTTTTATGATGGGTAGAAGTGCTACAAATCATCAGTGATTTGCTCATGACATTCCTCTGATAAGCTCACACCCAGCCTGGCAAAACCCAGCTCCTCTGTGTGTTCCTTGTAGGAAAGAAAACTTTCAGGAATACTTCCAGGCTGGCTTTACCTGCTTTTTAGCAGTAGCAGGTTACAAAGAGATCATGGGAAGAGGGGTCCTGCTGCAAGGCCATGTCCATCAGAGGAGCAGAGTAACTCAGCAAGCTCAGCCCAGCGGAGCTCAGCTCAGACTGTTTGTTTCAGGCTGCTGATTCCTATGGGAGAGAGCCAAGGGGAGGGAGAAAGAGTACTCAGACATTCTCACATTTAGCAATAAATATATATTTGGCACATTGGGAAAATGCATTTCCGAGCTAGTGGTGGTTTCCTTGCTGTGCCACAGTCCCTGATGTTGCCTGCTTCATTAATTCCTTTATATCCTTGATGTGAACAATCTTAAGGACAAGCAGACTTATTTAAGTAGGTCACACTTGAAACTGATCTTTTATTGTTCCAATGTTTCTATTATTTAGTAATTAAACCAAATGGATCTGAATCCAATAGCAGAATTTGACACTGAATAGTTAATTCTGCTGTAAAACCTGCAAAATCCCTGGGAAGAGCTGCTTCAGGTGTCAGAGCTTCAGTGCAAAGGATAAAGGTTTATTTTTGTTCCCCTGTGGTTCAGAACAGGGATGTCCAATCTACTGAACACAGATACAGTTTCAACTACTTATTCAAGTTGGAGTCTATTGGTAAAACTAGAATAATACTTTAGAAAATATAAATGCTAAAAAGAGCAAGCTTGAAGAATTCCCTGCTGAGGTATTACCTTACTGCCTTCTGGAGAGCAATTCTGCCCCAGAAAATGAAATAGAGAAAGATCCATCTGTAAGGGGATATTGCACAAAGGGGAGAACAGAAGATTTTCCTTTAAAATAATAATTTGAAAAAAATTTAATAACTGGTTTTATTTAATTTTTAGCAAATATTTTCTGCAAACCTCTGAAAAAGCTTTGTAAATCCATCTGTCCAACAGTAAATTTGTACAAAAGATTTTCATTCTTCAATTTGTCCAAACTTGAAATGAAGTGCACTAAAGAGTGCTCTGTGCCTTGTTGTCAAAAGTTGCCAAAAATTAATTAGAGTGCCTCTCTGATGCATGACCTGAAAGCCCCATGTTTTAGCTGCTTTTCCAGCTACTGAGATCTTTGGGATTTTTGCACTACTCCCTTGATTGCAGCAGTATTTAAGAAGCAATGATAATATGAAATGACACTGTTTGAAATGATGATGATCCATTATAAAGTGCAAATAGATTAACAGCAAACCACTTACAACTAGGAACAGCAGAAGCATTAGTTGTCCTTCTCGGTACAAATGCCAAGCTATAAAACTTTCTAAAGTACCAGTTAAAGAAGAAATGGAAGGCCAGATGAAAACTAGGCATCCTTATTGAAATCCATGATTGCTTCCCACAGTTTTCCTGGCTTTGACTTCCATCTCCTGGAATTGAGTGCTTTTGCCAGTTTAGGCTGTATATTCTAAATTTTACTGAATGTTGTGAACTAGTTTAACTGGTTGGCCAGGAATTGACTTCCCCAATAGGAAAGGGTAGGATCATCTTGTTGGAAGCCAGATTTAGGTGATGCTGTGCCCAGGGAAGTGCTGAGCCACCTTCAGCTCCTGTCACAGGACGGCACATTCACCCTCTAGAAATTATCACCCTGTTTATTGTTTAATACATATCACAGAGTCATGGATTGGTTTGGGCTGGAAAGGACTTTAAAGGTCATTCCTTTCCACACCCCTGCCATGGGCAGGGACACCTTCCACTAGCCCAGGTTGCTCCAAACCCCGTCCAACCTGGCCTTGGACACTCCCAGGGATGGGGCAGCCACAGCTTCTCTGGGCAACCTGTGCCAGGGGCCCCCACCCTCACACTCTTTCATTACCAATGTAATGAAAATTATAGATTAACCTTTTCAGTGTGCACTGAGACACACCAGCTCCTCATTCATTCCCAGTGACGTGCTCACTGTTCCCTGAAACGTGAAAACCTGCGGCTTGGGCATTTAACTGTGAAAACCACATACTTCTTTTCCCTGTGTAATTCAAATTTCCCTGTCTGATACCAGCTAAAGGGTGCTGTTCAGGTGATGCCCGTTGTTCCAGCTGAGGACTCTGTGCACTGTCAGCTCATGCTGCCAGAAATCATTATCCCTTCCTTGCTTTGGTCTCCAGTAGCAACACAGATTTCTCCCCATCTCTGGTGTTCTGACAGAAGCCCTGAAAAGTTATATATAGTTTTTTGATGAAAATCCTAGAAGTAAACAAATTCTTACAGTTATGGAAATAGCAGGGATTTGGAAGCCTTTGAAGACTAGCATGCTTTTCAGGAGGGTGATGGAAGAAATCATTGAGTTTTGCCTTAAATGCCTGCAGCCCCCCTGGTGTTCAGGGACAGCAGACACTACAAGCACCATTTGAAATAATCGATGACTCAGCAGCTTGCTCTGCCTCTCCCAGGGTGATGGGCTCATGAGCCATTGATCTCTCATCCAATATGCAATTATACATCTCCCTCTTCCACTCTTTCCCTGGGGTCCCGCCCGTGATTAGTACGGATTAATTCCATACCAGTGGGGAGCTGGGTGTGTTTTCATGTTTGGGGGGGATGCACAGAATTTACTCCACAGAGCCTGGGTGTCAACCACTGAAGGGAAGCACATTTAATGGGAAATGGAAGTGGAGGGTCAAAGGGAACAACTGAGGATTTCCTTCGTTCTGCTTCGTTCTCATATAGCACAGCATCACTAAGACCTCCAGGGAAAGGACAAAAACACTCACAGAATTTAGCTGACATCCAGAAGAGGAATTAGTGTGTTGGAAAAACCGTGTCTTTTAAATTGTTCTAATTTCCGAATTCACATTCTGAGCTAGTTTTCCATGCTGGTATTATCATGAAATTGGGAGGCTATTATTGGAATTCCACCCTCTGGTACAGCCATTTCATTTTGGTGCTGTGCTCTCCATATGACCTTTTTAATATTCTGTTGCTTGACTGCTGCCTATTCTTACTCTTTTTGCTATTTACAGTTTTTCAGCCTCATAGGGGAAGAATAACTGCACTGACTATTAATGACAATATAGACTGCTGGAATGAGCAAAATGGCTCCTCAAACAGCTACAGCCAGTGGATTTATGAAGTTTAGGATGTAGAGCAGTCTCATCACAATGGTAGTCCTCAGCTCTATTCCCACTGAAGTTTCTGAGTGTTTTGCCATCATCTCGTTCATTTGCAGAGAGCAGGAGCAGCACCAAAGAGCTGTTCCAACAACATTTACAAGATCATGTAAAATTGTAAAGAAAATGAGAATTACAAATACAGGCTTAGTGGGGTTTTCCTCCTCAAGTCCATCATAAGTATTAAGAAATGAAGCCTTAAAAATGTGAAGCTAAGAAAGAACAAGAATATGCATAAAAAAAAATCAGGATCAGGAAATTAAGATTTAATTTATGCCCAGACAGCAAAATTGAGATCAGAAAGGTACACTCAGATTTTCAGCACAACTATTTTATGGCATGAGAGTAGTATCAAATAGGAAGGAAAAGTGGCAGAAACCTTTTGGTCTCTCTGGCCCTCAGTGCCTGGCCTATGTGTCCTGCCCTCTGGTCCCCTCTGAGCACCCACAGTAAATCTATGGTACTGAAAGGTTGGAAGTGCCAGGAGACACCTCACCCTGCTCTGGAAGACTGACTCAGGAGATAAGAGATCTGTCCTGCTTTCAAAAGTTTCTTTTAGAGAACTGAAAGTTAGCAGAATTTTGAAGATGTGTTATTGATAGTGTTGTGTACCTGGCTGAAACCCAAAGAATGGATTTAGAGCAGAGAATTAATAGTACGTCTGATAACAGGCCATTGCAAATTTATGAAGTTTGTGTTTACGAAGAAGTTCTTTTACACCTGCCTGAGTGATACAGAGCAGATATATATCCTTCTAGTACTTAGAGGGGACTTATAAAAAATGAGAGTGACTTTTTACATGGACAGGTAGTGATAGGACAAGGGGGAATGGCTTCAGATTAAAAGAGAGGAGATTTGGATTAGATATTGGGAAGAAATTCTTTCCTATGAGGATGGTGAGGCCCTGGCACAGGTTGTCCAGAGAAGCTGTGGCTGCCCCATCCCTGGAAGTGTCCAAGGCCAGGTTGGAGCAACCTGGGCTAGTGGAAGGTGTCCCTGCCCATGGCAGGGAGTGGGACTGACTTGGTCTTTAAGGTCCCTTCCAGCCCAAACCATTCTGTGATTCCATGATACTTGCACACTTAAAGAAGCAGAAAAGGAATATGAGCTTAATGTACAGTAGGATTCTTTTTATTTTTCTCTCTGTTGCATTACTGGCTTTAAGATGTGAAGGGCAGCACTCCTGGGCTGTAGAGTGTTTTTCGTTTGCTTGTTCAGCATCTGGCACAGGACAGAAGCTGTAACACTCATAGTTTTAAAGAATCATAGAATCAGTAAGATTGGAAAATACTTCTAAGATCATCAAGCCTTCAACCAAATCCCACCATGGCCACAAAGTGCCGTGTCTGCTCTTTTTTTTGAACACTTCCTGGGATGGTGACTCCCCCACTGCACTGGGCAGCCTGTTCCAATGCTTAAACACTCTTTCAGTGAAAATTTTTTTGCTAATATCCAGCCTGAACCTCCCCTGGTGCATCTGGAGGCTGTTTCCTCTTGTTCTACTGCTTTTTACCTGGGAGAACAGACTCTCTTGCTCCACCCTCCTGTCAGGGAGTTGCAGAGAGTGAGAAGGTCCCCCGTGAGCTTCCTTTTCTCCTTTTCTCCAGGCTGAGCCCCCCCAGCTCCCTCAGCCACTGCTTATATTTGTGCTCCAAACCAAAACATCTCCAAAGTAACAAACAGAGGAGAGACGTGAGCTTTGGCTGAAGGGAGAAAATGTCCCTTCACTATGAGCTGCCTGAACCAGTTTTAGTCTAATTTCTCCATGTGTGGATGCAGACTTCTGCACCTTCTCAGGTCTGTGCTTGGGGAGAAGATTAGATTGGCTCAACCACAGGCTTTGTGTCCTTGTAAAGGTCATGTGTGAGCCCACAGGATCATAGGCTGGGATTAAGAGGACGGTCTCCCACTGCTTAATTCTTTTGGTGTGTTGTCTGTCATGAAGAAAATTACTACACAGCACGAAGATGGGAGAGGAGAGACCCATGCTGTGGATTGACTTTGCAATGTCATACACAGAGGGCATGGGAAGCAGTGCCCAAAGAGGGGCTCTGAGCTTGTACGGGGAAATCTGCGATCGGAACGACAGGGATTATATCCTCCTGTATTTCTAATCGTACTCTTGTCTGATCTAATCTAAAGCCTGAAGGCTTCTTGCTGGGTGAAAATTGCATGTGGAAATAGAATCTAGATAAGATGCTTGTCATCTTAATATCAAAGCACCCGAGTCCAGGATGAAAATGATAGGGTTTTTTTTAGGAAAAGAAAGACTTTTCCTTCTGTGGGGCTCTGTGAAGAGTGTGATTCAAATTGTCCCCAGTTGTTGGACTGAAGAAAGTCAGAAAGTCAGCTGGGTTTCAGAAATATGATCATGGTGTGGTGGAACTAAATTAACTATGACAAACTCATTATCTCGTGGTTTTATATGTGTTTTTAGCAATTTCTTACCATCTTCATCTCACCACATAAAATACCTGCAAACACTGTTCTCCAGCACTGATTCTGTGTTTATCTGGATTTTATGGAAACAGTTGGCATTAACTGGTTCCTGCCACTCCTGTCACACCTCTTGGCTTTCTGCAAAAGCTGCTTAAAAATCGGCACCAGACTGAAAGTGCCTCGCACAGAAGATTTTCATTTAGAAATAATGGCTTTTAGATTTGGTTTCCCCAAATTATTTAACACCATGGCTCAGAGTATTCCAAACAACTCACAGAACCCCTCGTGGCACAGGTGAAAGAGCAGCATATTGCCCCAGGCACAATGTTTAGACCACACACCTCTCTGGGTAGTGTTTGGTTTCAAGGCAACAATAAATGCATTTAGTAGCAGTTGTGTTGGGGTTGTCTTTGAGGATGGCTGGCAAGCGAAAAAGGATGATAGGCAGGTGCCACAATGACTGATAAGTGGAGGAGAGCAGTGCAGGAGCCTGGTTTGGGCCAGAGCTACTGCATGAGCAAAGGCAGATGTCTATAAATAAAGTACATCAGATGTAGAAGCTGATAAGGAGAGAGGAGAGCGTGAAAAGTGTGCTCTGTGAACCAAATGAAAACATATGGCTTAAGCTTGGGTTGTGTGCACTGCAATTAACACTGTAAAGGTTATCTGAATATTTTCCCCCCATAGCAAGAACCAGAAATATTCCTTTTATCCCAGAATTAACAGAAACAAGAAAAATACAGACTCTCCAGGAGTCTGTTTGCAGCCCAGTCCCCAGGGAGAGGAAGGGAGAGGGTGAGACACCCCTGACATTCAGCAGAGGAATCCCAGTTATGCCTCCTCTTTGCCAAGTCCAAATCTGTCTCTTGTGAGAATGTTGCTGGATTGGTAACGTTCAGCATCAAGGAATTTGTGCACAGCAAGGCACTGGCTCCCGACTGGAGGTGGCTGAGGGCTGATTTCAGGGCCTAAAGGGAAATGAAGAACCTTTCTCTCCTCCACCAGCCCTGTTGCACAAGGAGAACCCTTTCTCTAAAGCTATTTCTGCTTCACATTTGCCCTAATCAAAGAAAAGGGACTCGTGTCCTTGATAGCCCGTGGAAGGACTCTCTGATGCAGGTGCAGGAATTCTCAAAGCAGTTGGGGGGGTTAGTGGTTCCTCTTGCAAGGAACTGTCTGTGTTAGAATTTTTCTGGGCAATTTTGGCCCCTCAGCCATGAGATACCATAGTACACAAATGAGGATGATGCAGTGGCTGCTAATGAGAGCAGGTTGATGTACAGAGTATATTCCACCTGATTTATAGCTCCTCTAGCATTAGAACCACCTGGGTAGTAGACAAACCCCAAGAAGTTTTCCTACCTGTCCTAAGGCAACTCCAAAGCCTGTCCAGCCCCTGGTGGGGACTTCTGTGTGTCAGTGATTAACTCCTGGCTTTGTTTTCTCTGTGGCACCTCGCAGGGTCCAGAGCTGGTACAGTTGGTCTGGGGCACCTTCTTTTGATGGGATGGGCCACTGTGGTTCTGAGAAACACAGGAATTGAGATGTATTCTGTGACACTACAGATTAATTTATCAATGCAAGAACTGAGGAAACTGAGAGTAATGTTCTTTGAAGCATCTCTAACTCAGGTCTGCTGATGAGGGAGGCATTAAAGCGAATGCTGTATCGCAAAACCACCAACAGTGTGATATCTCAGCTGCTTCTGCATATCCTTGTGTTTGCTCTTCAGCACTGTGATTTTACAGTAAATAAGTGAGACAGAGATCACAAAAGAGTTCAAATATTGCTCCTGGATGCTGCTCTGTAGAGTGTTCACTAGCAGCCTGCCCCCTGGTAGCCTTCTGGTTTTGGGTTTCTCATAGCTAATAAATAGATTTAAACCCAAGCAAAGAGCAAATCGCACAATTTTCTGATATTTCTTCCCACATAAGCAACTGCTGGAAAATCCTGGCTTGACAAAGAACTGTCCAAATCCCACTACCCTCCTATTCCTCTGAGACAAATCGAGTGCTTAGAGCAAGCTAATATCCCTTTGGGATCTGGATTATTTGGTCTCTGCACATTGCACAGTTCTTAATGCCCCAATTCCTCAAGTATTCCTGGGAGCCCTGAAAGCCAGTGGGGTCTGGACCTGTCTCAAGCTCCAGACAGCTCAGTGAGGAGGCCCTGGCACAGGTTGCCCAGAGAAGCTGTGGCTGCCCCATCCCTGGAAGTGTCCAAGGCCAGGCTGGACAGGGCTTGGAGCAACCTGGGTTAGTGGAAGGTATCCCTGCCCATGGCAGAGGGGTGGAATGAGATGGGTTTTAATGTCCCTTCCCACCCAAACCAGCCTGTGATTCCACAATTCTATGACTCTCCCCTCCCAAAACCTCCCCATCCACTCCCCTCCCCTCCCAAAACCTCCCCTCCCCAAATCTCCCCAAACCTCCCCAAACCTTCCCAAACCTTCCCTTCCCAAACTTTCTCCAGCCTTCCCAAACCTTCCCTTTCCCTGCTGGCTCTGGTCCAGGGCCATCCTTATCCCCCACAGCTGTCCAGACACAGACAGAACAGCTGCCCAGTTTGGAGTGTGTGCAGTCTGAGTAACATAAGAGCCACAAATCCTCAGGAGACTGATACTCAGCGAGGAGAAAGCAGATGCTTGTGCAGAGCTGGAGAAAGGCAGCAGATCCACATCGCTAGACAAGGGTGGGTACATGTTTTTGTGTGTCAGATCAAAGTGGGAGACGGTGAGAAGCTGAACCTGGGAAAAGGAGGCTGCTGTTCTGGAATATTATGGGTTGTGAAGGCAGGGATGGCAACAGAGAACAGGGTTCAGACAGAGGGATCAAGACAATACTGAAAGCATCACTGCCTCTGGAATACGTTCTAGGCTGAGAACACATGTTGCTAGGAAACTTTTATATTAAAAGACATTCATCTTTAAGCCCTGAGAACATAGTAATAGCTTCTCCTCTGTGCTAGGGAAGTTCTTTTAATGTCAGTCCTGACGTTACTGAGACAAGTAATATGTGAGAGCGAGAAAAATACCTTGAATTATCTTGGGCCAAGATTAAAATCTAACATGATTTTTAGAGAGCTTGCAGTGTTTAAATGAGCTTTAGTCACTCCGGTCTGACCAGTAGGACACTGATAAAACACAGAACCATAGAGCCATAGAATCTCCTGAGCTGGAAGGGACCCACAGGGACCATCCAGTCCAACCCTTGGCCCTGCACAGGACATCCCAACAATCCCACCCTGTCCCTAAGAGCATTGTCCTGAAATCTGTCAGACTTGAGGCCATGACTACTGCCCTGGGGAGCCTGCTCCACCCTCTGGGAGAAGAACCTTTTCCTAATATCCAGTTTAAACCTCCCCTGACACAGCTCCATGCCACAATGGCCATATTTGGTTTGATAAGATGTTATACGTAGTAAGAATTGAAATGTGTCTGCAAAAAGTTTTAGTTGTCCCAATGCAGAAGATAACTTTGACTTGTGGCAAGATTCAACAAGTGTCTGAGGAGGAGGACAGGGAATCCAATTCCTTCAGGTTATCACATTGCCACCCAAGGGTTTTCTGCCTTTCAGTGTTCCCGTTTCATACAAGTTCTGTATACAAGTCTCAATAGGTCACAGACACTCCTTTGAAAATCATCAAATATCTCTTCTAACATCTTTCCAACATATTTGCTGATGGCAAAGACCTCCTTCCCAAGCAGAGAAATCTGGAGAAAAGAGTGGAGCTACTTAAGGGCTTCCCTGATCAAATGAGACACAGAAATCTGGTTGTAGTAGTTCCTAATCCTAACACTGTAAGATGATATTACCTATTTTTCTTGTGTGCATTTTTTTCACTCTTTTTCCTTTGTTGGGGTCTTCCTTCCCTCCCTGGCTCGAGGTACTGCCATCCTAACAGTCCCAGACTGATCTGATTATCAGCCCTGAGATGCCTGATGGTTGGAGTGGCAGCTTCAGCACCTCGCTCTCGCTGCTGCCACACTCTCCATCATGCCAGTTCAGTCAGGGAATTGTGCAGTAGTTGCTGCTTTTATTCTGCCAGTGTGGTCTCTCCTTCTATGCTCTGGGCACAACTGACTTATTTCCCGTGCTAAATTCAGAATTTAAAATATGTTATACGACATATAATGGTCCCCTTCAAAATAAACAAAGGGCAAAAGACCCCCTCCCCAAACACTACTGGTAGGAGTTTTGTGAATAGCTGTAATGGGCTTCAGTTGTTGCAATCACTATGGGACATGTCCCAGGGTGTTGGGACCTTTCCCATAGTGTGTTCAGCCTCTATCTCTGCTCCAGGGGTGCACTGCAATTCTGAATTATTCACTGAGAGGGGAAAACACCCTGCTGGAGTTGAGATTAAACATGTTAAGAGAACCTAAAAGTGACATCTTTAGAGTTCTGTGCAATGAAGATTGTCAGGGGTTTTTTTCTTGGTGAAAATGATGGCCTTTGTCACATCAGCTGACACAGCTGGAAAAAGCAGACGTTTTTAGACTTTATCTAATCATAAATAAAGACCTGGTTAGTGAAACTAGAGTGGAAATGGCAACCTGAACCTGTGGGATGGGGTGAGACTTCTGAAGGTGTTCCTGCCTTGGGGGTCAAGACTGTCAGCACTTGTAGTACACTGTTGTCTTTGTGAGTTTCTCTTGCCTGCCATATACTTCTCCCATCATTTCCAAAAAGGGATATGGGTTAATTTAACCTCTGGAAACATACCAGAGCAGGAACCATCATTGGGTTTGGTGCTGGTTTGCCCACGTGTGTCCTGCCCAGAACAGAAATGAGCAACACCAGAGGTTTGTGGGCCAGATGTGTTTGTCCGTAGAGGCCCTGATTCTGCAGGGGGTTATGCAGGAGTGTGGCACTCGCACAACTCACCTCATAAAAAAAAAAATCTGCAAAGAGATTGCAAAATTGTATCCCACTGTGCTGGCATTGATAGTCAGTTTGAATTTCCTGGTCTATTTGTGTGAAATCCAATGTAGCAGCATTTCAGGAAAAACATTTGCTACATATTTGCCAAAAGTACCTGTAACATGGAGGTGTTCTTTGTACCTGGTTCCAAAGTGAGAAGATCATTGAAATATTGGCAGTAGAGATAAGTAGCCAAATATGCACTCTATTAACAAGGAGTTGTTCAAATTTTTCCATTCATATATTTATTTAAAATATTTATCTAATGATATGTCTCTTCAAGGACATGATGCATCTGCAGCTCAAAGGACAGACACACATGGAGTTGGACTCAGTGATCCTTATGGGTCCCTTCCAGCTCAGGATATTCTGTGATTTCATGGTAACCAGTGGGATGGATGAGTAGATCTGCACTGCAGGATCACAAGTTGAATACTATGTGGATAATAACTATATTGCAAAGAATCATTCTCTCAATGCCCTACTCCTCTGCCACCTATAAGTAGGAGAACATAAGTAGATACATAATTAATTATGGCAGGATGAAGGGAGATCAGTAACCTTTGAAACCATTCTAATGCTCGCACGTTATAGCAACACCTTCTCTCATGTGCCACTTGGTGGAGCTTAGTGATTTTGGCTGTCACATACATTGTTCTGCAAACTCAGTCTTTGATTACACAATCAGTTGTCTCTGGGTCTTGAAAATGGGCCAAATCCCTACCAAGGAAGTAAACCCAAAAGTGTACCATAAGTTCTAAATGAATGAGATGCTGGTGCCCAGCTGGTAATGACTTTGGTAACCATCCCTTCTCTTGAAATCAGTAAAATACCTAGTGTTTTCATTTCAAAGAAGGAGTTAAAATACGAGCTTAGGATCTTGGCATTTCTGACATATAGGATGGGTAGAGTTATGTCACATTTGGTTTATTTTTCAGATTTAGAATAGTTTTATTTTCCCTGACAGAATTTTGGGAATGTGTAGATGTATCTGGGTGGGAGACTTCACGTTTGTTTGTTTGTTTGAAAGCATGTTTTTACTCAACAAAGACAGGGGCAATGATCCATAGTTAAGCAGGGAAATTATTACATTGCACACCATTTCTGCCTTCATTTAAATCAATGGCCAGTCAGTTCAACTAAACCAGAACTGGGACCTTGGCTAATTATGTGCTCAGGTAAAACACTTTTGCTTAGAGCCTACCTGGAAATTCAGGATATTACAGTGATTTGGCTCTGTTATCATCTAAACTATCTGTTGTTAAATATAAATTAGTTGCTCTACAAATCTTAATGAGTCCTAATTTTGTGTGTTTGCCTAATACTTTCCTTATTCTAAATCATCAGACGAATAATACTGTCCAATGAGTGCTATCTGGTGTTTTGGGGATTCTGAATTTTAACACCTGAACCTGAACTCCAGACCTTGGTGTTTGGTACCCAAAGTGAGATCTGTTGCTCTTACTGTTGTAGGTCTGTTGTAACTAAGAGGTCTCAATGGCTCCTCCTAAGCCCTTTGTCATGCAGGATGCCGACTGCCTGAGCAGAGTCTTGAGAGATCAAGGTTTCATGTGCAGCTTTCTGCTGTTGTCAGGGAAGAGCAGGAAAAAGAAGAGAGAATTCAGTCCTGGAATCTATTGTATGCAGTCTGAGGTATCTTCAATGGATTTTCTGGCTTCCTCTTGGGAACTGGAAACAGTAATTACAGCTTCTTTACACCGTGGTATTGCTCAAGATCTCTTTTGTTGTGTTGGACTGACAGATGAGAAGCAATTTTTTGGCATAGCAATGTGCCATACGTATCTATCAAATACTGAGAACTGGTATCAACATTCCTCTGGAGCAGCATTTTATAAAGCATGAGAGTAAGAACAAAATTCTGTCAGGAGCTCTAAAAGCAATTCAGAGTTGGTTGTGACTCTCTGAAACCTGCACCAGTGGCTGGTGTCCACTATGTCTCCACTAATACTTATTAGAAGGAAAAAAGCCACACATGTAATTCTGCCCAAAAGGACGATGCAGCTTAAAGTGATTTAGTCTGGAGAAAATGAGGCTCAGGGGGGACCTTTTTGCTCTCAGAAACTACATGAAAGGAACGTGTAGCCAGGTGGGGTTTGGTCTCTTCTCCAAAGTAATAAGTGACAGGACAAGAGGAAACAGCCTCAAGTTGCCCAGGAGAGGTTTAGATTGGATATTAGGGAAAATTTCTTCCCCAAAAGAGATGTCCAGCTCTCACACGGGCTGCCCAGGGCAGTGGTGGAGTCACTGTCCCAAGAGGGATTTAACAGATGTGTAGATGTGGACTTGAGGACGTGGTTTAGTGGTGAACACAACAGTGCTGGTTTAGTGTTTGGACTCAATGATCTTAGAGGGCTTTTCCAACCTTAGTGATTCCATTACTTTTTCAGATGTTTTCAGGGGAGCAGGCAGAGAGAAGAGCAAGATTATACTGAGCAATTACATACGGCTGTACTTGATGACATGAGGCCACCCCTCCTGTACAGCCCACATTCTGTGTCCTGCATTGATTCAATCGATGGACCTCTTTATCCTGATTGTTTTGCCTATTTTCCAATGATCCCTTAGCATTGCAGAAGGGCAGACAGGACTGAAAGGCCAGGTGCTGTGCACGTCAATCACCTTGGGACTGCGAAAAGTTCCTTGTCCTTCTTGTGACCCCCAAAACGGGCTTGGAGTTCTGTGTGTCCGTGTGGTGACACCCCTCAGGAAGCCAGTGGCGAGTGCTGCTTACCTAAGAGCACTTCAAAATGAAATGTCAGTGTGCTGGACAGGAAGGTGGAGGAGGAAGGCTGTTTGGAATTCCTCAGGTCTTTTGTTTGTGTGTGACACAGTCTCTATGTTACTTCTGTGGTTTACCTTTGTAAATATTGTTTTTACTTCAGGTGTTTGTGACTTTTGACTGTTCCTCTGAGTGGTGTGTTCAGAGTCACTGGAACTAGTCAGGCAAACAGAAATCTCAAACCCGGCGCTGGTTCTGACTCGTAAATGCCCATGGCACCAAGGGAGGGTTCGTGCTGAGGTTTTGTGCTCTCACCACTCCTTCAGTTCATAGAAAAGCCAGGATCAAAGAGCTCAGTGTAACGAGCAGCTTTGCGTGGAGACCAGATCAGCAGATGTTCTTATTAAACTTAGAAGAACTTATGCCCCATCTTTTATGTCAGGAGGAATAATGGCACTGTCATCATGACTTAAATTGGCCTATTTTGCAACACAATGTGTTAGATGGGCTCTTTGATAAAATACAGCTCCATGCTAAAAATAAAAAGTAAAGGCTATTCACTTGCTCAACTTCAACATTACCATTTCGGAGAGTCCTAACCGTGCTATGAAGTGTTACATTCAACTCCTTGATTTGGTCTATTTTGCTCTGTTCTTTGTTTTGATCTAATCCTTACGTTGCTCTTTCCATCTATTTTATTTTCATTATAAAGGTACCTCAGGGATCGTAGCAGGAAATGGCACAAAAAGGGGGAGAGGTTTTCAAAAAACCCAACATGCTGTTTGAACTCTTGCAATCCCCGTGGCCACACAGGAGCATTGGGAAATTAATTGGGTCATTCATTTGGGTTTATGGCAGGCTCGAAGCCATCATTTCCTGGCAAATAAAAGCAGATAAATAATTCAATACAAACTTTGGAATTATGCAGTTATTTTAAAACAACTATTCATCCTTGGTCGGATTTGGGGTGGGAAAGGTGACAGCCTGCCTGCCTGAAAAATAAACCTCACCTTCATGAAGTGGCATGGAGAGATGACGCTCCATGAAAATTGTATGGAATTGTAAAATAACTGTCATTTTGCTGACTCAGCTGCCCTTCAGGGAGGCCTGAGCACAGATCCCTGGGCACAGCTGCCTCCTGGGCCGGGGACCAGCGAGCACACCTCATAAATCCGTACAGCAATGAAGACACTAATGCCCATTACTTCTGTGCAGCATCATTAAGCTTGTTTATTTAAGGAACCTGAGAGGTAATGTGGTGGCATATTGTTATGCCTATTAAAATCTGTAGGAATTAAAAACACGGAACATTTTTTCAGTCTAAGCTTGCCATGCATGTTATAACAATGTGTTGTACCAGTGTCATACTGGAGGGCAAACAAAGATAAATGGAGCTCAGCCCCTCCCGGAGTGAGTGGTGCACACCTTCCCACCCCTCTCTCTCTGGCTCCCTGCACTTGCCAGGTGAGTTTGCCAACAGCATCCATCATTTGGACACACAGAGATGCTTTTTGACACCTTTGAGATGAGTTTGTATTAACTCGGTGACTTAGAATCATAGAATCCGAATCATTAATGTTGGAAAAGGCCTTTAACATCAAGTCCAAACATTAATTTGAGACCAACTGATACTTAGGAAGAAGTTCTTTACTATGAAGGAGGTAAGGCCCTGGCACAGGTTGCCCAGAGAAGCTGTGGCTGCCCCTGGAAGTGTCCAAGGCCAGGCTGGACGGGGCTTGGAGCAACCTGGGCTAGTGGAAGGTGTCCCTGCCCGTGGTACGGGGATGGAATGAGATGACCTTGAATCCTTCTAGGAATCTATGATTCTATGTTACTTGAACTATTGTATCTATATTTTGTCTATAAACTAATAGCTAGAACAGAACACAGGTGACCTAGTGAAGAATATATTGGGAAACTGGGGGTTTAAATGGTTCTTATTGTTCTTTTAAAGAAAACACAATTACTATATAACACTACATTAGGGTCAGTAGCATGTGCAGGTGTAAGAGCACATCCTGGGTGCAACTGAAATTAGCTCTCAATAGGTATTTGCCCTGTTTTCAATCAAACTGTAAATTACATAAAAAAGGAAAGTGGAGGCCAATATAAATGTTTTCACAGTCCCCTGCAAACATTTATTTTAAACAAATAAAAATTTCTCCATATCTGAGAACCTGAAAGTCAAGCTGGTCGAACTGGACTGAACTTCCTCACTTGCAACTAACAAATTTGGGAAGAGAATAATGGCTATTATTTTAAAACTAACACTAGTTATTAACTGGGACAAGCTGTCCTGCTCTGTGTCAATGAGCTGCTGACTGTTCCTGCCATCAGTGAGGGGAGTCACAGACAGACCAGTGTTAATCTGTTTGTCAAGTGGAAATGCCCATCTGTGGTCTGGGACAATGTGTGGCTCACTCAGCCTCCTGCGTGGAGAGGGAATTCCACCCAGGGGATGAGCAGCTTGCCTTTCATACCTGCAAAGAGCAGTTCTCCAAGTCAAAGGCTTGATTAAGGTCACTCTCTGAGGCAGCACCTTCACTGCCTATTAGTTGAAAGGTGCTATAATTTCCAATGCCATCTGCATATCAGTGAGCTCTCAAGGGTGAAGGTGCTTCCAGCTTGCTCTGGTGATTGTTGATGCTCTAACAATTGGGAAGACTGTAACTGTTTGTCTTTTTCCATGCCCTTTGTCAATAACGCATACTGATGTAGTCTGCTGTGATTGGTGACATAGTGTCCTTATGTCTGTCTGTCTGCTGGCTTGCACAGGGCTGAAACAGGACAGCAGGAGAGTCAATAACACATTTCTGTTCTGGGTAAAGCAAGGAAGGCAGAGGGACCCTAATAAAATAGCTAATCACAGGATGGGTAAGGTTGGGGGGGACCACAGTGGGTCATCTGGTCCAACCCCCCTGCTCAAGCAGGGTCATCCCAGAGCACATGGCACAGGATTGTGTCCACAGCTGGTCCTGGAGTATCTGCAAGTGAGGGAGACTCCACACTCCCTCTGGGCAGCCTGTTCCAGGGCGTGGTCACTGCACAGGAAAGAAGCTTTTACTTATGGAAACATAAGGAAACATTGTAAGTGTCTGTTCCCGTTGGCCGAGGGGCTTTGTATTGATGGTAGAAACAAGAGGGTGTCCAACCACTCTGAACTCAGGGTGGGCTGTGTGCTGGCTGAGCTCTCCTCCCCGAGCGTGGGACACTGGGTTGGCTGTGGGACAGAGGGCAGAGGACACGGCAGAACCAGCGCTGGGCATCCCCCAGCTCTGTGTCCATTGTTGGCAATTGACACCTGGGAAGCCTGGAATGACAGCTCCTGACAGTTCTCTGTCTTCTGGGTAGCATCCCACTGCTGGGAAGGGCCATTGCTACCTGCTGTGGAGCGCTGGATCAGACAATGGACCAGTCCCAGAGCTGCCACTCCACTCTGCATGTGTGACACTGCTGGAGCCTGGTGCTGGTCCCTGGTCCCCTAGTGCCACACACTGCCACGTGCTGTCACACTGCTGCCCAGAGCCACTCAGCCGGGGATGAGGAGCAAACATAAGGCAGCATGGAGAAGGTTAAACACCAGCAGTGGGGAGAAGCTTTTTCTTTCCATTTCAGTACCAAAGATCCTCCATGTAACAGATTCGGAGCACTTGATAGCAGATCATGATTAAGTTTGTGACATGCAAATTGTGCTAATTTTTCAGTAGACAAATCAATACGGGAAGAGCTCTGGGCACCATCTGGCACTGGACAGCACAAACAAACACTGGAGAAAGCTCAGCTGTGAGAAAACTGGTGTGAGAACAGGTCTTGTTTTGCTTGCAGAGCCCTGGGAATGGGTCAGGGGACATCACTGCAGCCTGGTAGAGCCTGTGTGTCCTCCTGAGGCTGGTTTGGGATACTCTGCTTGCCTGAGAGTGTGCAGATCCCTGCTGTCCACCGAGAAGGCCTGGCCATGACAGGCAGATGGGGGAATCCAGTCTCTTTTTTTTTCCCCCCATATTTTTCTTGATTGTGGGTTTTGGGGTTGATATTTGGTCAGCTCTAGAATATTCCCCTTTTCTCCTGTCCACCTGCAGAGTGAAACACTGCCAGCTACTTTTAGCCCTCTCATTAGCCTGAATCTTGTCCTTTTTTCTACATAGTGGTGGGAATATCCCTTGCTGGGAAGAGAGTTCTAGGTCAATTTATGTAATAAGATGGAGAAGGTGTCAGAGCTCTTCACATTCCCTGCTTTTCTCCTGATAACTGCAGAGGACTCTGTGTGTGGAACCGCCGTCTGTGGAGAGGAGCAAAGCTGAGCTTACAGGACAAATGTCTGGGAATTCTGGGTTTGTACACATCACACAAATCTGTGTTTTACGCCACAATTGCAATTCCTAGAAATATCATTGATATATGAACACTTCAAAAAGCAAACCACTGAAAGATCAAATGATCTGTGATGCTGAATTATTACTCAACTGTGATTTATAAAAATAAAGCACCAGAGTTTCCATTGACAATAACTACTTGTTTTAATTTAAAAGGTTTTTTTTAAAAAAAAATTAACTAAAAATGAATTAATTAAAAGAAGAACTAATTATGGTTGCCTGGCAGTCAGCTTCCTTTCCTTCAGAAATCTCAGAGAATAATTACTTGCTAAGCCTTCTCTTTTTATACTTTTCTATTTACTTAAATTTTAATTACTAAAACATATGGTATGTTTGTATGAACCTAATACTTGAGAAAGCAGCTTGGCAGCAGTGGTGGCCAGAGTCCTTTTGTGATTTTACAGAGCAGAAATGTCACAGCTGTCACCGGGCACAGCCTTTGGCAAAGTTCGTGTCCCGCATCTCCGACCTCACCTAGGGGTGAATCACAGAGCGGCTTGGGCTGGAAGGGATCTTAAAGCTCATCTCATTCCAACCCCCTGCCATGGCAGGGACACCTTCCACTATCTCAGGTTGCTCCAAGCCCTGTCCACCCTGGCCTTGGACGCTCCAAGGATGAGGCAGCCACAGCTTCTCCAGGGAACCTGTGCCAGGGCCTCACCACCCTCAAAGAGAAGAATTCCTTCCCAATACCCCATCTAACCCATCCCATCCCACTCTGGCAGTGGGAAGCCATTCCCTCTTGTCCCGTCATTCCAGGTCCTTGCTCAAAGTCCCTCTCCAGCTCTCTTGGAGCCTCTTTAGGCGCTGGAAGGGGCTCTAAGGTCTCCCTGGAGCCTTCTCTTCTCCAGGCTGAACAGCCCCAGCTCTCCCAGCCTGGCTCCAGAGTAGAGGGGCTCCATCCCTCTGATTATTTTTGTGGCCTCCCCTGGACCTGCTCCAACAGGTCTGTGTCCTTCTTGTGCTGATGACCCCAGAGCTGGATGCACTGCTCCAGGTTCTGGAAGCACAGCTTGGTCTCCGGATCTGAGTTCCCTTTGTCCAGCCTGATTCCAAGTGTCAATCACACTGAACCAAAGGGTCAATATTCATAGAGTATTCATAGAGTGATTTATGAACTGCCTAGAATGAAGGAAAAAAACCCAAAAGACAACCTCTGTGAGCCCTGTGAGACCAGTCATGTGTTCTGACCTGTGATGCTGTAGCACCGGGGCTGTGTGGTGTTTGCAGTGGCCAAGCATGGCTGGTCGGACCCTGGTTGTGTTTTCCATTTGAGGGATGCTGAAAGGTGCCGAGTGGGAAGAGCATCTGGTTCCCTCTAAGTCACTTTCCCGGAGATAACGGGCTGCTTGGCGTAGCCACCCCCTGGATCCAGAGATCGAATGGAACTGCGGGACCGCTCTGCTCGCCCACACCCGCACCCTCGCGGGGGGGGGACGCTCTCGGGGACATGCTCCGAGGGAGATGTGTGTGTGTGCGTGTGTGTGCGGGATGCTTTAGGGGGATGCTCTGGGAGGGATGCTCTGGAGGGGACGCTCTCGGGGCGATGCTTGCGGGGAGATGCCCTCGGGGAGGGTGCTCTCGGTGGATGTTCTCCGTGGATGCTCTCGGGGCCGCGCGGGCACCTGCCGGGCGAGGCGGCGGCGGCGGGGCGCGGGACCCTCCCATTGTCTGCGGCGCGGCCGGGCCGGGGGGGTCTGGGAGGCTGGGGACACGACGGGGGCCGCCCGCCCTCCGCAGCCTCATTGGCGGGCGCCGAGCGCCGGTGCCTTAAATGGGCGCCGCCCGGGAACGCTCCCCATTGACAAAAGCGGCGGCGGGGCCGCCCGCGGGCAGAGCGCGC
>NW_020884967.1:1363518-1364661 GCF_003945725.1 Corapipo altera
GGGGGGGCCGGGCTGGGCCGCGGGGCTGCGCTCGCCCCCGCGCAGGTGGCGGCGCGGGCGCGGCTGGCGGTGACTCCCCCGGGCCAGGGCGGCGGCGGCGGCGGGCGCTGAGACCTCGGGCCGGATGGAAACTGGGGGCGATGCCAGAGCGGCACCTCGGCGGGGCGGCAGAGGCGGCGGCCGTGGCGGGGTTCCAGCGACTGCCGAGCCCGGCGCTCCCCCGGCTGCGGACACCGGCGTGAACATGGATGGGCCCGGCGGCGGGGGGAGCGGGGCGGCCGCGGGCACGGACGCTTCTGCAGTGCCGGGAGCCCCCGGAGCCCCCGGGGCCCCCACCCCGCCGCCCCGCGGCCCCGGCTCCAGGGACCCCAAGCTGGTCCACCAGCGGTTCCTGCGGCGGAGCGTGGTGGACTCGGACCAGGAGGAGCCCGCCTTCGACCTGCCCGAGGCGGAGCACCAGCGGAGAATCATCCTGCTCCCCAAAACCAGGAGGATAATCGCGGAGCGGGCGAAGGCGGGGCAGGGGGCGGCGGAGGCGGCCGGCCGGGAGGCCGAGCCCCCCGGGGAGCCGCGGGCAGCGCCGGCCCCGGGCAGCGCCGCGAGCGCCGAGGAGCAGAAGGAGCCCGGCAAGGATGCGGAGCGGAGAGAGGCGCAGGATGCTGCCAAGGACCAGGGCAAGGCTAAGAAAGAGGAGCCCGAGGAAGAGGCTGACATGAAAGCCGTTGCCACCTCGCTGGATGGCAGGTTCCTAAAGTTTGATATTGAACTCGGGCGGGGATCCTTCAAAACGGTCTATAAGGGTCTGGACACGGAGACGTGGGTGGAAGTCGCTTGGTGTGAACTGCAGGTAAGACCAGCTGATCCTCCTGTGGTTTTTCTTTTCTGCCTTATAAGCCGGGAACTAAGGGCACCGTGCCGGTATCATCCAGAGCGGCTCAGCCCTGCGCAGCCTTTATGGTCACCATCGCTTAGGATCCAGTGTCTAACTATAGCGCCATATCCCTATTGGCTCGGGATCTACCACCTTATGTACACTCCTCCCACGCTTAACCCGCTCGGCCCGGCGCTGCTGCCGCCGAGGATGCCGCGCTGGACCCGGCCTGGCGCTGGACCCGGCCTGGCGCTGGACCCGGCCTGGCGCTG